>NC_068392.1:14216208-14531708 GCF_023724105.1 Carassius gibelio
TTATGGTCCAAGTGCACATGGGTTTGAACTGGGGATGCATATATGGATCCTGCATAGATTTTTTTATGGGCCAAGTGGTCATTGGTTTGAACTGAGAACACATATATGGGTCCTGCATGGCATATTTATGGGACAAGTGGCGGATATTGGCTTTAAAATTCAATATCGGTAAATATCGGTATCGGTTTAAAGATCCTTACAGAGCCCACTTTAAGCCCGTATGGGCATTCACGGGTGAAAAAAAAAAAAAAAAACTATACTATAAAATTACTATAACTATAGCATAACATAAATAGCAATTGTAAGTCGCTTTGGATAAAAGTGTCAGCTGAATGAATAAATGTAATGTAAATGTAAACCCCTTTAGGCAGGTGGGCCCAAATCGGTCTGACATGAATTACCCAGTTAATACCCACATAAGACCCTTACAGGTCCCACTTAAAACCCATCTTGGCATTCAAGGCTGGCCCCCGGGTGCAAGCCCATTTTAAACGCCCTTTAAGCAGGTGGGGCCCAAATGGGTCTGTCATGAATTGCCTGGTTAAGATCCCACATAACACCCTTACAGATCCCTTTTAAAGCCAATCTGGGTACCATGGCTGGATCCTGGGTGCAAACCCACTTTAGGTGGGGCCCAAATGGGTCTAACATTAATTGCCCAATTAAGACCCATGCAGTACCCTTACAAGTCCCACTTTTAGTATGTCTGGGCTTCCACGGCTTGCCCCAATATGGATCCCGAGTGCAAGCTCATAATTGGGCCCACATTTGCCACCCATGAAGCCATCATCTGGGCCCTACATGTCATTGCTGGCTGGGTAAGTGTTTGATCAATTACTGATATTCCAGGGTGAATGCTGCTGTAAATAAATTATAGACAGATCTGTCATGTTTATCACATGCAGTAATATTGTTTTCTTCACTTTTTGCTGACAGCAGAAACAGGACACAACCCCAGTGATCAAGGAAACCACGGAGAAGATTCAGGAGCAAACAGTGTGGGCAAATCAGGGCCTTTGCTCTGGGTTTGCATTTTAGCTATTTACTACTATTATCCTTAACAGGGCTTATAGTCTGTTTAATCAAAATTCACTTGAGAAAAAAAAAATCATTTATTATATTAAGATTAATTGGGTCTGGTTTATTATTCATTCATTCATATTTTAATATGCTGTATTGATTTTTTATACAGTGCTGCAATTCCATAGGCTAATGCAGACGGTCCAGAGTGTCCGGTTCACAAATGAATATTCTTTCGAACTGGTTCTTTTTAGTGAACTAGATCGGACTGGATCAGTCCACAGCTCAAGCAGATCTACAAATTCCTAAGTCAAAATTTACTTTCAGATGTGCCACACAGTCGCCTCGACTGAAAATATAAACTATAACAAAAAAAGATAGAAAGTGTGGATGGCCATTTGTCAATTTAATGTGTCTGGCTTCCAGTCTCCTCCATTTACCGCTATTTTTAGATTTACAAAACAGCTCATTTTGCTTCTTGTTCTTGCAAACTGGTGTTTCTTACCATATTATGTTAATGTTTTATCTTAACTATCAACACACTGGTTTTGTCAGACTCTGCTCCGTGTTTTGTGTGTGTTTTGCTCCTTGTGTGCCTTCCTTGCCCTTATTTGGTTTTACTGTTCCTGTCCTCGTTCAGTTCTAATTTTCAGGTGTATGTCATTAGTTATCTCATAAGCTTCTGTCCATTTAAACCCTGTGTTTCCGAGTGTTTCCTGTTGGCTCTTAAATGTCTTCTGAGTTCCTGAGTTTACCCATTGTTAATTAAATTCCATGTTTAAAGGATTGTCCAGCATCTCCTTGTTCCTTGTACCTCGTACCTTCCTCCCTGAGGGAAACGTGACAGGTTTGTAATGAGCCAGAAGTCTCGCACATTCACAGAAAGCAGCTTACCTCCGAATTGAAGAATAAGATGGATAGAGAATGTGAGGATACATCATGCAAGATTGCATGCTGGGACACTCTGCTACAAATGTTGAAATGAATACAGATATCTGTCTTTAAGTTAAATATTATATTTTGTTTAAAATGTTGATTTTTATTACCATTAGGGTTAACGCTAACATAACCCTAACGCTGCACCAATTTGTAAAGGTTAATAAAGAATACAATGGACTTAATATAAACTTTATGATATAAACACTCTGACGACTTACAATGGGTGCATGAGAGTTGAGGCAATGGCCAATGACAGCAGAAGGAGTAAAAGTCATATAGTGTTGTATTAGTAAGCTTGTACAATATCACATAATTTGCTGATGTTAAATTGTATGATTTATTACTACTTCAACATGAGAGATTTTTGGGGTGTTCTTCCTGATGGGGCCCTGGGGTACGTAAACCAAAGTTTAAGAAATAGCACATGCTATGCAAAATGTAACTGCAGTAAAGTTCAGTCAAAGTTCTTAGATCAACACAGACCATCGGAACTGTTTGCCTTAACAGCTTTCAAAAATATTTGAGAGGAAAGAAAGTTATTACTAACACACAAAATAAGGATGCTTTCATTAAATCTAATCGGTCATAGCTAAATGTGTTTAACGTTGACCCTTTGAAGGACTACAAAATAAAAAAAAATACTATAGTAATTTAAATACTAAGTGTATTATGCTGTATATATTATAGTATTTACAACACTTTGTTAATGAATGCTACAGCGTACTGTAGTATTAACTATAGTGAACTGATAAACTGTAATAAATACTGTAGTATTATTTTGTTTTTACTACAGTAAACTACAGTGTAAAGTAATATATACCCTATAGTTGTAGAAAAAGTAGTGCAATATTGGGTAATTTGTTTATATTACTATAATTGTTATATTATCACAGAAACTATAGAATTAACACAACAAATTAATTCAAGTACTTTACTAAAGCATGGTTTAAAAACACTATAGTATTTGTTATAAATTACTAGAATATATATATATATATATTTTTTTTTTTCATGTGCATGGCTACAAATTTAACCAAAAAACCATGGTCGCTATAGTTTAACAAAAGACAATAAATATTACTGTTATAAACTATACTGTTTTGTTACAGAATCAACAGCAGAAAAAGGTAAAAAAAAAACAGAGTGATGACTCCATCCCATTGCGTCATAGGCACAGTTTGCCAGCAGGAGGCAAAGAGGCAAAATTTGATTTATCTGTGACTTGTAAGTCAATAATAACATACTGATCATTGAGACACTTACAAAGTTCAGTCACTATTGCCAAATATCTCAAAATAAATAGTTATTGAACTTGGATGCCCCTTTTTTTTTTTTTTTTTTACACCTGTCATTTGAAATCAATGAATGTCACCATGTAGCTCACAACCAGTTGCACTCTAAAGCGAAGCAGGGTTGAGCCGGAGGTGAATCTGGGTGGGAGATCTACCTGGCTAAATCAATGTTGCTGGTGTGTTGATAGTAAGGTGCTCACATTAATGGTGATATCCCAGTATCCCAATATCCCAGAATGGTCCTGTCCTAAGGGGGAATTTGTGATCTTTATGTTTGTGTGAAGTTCACTAGACATTAGGTTGTTGTTTTGTGACTTTAAATTTCAGAATGGTCTACTTATGTTAGGCCCTTACCTACGTGGTTATCACAGAGGATAAGTTCTTCTGGTTTTAGCTCCAACCCCAATCAAACATACCTGAACTAACAAGGTCTTCAGCATCTTTGGGAGAGACCCAGACTTCTAAAAGAAAATGCTTTTCACTGGGGCAATACCCCAAGCCTATGACTTTGGTGTTGCCAGAACCATGCTCGACTATTTGAGCTGAAGGAACTACTAATATGCACCTTTTAGAAGTAGAAAAGGTACAAAGGTGTTCATGTGAGGGTTCTACCCCAGTGACAATCTTGTGCATCTCTCAAAGTTTGATTTTTTTTTTTTTTTCACATTGTTTTCTGAGAGAGTGTGGTTGTAAAAAATCCCATGGTGAGTAGATGATTGACTTTGGTCTCCTGGCCAAACTAACCTTTGGTTTCAATACAAGTATCCACACAAATGCTATAAAAATGTAAGGAAGCTATTATACCTCTCCTTTCCCTTCCCCTCATCTGATATAGATGTGTTCAAGTCAATTGTGTGTTGTGGCTCCTTGACAGATGGCTGGCATTGAATTTGTTTGCTATGATGGGCATGTCTAGTCGAACAGGAAACAAGTTGAGATATGGATCACATTATGCAGTCTCCAGTCTGCACTTTGGTTACATATCATTTTGGTAATTCATCTGGAAGGCTATCAATGTGTTGCTGTGCTAATGCACAATAAGTAGTTCTGTGTTTACTGATGTTTTAGCTGGTGCCATTTTGGAGTCGAGAGTTTCTCAGACCGAGTTTTGTTCTCTAAGAAGGAACCACTCTCCTCTCGCACTCCTTCTCATACCATGTCAGTCCACTTTCTCACCAATACCACCAACTCTGGGACAAACAATATCACAGCCGTGAGAAGCAGTGCTGTATCAATTTCAGGGGCTCTGATCCTCTGCCTTTTTCTACCAGTTGGTGTCTTTGGAAACCTCTTGGTCATTTGGAGCATCCTGGCTCGAACCCGCCACCGTTCCATCACAACCCTCCTGATTTTAAACCTCGCCTTTGCGGATGGATTCTTGATGCTTTTGATGCCTTTTTTCATTGTTTATTGGTTCAAACGCAACTGGGTTTTTACCCTGCCACTGTGCAAGATTCTGCTGTACCTCTGCAGTGCCAACATGTACGCTTCAATATTTCTGATAACGCTAATGAGTTTGCACAGGATGGTGGCTGTGGTGTTGTGGAACCATGCTGGTGTCCTGACAGACCGGAGGGCGATTATTCGGGTGTTGGTGGGACTGTGGATTTTTGCTCTCGGCATATCAATACCCAACCCTGTTTTCTGGACCACTTTCAGGAGTGAGCTAGAACCAACATTTTTAATGTGTGTTTGTAAACATCCACAGCCACGACATGTGAGTTATGTTTGCCAGATAAACATTTACTAGATAAACTAGTTATATTTAGTAACCATTAAAGAGAATAGTAGCTCAAGTTTAAGCATGCTACTAACTTAACTATGTTAATACCACAGCAGCTCAGAGGTTTACTGTTGCTTTTGCAATATCTAGCTATTTTTTAGTAGTGCTCTAGTGTGTCAAAATCCTTTATCACTGTTTTAACTGAATTGCACATGTGACAACTTGCACAACTGAGCTTTCTGATGCTATGGTCCTATTTTAGCTTCTGTGTGTCAGGGTTGAAGTTGTCATAGAAGGGTATAGACACAAGCTTAAACTGTCTTTTGCTAGTCTAAAGACAAAAAATCATTGTTAATGACACAATGTTAATATCTGCTCCAGCAATAGACACAGAGGACTAATATAGTAGAAATCGGGTGGAAGCAAGGGCATTGTGGTTTATCTATAATGCATCTCACTTTAATTAACTTGAAAAAGTGAAAAGGGTTTGTGATCAAACACAATCTGTAAGAACGTCTCGCTCTTTCAGTTATTAATATGCAAATAATCCATTAGTAATCAGATTGATGGCTCAGTCGGAATAAAAAAGGCTTCATTCAAAAACGCCTCAATAGATGAGATTGAGCTCAAATGGATTTAAATTTCAAATGGATTTGAAATGGTCGATGTAGACCTGAAATCAACAGGAAAAAAAACTGAGCAACTTGTTAAGCATGTAAGAGAAGTCTAAATCAATATCTATTTGCAGGCTGTCATATATGACCTCACTCTGTTTTAGGTGATACTGCAGCATTGTTTGGAAATTGTGCTGGGATTCTTGATGCCGTATGGGCTGATCATTAGCAGTTACATGTGTATCCTGTGCAGAATTCGAAGGACGCGGTTTCGTAGGCACATCCGAAGTGAGAAACTCATAATGCTTATCGTCATCACCTTCGGCTTGACCTGGCTTCCTTTCCACACCATGAATATGGTGGAGGTATGGGTGCAACTCAAATAAAACACAAGCTAGTGGGAAATCATTAAATATTTCTTTTCTGATTTAACTTTCATTTTTCGATGAACTAACCCTTTATGTCATTAATAACTCACCCTCATGTCGTTCCAAACCCGTGTGACCCTCGTTCATCTTCAGAACACAGTTTAAGATATTTTAGATTTAGACCGAGAGCTCTCAGTCCCTCCATTGAAGCTGTGTACGGTATACTGTCCATGTCCAGAAAGGTAAGAAAAACATCATCAAAGTAGTCCATGTGACATCAGAGGGTCAGTTGGAATTTTTTGAAGCATTGAAAATACATTTTGGTCCAAAAATAGCAAAAACTACGACTTTATTCAGCATTGTCTTCTATTCCGTGTCTGTTGTGAGCGAGTTCAAAACACAACAGTTCAATGATATCTGGTTCGCGAATGAATCACTCGATGTAACCGGATCTTCTTGAACCAGTTCACCAAATCGAACTGATTCGTTTGAAACGGTCCGCGTCTCCAATAAGCATTAATCCACAAATGACTTAAGCTGTAAACTTTTAATGTGGCTGACACTCCCTCTGAGTTAAAACAAACCAATATCCCGGAGGAATTAATTTACTCAAACAGTATACTGACTGAACTAATGTGAAGAGAGAACTGAAGATGAACACTGAGCCGAACCATATAATGAACAAAAGATTGACTCGTTCACGAGTCAAGAACCGTTTCTGTCAGACGCGTCTGATTCGAGAACCGAGGAGCTGATGATACTGCGCATGTGTGATTCAGCGTGAAGCAGAGCGACACACAGAGTGTCTGAACTGAACTGATTCTGATGAGCGCAAAAGAACCAGTGAACCGTTTTCTTCAACCGGTTTATTGAATCGAAAATATCCGGAAGAATCGGTTCACGGAAAAGAACCGAACTTCCAATCACTACTGGTGATCTGAAAACCGATGCAACCAGTTCTTGACTCAAGAATGAGTCAATGTTTTTTTCATTATCTGGCTCGGCTCGGTGTTCATCTTCAGTTCTCTCTTCACATTAGTTCAGTCAGTGTCCTGTTTGAGTAAATGAATTCCTCCGGGATATTGGTTTGTTTGAACTCAGAGGGAGTGTCAGCCACATTAAAACAGTTAACAGCTTAAGTAATTTGTGGATTAATGCTTATTGGAGACTCGAACCTTTTAAAACGATTCAGTTCGATTTGTTGAACTGGTTCAAGAAGATCTGGTTACATCGAGTGATTCGTTCGCGAAATGAATATCACAAACTGCTTTGTTTTGAACTCGCTCACAACAGACACGGAAGAGAAGACAATGCTGAATAAAGTCGTTGTTTTTGCTATTTTTGTACCAAATTTTATTTTCAATGTTTCAACAAATTCTAACTGACCCTCTGATGTCACATGGACTACTTTGATGATGTTTTCCTTACCTTTCTGGACATGGACAGTATACCGTTCACACAGTTTCAATGGAGGGACTGAGAGCTCTCAGACTAAATCTAAAATATCTTAAACCTTGTTCTGAAGATAAACGGAGGTGTCACGAGTTTGGAACAACATGAGGGTTAGTTATTAATGACATAATTTTCATTTTTTTCTGTGAACTACCCCTTTAACATACAGGTGTTTCTCAAAAAATTTGAATGTCAAGGAAAAGTTAATTTATTTCAGTAATTCAACTCAAATTTTGAAAAACATGTATTAAATATATTCAGTGCACACAGACTGAGGAAGTTTATGTCTTTGGTACTTTTAATTTTGATGGTTTTGGCTCAAATTTAACAAAAACCCACCAATACACGATTGCAACAAATACTTCATAAAACCAATAAAAAATAGTGACTTGTTGGCCTTCTGGAAAGTTTGTTTATATTCTGTACATGTATTCAATACTTGGTAGGGGCTCCTTTTGCTTTAATTAATGTCTCAGTTCACCCCAAATCATCACAGACTGTAGAAACTTAACACTGAACTTCAAGCAACTTAGGCTATGAGCTTCTTCACCCTTCCTCCAGACTCTAGGACCGTGGTTTCCAAACGAAGAACAAAACTTGCTCTCATCTTAAAGGAGGACTTTGGACCACTGGGCAACAGTCCAGTTCTTCTTCTGCTTAGCCCAGGTAAGATGCCTCTGACATTGTCTGTGGTACCGGAGGAGCTTAACAAGAGGAATACAACAACTGTAGCCAAATTCTTTATGCTTTGACTCCAGCCTCAGTTTATTCCTTGTGATGCTCTCTAAAATTCTTACAAACATTTTTTTTTTCCTTCCATTCAACTTTTTGTTAACATGCTTGGATACAGCACTCTGTGAACAGCCAGCTTATTGGCACACAGACAGAAAACAGACCGGTTTATATAGACAGGATAATGACGATGAATGTGAAGACACCTGAGTGCAATTAACAGGTGTGCAATTACCATGATGAAGGGACAAGGCTTTGTGGGAAATGTAGTGCCTGCGGTGAGGTGCCTATTAGAGCTGTAATCGGGCCTTAAAAGTTAGGCCCGACAGGACCCGAGCCCGACAGGTTTCGGCCCGAGCCCGACAAGTACATTTTGATTGACAGCTTTTTTAAAGCCCGTTCCCGTTTACAGCCCGACATTATTCAAATGTGTGCACGCACACAGCTCTTTTGCCTTTTGTCAACAATGAGTAATTGATTCATGTTTTAACATAATTTACTCATAACTAACGTAGACTAGTCCACTTGGAAGTTGGAATAAAGAAATAAAATAAGTCCTCTGTAACATCTCAGCATTCTAGACATATGGGCTCATTTAACCTATAAATAGACCAACGCACCAATAAAAACGAGTCATTTAAAAATTTTTTAATTAAGATAAATTTTAAATTAAGATGGGTATTTGGCAATAACGAAATTAAGATAAAGGCTCCGCCGGATTTGCTTTATTTTATAAAAGAGTAATGCCAACATTAGCGTAAATACTCTGTCAACATTATGCATTTAAGACTCAATGAATATTTAGTTATCATTTGAAAAACCTTTACTCACAGAGATTAGGCTAGGTCTACATGTTTTTGTTGAGGAAAATGATTTAATCCACTGTAGATGTCTTCAGCGCGTTCCTGCGCTCACTGATGGTGCGTCATTATTTACTCATTATTCTCATTATAGACATGGTCAAAACTTTTCCACACCTCGCTCAGAGTTTGCTTTAGTTGCTGGTGCAACCAAAACGTAATCACCAGAGGCAAGCCTCCATTACACCTGCTCAGCATTCATTTTCGCATCTTTCTCGCGCTAATCGAAACACATCACATGACCGCTCGTTTACCTCGCAAACCGGAGCGCAAGCCCGAGCCCGGCCCGAGCCCGCATAAGATGATATAAATTAAGCCCGAACCTGACCGAACCCGTTGGGTCCCGACGGGTCCCGTCGGGTTCGGGCAAAGATCTTCAGCTCTAGTGCCTATGGGGAAGTGAGACCACTAGTGGACACCCAGGGAAACACAGACCAGACACCGTGACATAACCCCCTCCTCTACGGAGCAGCTACCAGATGCTCCACCCGAACACAAGAACAAACCAAGGAACACAGAGACCAGGAGGGAGGTGGACTGGTGGGGGAGGGACGGAGGGCCGGTCCACAGAGGGAAACAGAGACAGGAAGTGCAAAAAACAAAAACAAAACAACAACAAGGAGACCAGGAGGGAGGTGGACCGGTGGAGAATCAGGGGAAGGGACGTAGGACCAGGTCCACAGAGGGAAACACAGACTAGACACTGTGACACAGAGACCATTCTGAAGGCTCAGGAAACCTTTGCAGGTGTTTTGAGTTGATTAGCTGATTGGCATATCATCATATTCTAATTTGTTGAGATAGTGAATTGGTGTTTTTTTTTTTTTTTAAATGTGAGCCAATATCATCACAATTTAAAAAAAAACAAAGACTTAAACATTTAATTTATTTAATACCTGAGTTTCCTAATTTCAGTAGAATTACTGAAATTAACTTTTCCTCAACATTCGAATTTGAGAAGCACCTGTAAATATTTTCATGATAATGTTTGTTCTTCTATATATTGTATTTATTTAAAACATTATAAGTGTGTCTTTATGGGTATTCATCATAGATCCCTTAAAATGGGATTATCATATCTAAGAGTGTTGATTATGACCTTCCTGCACAGATTGCAAGGACTTTTCTCGCAGAAGATTCCCATGCAAAAGCCAGGTGAGCTTAGCTGAACACACACTGAAAAAAATAATATTCCGAGTTCTTTCATTGTGTATGAAATAAATAATTTAGTATCTACAAAAGTTAAGTGACTAATTTATCCTCTTCCTCTCAGACTAGATCAAATCTGGGTTTCATTCCGAGGCCTTAGCTCCACTATCACCTTCATCAGCAGCTGCATAAACCCTGTTCTCTACACCTTTGCTGGAAAGTCATACATTAAACGTGAAGGTCTGGCCTTCATGGCAAGGCTCTTTGAGGGCTCAAGGATTGAGTCCATTAGAAAGAATCAGCAGAATCAGCAAAATCGGGATCAAGAGGAGAAGGAAGAGGTTGATCATCTAAAAGACATAATCTGATTTAACTTGCTTGAATGCCGATTTAAACATTTGAAAAAGGGGAAGGGACAAGTTGGGCTTGTTTTTGGGTCTTGGTATTTTTCTTTATTTGTACAGTTATGGGTTAGACTGAATGATGCTGTTGATGTCAAACAAAAGGATAAGTTCACTTAAGTGAATTTAAAGAACCACTTTCTTTAAGATACTTTAACTTTGTTTGATAATTTGTTATATAATGCAATTAAATGTTCAACTGGCTCAAGTTTCCAAATATTTTTTTGGGGTTAATGTAAATCTCAAAGAGTTGGTTTAGGTTTTGTCAAGTAGAGGGCACCACACAACAGAGAGACAAAGGCCTATGCAAACAACTCAGAAAGAGTCTAGTAGTGCAGTGGAAATGGTTGTAATTGTTATGACAGGAATGTAAAAATTCATAAATTTTGTTTATTGCTCTAGCTTTGAGCACAAACTACTATATTGTGTAGTTTATGCTTGGAACTATTTGCTAATGACTTCAAATAGTATAACTTCTGAAAACAGGACTTAATTTCTTTGCTACTTTGGTAAACTTACCTTGTCTTAGGGATGTTTGACATACAGATTTGTTAAGAACAGATCTGCAGACTTTCCTTGAGGATTTTGCACATAGAAGTGAATGTGATTTTCATATAGGACTTGTTTGCTAGATCAGCATCCTTTTAGTTCTGGAACAACATACCTATAAATCAAAAAATCAGATTTCAAGGTTGGGTTTAGGGTTAGGCTAGAGTTAAGGACATTTGATTGACTTATCCTTTTCCTCTGGTTTTAAGGCTAGGTTCTTGTTTAAGTTGTTATGGTTGGTGTGGTATTCTTGTTATGAATACCACAACGCTATTTCAGTTCTTTGACTGAAATGTTTGCTTGTTTCATAGTCTGATTGAGAAGTTGTATTTTAAACCATTCCCCGTGTAACTTTGTGTAAAATTTTAGAATGGAAGTTCACGATTTGTTAAAAAAAAGACATCTAAAAAGACTTCACATTTTATTCTACATTAACAATTGATGTAATGTTTGTGCACAGACATAATTTAAATGATGTGCTATTAGGAAATAATGAATCACATTTGATAATGTTGATAAATTTATTCTGCAAACATGAAATACATAAAGAATACAAAATGCATTTAATATTGGAAAACACATTTGAACAGAACACTTGTGATACAGAATTAAGGCAGGGACATACTGACAGGCTTGTTTGTCCTTAAGCTAAATCAAAAACATGTTTTTTTAATCTTTCAGTCTTATTCTGTTATAAAATAAGAACAATGATCTAATTAGACAATGATCAGAAATGTTGCAGAAAGTGAAAAGTAACTTTTGGACCTGTTTTATATCATTGTAGCTTGTTCTTCAGTCATGACTAAAGAAAATTGGGCAGCTTGAATTCTTTCCCTCAAAATATGCATGATAAAACAGGCAATTATAAGTTATGCAAAGGCAATAATAGTAGCATTGTACAATGATAACCTGATCTTATGAAAGTGTGTATAAATAGTATGCCAAATAAAAATGAAAACTCATGTTTCATATGCAAAAATTTATATATGCTTTAGGCTTGTGGGGTAGATCCGTATCATATGTACTCGAAACCTGCATATCATAAAGTCGCATTTCAATAAATTAGAATGTTGTGGAAAAGTTCATTTATTTCAGTAATTCAACGCAAATTATGAAACTCCTGTATTAAATAAATTCAGTACACACAGACTGAAGTAGTTTAAGTCTTTGGTTCTTTTAATTGTGATGATTTTGTCTCACATTTAACAAAAACCCACCAATTCACATCTCAACAAATTAGAATACTTCATAAAAAAAAAAATAGTGAATTGTTGGCCTTCTGGAAAGTAAGTTCATTTATTGTACATGTACTCAATACTTGGTAGGGGCTCCTTTTGCTTAAATTACTGCCTTAATTCAGCACGGCATGGAGGTGATCAGTTTGTGGCACTGCTGAGGTGGTATTGAAGCCCAGGTTTCTTTGACAGCGGCCATCAGCTCATCTGCATTGTTTGGTCTCTTGTCACTCATTTTCCTCTTGACAGTACCCCATAGATTATCTCTGTGGTTCAGGTCTGGTGAGTTTGCTGGCCAGTCAAGCACACTAGCACCATGGTCATTTAACCAGCTTCTGGTGGTTTTGGCAGTGTGGACAGATGCCAAATCCTGCTGGAAAATGAATTCAGCATCTTCAAAAAGCTGTTCAGCAGAAGGAAGCATGAAGTGCTCAAAAATGTCTTGGTAAAAAAGTTCTAGTGATTTTGGATTAAAAAAAAAAACACAATGGACCAACACCAGCAGATGACATTGCACCCCAAATCATCACAGACTGTGGAAACTTAACACTGGACTTCAAGCAACTTGCGCTATGAGCTTCTCCACCCTTCCTCCAGACTCTAGGACCATGGTTTCCAAATGAAAAATAAAACTTGCTCTCATCTGAAAAGAGGACTTTGGATCACTGGGCAACAGTCCAGTTCATCTTCTCCTTAGCCCAGGTAAGATGCCTCTGAAGTCATCTTTGGTTCAGGAGTGGCTTAACAAGAGGAATACAACAACTGTAGCCAAATTCTTTGACACGTCTGTGTGTGGTGGCTCTTGATGCCTTGACACCAGCCTCAGTCCATTTCTTGTGAAGTTCACTCAAATTTTTGCATCGATTTTGCTTGACAATCCTCATAAGCCTGTGTTTCTCTTGGTTGTTATCTTTTTCTGTCTGTTAACTTTGTCACGCCGGGATACGGGAACACACAGAGAGAGATCCAAATGCAGGTATGTCATTTATTAGGGGTAATCCAAAGAGTAAACAGTCCATGCAGGGGTCAAAACCAAACATCAATCCAGACAACATAAACTGACAAGGACACAAGGTGAGAACAAGACGTGAAACGGACGTTATAATCAAACAAGGACTCCGTGCCACATACTAAGACAGATTTGACTGAGTGCAATGATTAATGATTAGTGACAGCTGAGTGCAATGCGAAGACAGAGATCGTGGGAAGTGTGGTTCAGGAAGTGACAGACACCGTGTGGAAGGAGGACATCTAGTGGTTACCCAGGGAACACAAACCAGACACTGTGACAATACCCCCTCACTACGGAGCGGCTACCAGATGCTCCAAGACATGACTGACAAAACAAGACCAGGAGGGAGGTAGACAGGTGGAGGCTCAGGGGGAGGGACGGAGAGCCAGGTATAAAAAAGAAAAAAAAGAAAAGAAAACAGAAACAAAGAACATGAACAAGTTAAGGGTAGCCTCCGTGGCCACAACAGGATCAGTCGGGCGCGCAGAGAGTTCGACTGAGATGTGACGAGGCTCTGGATGTTCCGCTGAGGCGAGGAAAGACTCTGATAATCCAGCCGAGATGAGAAGAGGCTCCAGTAGTTCAGCAGAGATATGGAGAGGCTCTGGTAATCCCATGGTGTTTAGACTGGATTCCAGAAGATCAATGCTGACTTGACTCTGCTCCTGAAGATCATTGGTGGCCTGACTCTGCTCATTAAAATCATTGGTGACTTGCATTTGTTCTTGGAGATCATTGGTGACTTGCATTTGTTCATGGAGATCATTGGTGACTTGCATTTGTTCATGAAGATCATTGGTATCTTGCACTTGTTCATGAAGATCAATGGTGACTTGCCTTTGTTCTTGAAGATCACTGGTGACTTGACTCTGTCCCTGAAGATCACCAGTGACTTGACTCTGTCCCTGAAGATCACCAGTGACTTGACTCTGTCCCTGAAGATCACCAGTGACTTGACTAGACTCTGGAAGTTCCACGGTGACTAGCCCTGACTCTGGAAGGTCAATGGTGACTAGCCCTGACTCTGGAAGGTCAACAGTGACTAGTCCTGACTCTGGAAGGTCAACGGTGACTAGCCCTGACTCTGGAAGGTCAATGGTGACTAACCCTGACTCTGGAGGGTCCACGAGCACCTGACTCGACTCTGGAGGGTCCACGAGCACCTGAGTCGATTCTGGTGGGTCAACCGGAACCTGACTCGACTCTGGAAGGTCAACGGGCACCTGACTCGACTCTGGAGGGTCCACGGGAACCAGACTCGACTCTGGAGGGTCAATGGAAACCTGACTCGGCTCTGGAGGGACAACGGGAACCTGACTTGACTCTGGAGGGTCCACGGGAACCTAACTCAACTCTGGAAGGTCAGCTGTGGCTGTCATCCTGTGCAGAGGCGCTGGGCAAGCAGCCATCTTGTGCCATGACTTTGGACCGGCGGCCATCTTGGGCCGTGGCTCTGGACCGGTGGCCATCTTGGGCATTGGCGCTGGGCTAGCGGCCATCTTGCATCGTGGCACTAGGCTGGTGACCACCTTGTGCTGAGGTGCTGGGCTGGCGGCCATCTTGTGCCATGGCGCTGGGCTGGCGGCCATCTTGGGCTGTGGCGCTGGCTCAGCAGACGTGATAAAAACAGTCTCTGGATCAGCAGATGTGAACTCTCCTGGGAATCTCTAGGATCTTGTTCAGCATGGAGAAATAATCCAATAATGTCTAAGTGGCCATCTTGGGCAGTGGCGCTGGGCTGGCGTCCATCTTGCCTCGCTGCGCTGGGCTTGCAGCCATCATGGGCAGTGGCGCTGACTCGGTTGACGTGCACTCCTTCTCCCTTCTCCGTCCGCCATGGTGAGACGGTGGCTCTGATCCGTCCCACACGAGCCCCGGGTCGAAGGGGGGCCATGGTGGAGAGTGATGGTGAGCCTTCTCTCGACCATTCCCTCCTCGGCGACCTCCCCTGGTCCCGCGAAACACAACCAGACGGGTTCCTTCAAAACGATCGCTTCTCACCCGCTCGGTGGCTAGATAAGAAGCATCAAATGACAAACGGCTGGATTTCGCTGTGACAGAGTCCTTCTGTCACGGCCAGGATACGGGAACACACGGGGAGAGATCCAAATGCAGGTATGTCATTTATTAGGGGTAATCCAAAGAGTAAACAGTCCATGCAGGGGTCAAAACCAAACATCAATCCAGACAACATAAACTGACAAGGACACAAGGTGAGAACAAGACTTGAAACGGACGTGATATTCAAACAAGGACTCTGTGCCACATACTAAGACAGACAGGGTATAAATACACATGAGATGACAAATGCTAATGAGGAATTGACTGAGTGCAAGGATTAATGATTAATGACAGCTTAGTGCAATGCGAAGACAGAGATCGTGGGAAGTGTGGTTCAGGAAGTGACAGACACCGTGGGGAAGGAAGACATCTAGTGGTTACCCAGGGAACACAAACCAGACACTGTGACAAACTTTCTGTAAACATACTTGGATACAGCACTCTGTGAACAGCCAGCTCCTTTGGCAATGAATGTTTGTGGCTCCTTGTGAAGGGTGTCAATGATTGTCTTCTGGACAACTGTCAGATCTGCAGCCTTCCCCATGATTGTGTAGCCTAGTGAACCAAACTGAGAGACAATTTTGAAGGCTCAGGTGCAGGTGTTTTGAGTTCATTAGCTGATTCGCATGTCACAATATTCTAATTTGTTGAGATTTGGTCGGTTTTTTTTAAATGTGAGCCAAAATCATCACAATAAAAAAACAAAAACAAAGACTTAAACTACTTCAGTCTGTGTGCACTGAATTTATTTAATACACGATTAAGCGAAGCGAAAGCTGCATATTATATGCACGCCAAACACACACACACACACATATATATATATATATATATATATTTTTTTTTTTTTTTTTGCATATCAATAACACAGGTTTTGGTTTTTATTTGGGGTACTATTTATACGCATTTTCATGAGACTGGGCTCAACTGTCCAGGGTGTTTACTTACAGCAAGAGATGCAATAGACTCTAGAAACCCTGTAACGTCATGTAAGAAAAGCGGTTTAGGAAATAGATGAATAGAAGATCAAACTTTGTAAGAAGTTTAATAAAATGGCCAAAACATGTGTTGAAATATATTTAGAGTAAACTGCTGTAACATTTTAAGTGGGCTCTTGACATAGAAAATGGCCAAAATGTGGTTAGAGTTCAGTCTGACTTCCTGTAAGTGCAAGGCTTTGTTGTGTGAAGGACAACAACAAGAAAGTTTTGCAGCTTAACTTCTTTGATTTTTACATGTCATTTCATACGTTAATATTGCACAAAATTGTGTTGAACCTTTCAGAGTGTTTGCTTGCTTGTGTTCACATGAAGTGGAAGATGTTTTGCATTTCATAAAAGAAAAGCAACATTAAATCTGTACATGCAAACTTTTGACTCTCCTTCGCAGCAGTGTTTGCAGTGTGGTTTAGCTCAAGTAAAGTGTTAAGTTAAGCTCAGTACTTAAACCATCAGTTCCACTGAATTGGTCACTTGAGAAATAATGACTCATATGGTCTCATCTTTCTCTAGACAGATGGTTCCCATCCGCTTTAGACATATTGCCATAACATGATTTTCCAAACCTCAAATGGAAAAACGAACGTCAGTGCAAGTCAGTGGGGTTTTAACAATTTGATAGAATGATTATTGCTGTTTCTGCACAATTGTTTAGATTTCTACATCTATAAATATATATCTATATATCACTATGTATATAATAATAAAACAAAAAGCTTCATACTGTTAAAGGTTAAACTACCTGGCTTTGCAGTTCACTGGTGATCAGGTGACCATGTGTGAAAAGCTTTCCTGAGCTTAACTGCCCAAGGCTAACCACACCGCCTACATTTGAACTGCAAAGATGTGTCTGGCTAGCCATCATCAAGTAGGTGGATGACTGCATTGTTTGTTTAAAAAAGAGAAAAAAGTTCATTTGTGATGTCTATTTCTTCGTTATTTTTTTATTAATTAAGAAAGTAAACATATGTTATGAAATTATGTATTTAAAACAAAAGTATTTACAACCCGCTGGTCTAAGGTCAGGAACGAGCGTTTCTGTTTATGATTCGTGCTGCAGGAGAAAAGCACCAGTTTTTTTCAAACTCTTCAGACGTCAAGGAAAAGCCCACCTCAGTATACTGAAAGAGCAACAGCATTTACACATATACGTTATGCATCTCTATCTGGTTTATAATAACGAGAAAAAGTAATCTTTGAAGTAATGAATAATAATTTAAAAAAAGATAAACATAATTTACCACAGTTTTTGGCTCTTTACGTTGTTCCAGAGGCATAATCTGAGTCCCCTCTAAATCTTCTTGTCTTTTTAAAATGTTTCTAGAGTAGTAACATACACCTATAAGAGAAGAGAATCGTGGTCATATTTTACAGATAGATTTAATTCATCGAAATTATATTAAAGAACACAACTTACCAATGACCACAAAGACCAGAACACCATGCATCAGACCAGATAAGATAACAAATATCATCCACGGTCTCTGAATTTGGTCAGTACAATTCACCACCATGTGATTCTGCTCAATATTCTCCACCACAGTGTGATTCTGGCATTCAAGTAATTTAGCTGGTTCTGTAAAAAACAGTCCTGTGTTCAAAGCACTGAACATCCATATGGCCTGATCACTGAACGCTCACTCACCAGAGATGTGAAGTCTGGTGCTGTTGCTGAATTTGGGAGGTGCCTCTGTGGTCATGCAGTAATAAACGCCTAACTCGTCAAGAGTGACATTTTTGATAAATAGACGATTTTCAGTTTGCACTGAATATTTGGGTCTGAAACTTGCATCGTAGTAAAAAGGAGTTGGTGACGTTGAAAACAACCGCAATATTATAACCGGACGATTTGGTAGTTCCATCGTTACTAGCATCCAATAGATCTCTTTTTCTTCAAGATCACAGTTTATGAACACATTGTCTCCCAAATGTGTTAGCTGTGTTAATGTTTCTACACCTTGACACCACACTAGAAGACCTGCAAGATAAAAAAAAATACATAAAAATAAAACACACAGAAAAAAGGAATCTTGCGAAACAATATACTTGTTCGACAATAAGTTGTACACTGTATAAAATACTTACAGATAAGATGGTGGATGATCTTTGTGTCATTTCCGCAGTTAAAATACATGGAGATTACGAAATCTGCTTGCATTCAAAAAAAGTTTTAAGAAGGAAATGTAATTCAGAGCTTTGAAACTCAGAAGAGGATGATTCTCTTCCACCCACTGAAAGGAAGTCACGCTCACAAACCGTACCTGATAGATGTTTAAAGGAACAGTTCACCCAAAAATGACATTCAAGATGTAGATGAGTTTGTTTCTTTAGAGAAATTTAGCATTACATCACTTGCTCACCAATAGATCCTCTTGATGAGGAGAAAGCAATATCATGGATGGAAAAATAAATAGACATTAACGGATGGACTGGAGTGGTGTGGATTACTTGTGGATTATTGTGATGTTTTAATCAGCTGTTTGGACTCTCTGACGGCACCCATTCACTGCAGAGGATCCACTGGTGAACAAGTCATGCAATGCTACATTTCTACAAATCTGTTCAGATGAAGAAACAAACTTATCTTTTCTTTCTTTCCTTTTTCTTTTGGTGGGGGGGGGGGGGTCTTATAACAGTAAGATCTTCATTATTATCTATAGTTTACATTGAGTAATGATGGCATCATTGCTTTACTCATTGTCTTTTAACCAAGTTACAGTACAAAAACAGTGTGAAATATTGCCTGCCAACACTGTAGATTTGAACAAAAGACCACTGACTTATTAAGCTATTATTATTATTGTTATTAAAAAAAAAATCTTTACCAAATAATATCCAAATTAAATGAGACAAATGAAATCTGATGTAACGTTTATATATATATATATATATATATATATATTTTAATGGCATGAATAACAAAAATACTTAATTTAAGTTATAGGTTACAGCAGTGAATACACTGATGTGGGAAAAACAATGGATATTAAGTTGTGCCGAGTGTATCATGCTGTTTCCATTGTATATAACAACAGGAACTGAGCCTTACACACTTCTCTCTCTTTCTGTTTCTCTTCATTAAAACCAAGCTTTAATGAAAGTTGCTTTTCCACAAAGTAGCAGAAGTCCACTAAATACTGTTTTGGGGATTTACATTAATGCTTTCCATATAAGGTAACGAGGAGTTTCGTCTTCTAAACGACTGACTAGTAAGATAAACACTGACAGTGATTTACTGTGACAAAGCAACCGGAAATCTTTCAATGTGAACGAGAGCTGTCTATTACCTCTGAGCTGCAGTTTAAATGAGCAGCTACACGTTACAGACAGACATATCGATCTGATATTTATCCACCGACAATGCTGCACCAGCAGGACGGGCTGAGTTTCACGTCCTTATACAGGTAGATACCGAGTAAAACGCCTCCTATAAACATTAATGGTGGGTAGACCTTTCCACAGTCATCTCACTCACTTCGCAAAACATTCACTTTCGAGAGGCGCGCACCCACTCGGCTACGCAGGCCATCTGCTGGTTAAAGCGGGTAACTGCAGTATGTATATATATATATTTTTTTTGCATCTTCTAATTAGAATCTTTATGTTATTGAAAATTAAACAGATTATCTGTATTATATAGAGTATATATATATATATATATATATATATATATATATATATATATATATATATATATATATATATATATAATTTTAACACTTATTTTGTGTTCCAACAATATAACGGTTTATTTTTAAGAAATTAATGGAAAGTTTGATTAACCTGAATCGAGATCAGTTACAATCGTCCTTTAAATAATGCTTTATAACTTCACTTAAAGGTACAATTTATACGATATTTGCAGTAAAATATCCAAAAAACCACTAGGCTAGTGTTATATATTTTGTCCTGCTGATTACTAACAATATCGCTAATTTTTTCAACTACTTGTAAATCATGAGAAAAATCCCATTCTAAACAGTGAAACGGGGCAGTGCAGTCGCCTGTCAATGGTTAGTTACACTCTAAAAACTGCTGGGTTAAAAAAAAAAAAAACTAATTTGGGTTATTTTGACAACCCAGCGCTGGGTAAAAAAGGGACGAACCCAACGCTGGGTTATTTGGGTTATCATGTTTAACCCAGCCTGCTGGGTTGTGATTTTTAACCCAACTATTAGTTAAAAAATGACTACACTGCTGGGTTGAATTTAACCCAAAATGGGTCAGAAATATAAGTGATTAAAATAATGAATCTACAGCAATACTTACTTCGGTAATACAACCCCGCCCACTTCAATTTGAAGTGTGTGCTTCTAATTGACTTCATTTTTATCCGTTGAATCCAATGGGGTCGCAGTGTCCATTTCTTTTACTGTCTATGTGAATTCCCCATACGGGAAACACGGTAGTATATGGAAGCAATTTAGGTGATCTAAATAAAATGTCGTCCTTCGTTTTAGTATTACACGTTTTTTTTTTTTTTTTTTTTTTCTAAAGGATGTCTAGGCTAAAATAGCAAACCTTAAATCTAATATGTCTAATGGACGGAGCAGATTTCGTCATAACAGCATGTAAAAACGCTTGCATTGACAAAAAAACAAACACTTTAATGCTTATTTTGTGATTTTATATTACAATTTTTTTTATTATTATTATTTTATTACCATCGATTTTGAATGCATCAAATTTAAAAGGCACAATAATAATAAATAAAAAAAGTATAAATGTCATTGGACACATTTTCCCCACCTCAGCATTAAGACAATTTCTATGGAAATGTATCAAATATCACAGTAAATGCATCACTGACTTCAGTCAGAAAAATTTACTTTAAGAATACAAATTTAAAATATGAAAACATTTCATAACATTTACATAAGTCTCAATATCTGAAGATATAAGAATCATCAGTAAGAATCAATTGCAATATAATTGCAGAGTGGAAAAGTATGTCGATGTAATAAGGAAACAGCATAAAACTGACTTAATCAGAAAAATTTACTTTAAGAAAATACAAATTTGAAATATGAAAAAATTTAATAACATTTACACAAACAATATTCCCTTGGATATAACAATCACCAGTAAGACTCATCAATTGCAATGTAATTTTAATGTTGTATAAGAAAAATAGAATTAAATATATGAAATATGTAAACATTTCATGTAACAGTGTGCAAGTTAAAGAACACAGAATCCAATAAAGCAGTCAGGTCACAGTAATAAAAAAAATAAAAAGTAAATAAGTTAAAGTCTGTCTGCAAAAATGAATGCTCGCAGAGCTCTTACTGCTGTTGTCTCCTCCCCAGGAAGTCCATACACCACAGTCTGTAGAAATTGCCACACCAGGGAACACTGCTCGGGGTAGTTTATATCAAAGATGTAGAATGCTTTAAAGCAAACATCCAGTGCAGCCAGTAATGTACTTTGCTGAAGTGCTGCTCCATTTATAATGGTGGAGGCTTGAAAGCACTGGTTGTCTCCAAGCATGAGAATGTAAGGGAATTCAACGGACTCTTTTGATCGCAGATACTATCTTTACCCCATCGTAAAGAAAAGGAAAAATAAATAAAAATGAAAAGGATTGGCTTTATTTCACTGAGAATACAAAACTTAAATATCTTTAGAGGTGGATTTAGGATACTTTACATTTTGGATCATTAAAGACTTTAACAAATCAAGCCATTATATGAGGATAAATTACAGAATTAAAATTCTTGTGTAAAATGAACTTTTAAGAGCATTGCGTTTAAGATAACAGAACCTTAAAGGCAATTCAAGCAATAAAAAATAAATAGTTACAATGGACCCCTTTCACATTACTGGGAATCTCAGACGTGGAAGTAGTCATAATTAAAAAAGAAGATTCTATGGGCTGAATGGGAGATAAAAGCAAATATAATTTTGTATTTTCTCTAATAACAAAAGAAAATCAAAATACATATTGCAGTTTCTATGAAAGTTGGTCTGAACATTTTACTTCCAATTTTGTACACGTGTTGGAAGGACTATTGGCAGGACTTGCACGGCAATGTCACTCTGTCTCTCTTTAAAATAAACAAATAAAATAAAAACTGCGATAAAAATTGACAGCTAAATCTGCATACATGACATTCATTCGTAAAATTGTGTTAAAAAGAAATAGTACACTGACAAATGTAGTGGAAACTGTCATTACCAACAGTAATTACAATATTCACAATCTATACTTTTTGGCATTGATGGTAAAGTAATTAATTTTGGACCGTACTCATTTATAACACTGTTTGCTTAATACCCATTACCTGCTGACATCATTTCAATGTTTTGAAGTAGTTCAAGAGCTTGTTTCTCTTTGCCGGCAAACTGTAGAATCTTATCCTTAAACACAGGTACCCGATGAGTTTGGAATCTCAGTCTGGATTCAAAATTCAAAAATCCTTTGATATCTAAAAAGAGCAAAAAGATAAGCACGACAGAAGTTGTAATTTGTAAGAAGTGTCAAGTAGACGTGGATACTCTTCGACTTTTTCCATTATTGTCTTGGATCCATGGTCACATATCCATTTGGCCCTTTGGATCACGGTCTCTTTCATGTACTGCTCAACCTGACTGGCTGGCCAGATATTTTTTTTTAGCCACTCTGTCATTTGAGTTGCTCTTTCTGAGTCCACATTTGACTCTGTTGTGAGAAACATAAAATCACATTAATCATCAATCTTGGTTAATAGGAGTGTAACAGTAAATGTATTCAAACTGAACCTTTTCGGTAAAGGACATTCAGTTCAGTGCACATTTACCAAAAGCAATCTTTGGTTTACATGTGGACCTTAAAATCAGAGTTCCCACATCAGACTGCAAGTTCGTTCAGCTTCTGCCAGAGATTTTAATATAGGGAGATGTGTACTACTGGAAAAGGGTAATGGCTAACTCTGGTCATGTGTGCCTTAATAACCATCACATTACAGCCTTGACGTCATTGAATTTCAGTCAGAGTTGTGTGACACTCAGTCGCTGTAACTGATACAATAGGAATGGATATGTTTTGTAAGCTGAATTCTACCGGTCTCAAAAAGTCAGTGACTCACAAACAGATAGCGACTGACACACACACACACACACACACACAGAGTCACGTCTCACCCATCCACTGGACTGATTACACACGTGGTTCGAGCCAGTCATGCTGAAGGCCTTTCCCAGAGCAGCTCATGTTCCTAAAGAGGAACACTCACTTATATACCAGACAAAGACATACCCACATACCTGACAAAGTAAAATGGCTGCTGTATGTTGGGATTTCTGAAGAAATTGTTTTTTGTCTTCCCCTTCGGATCTTTTTGCACACGTTCCGAAGATGCTCCTCCAGGAAGCCTGTGGCAGGTCTGTGAAATCTACCTGGACTGAACCATACTTCCTTTTGTTTCAAAAAAAAAAAAAAATAATAATAATAATAATAATAATATAAAATTTAGAAAAAGATTAAGAAAATACACTGGCCCCACTTAGATGGTTACATGAATATCTTAAAGCAGTATTTCTCAGCCCTGTTTTTAATTTTTAATTTGTGATTATTTGTAAAAAGTATATCATACTGTAACAAACAAATCTCCATATTCATCGGGAAGAAGGAGGCGGGAACCGGCGCACAATCAAAACTCATTTTAATATTCAAAAGTAAATACAAAACGGCGCACCAGCCCCTCACGGACGACTGGTGCGCATAAATAAAAACCAAAACATAAAGTAATGTCCCAGGCCTGGTCCTCTCTCGTCCTTCACGGTCGTCACTCCAGTTTTATATCCTTCCATCTCCTACGTGGGACTCGATACTAGCGGTGGGGCTCAGGTGTAGCTCATCTCCAATCACTACACCTGGCCTCACTCCTCGTTCCCACGCCTCTCGGCCCCGCCCCACTCGCCACATACCCCCATCGCCCCTCGCAGGCCGGGGGGTACTCCCGAGACTGCGCTCTACTCCCCCCCCCCCTTCCTCCGGGGGGGACCGCTCACGGGAACCTGCAGGAACCTGGGGGTAGGACAGACGAGGCGAGAGAAAAGGAGATGGAAGGAGGAGCGACAAGGACGAGAGAGGGGAGAGAGGAAAAAAAAAAAAAAAAAAAAAATCCGGTTCCCAGACGCACTGCTGCTCGGCCCTCCACCGGCTGGGTGATCTCCTCCACGGTGCCCGGCGGTGGCACTGGACGGCCCTCGGCGGACGGCACGACACTCCTCCGCCGCCCGGTGGACGGCGACGGCTCCTCCGATTTTGGGCAGCGGCAGGAGTCCCCCGTTCCCTGCCCCTCCGGATTCCGTCACGGAGGCGGCAGGCTCCGGCCCCCTGGCGAACGGCGCAGACTCCTCCACTCCCTCACGGACGGCAGCCGCCCCTCCTTGTCGTGGGCGGTCGGCAGCGAGCTCGCCCGTCCCCGGCAACTCGCTCCAGCCCACCGCCTCGAGCGTCCCTGGCGGCACATACCTCGCCAGCTCGAGGGCACCGCGGATTCACCACAGCGGCGAGGGATCCTCAGCAGCGCGTCCCTCCTTCTCCCGGGCTTCGCCACCACTGTAACAAACAAATCTCCATATTCATCGGGAAGAAGGAGGCGGGAACCGGCGCACAATCAAAACTCATTTTAATATTCAAAAGTAAATACAAAACGGCGCACCAGCCCCTCACGGACGACTGGTGCGCATAAATAAAAACCAAAACATAAAGTAATGTCCCAGGCCTGGTCCTCTCTCGTCCTTCACGGTCGTCACTCCAGTTTTATATCCTTCCATCTCCTACGTGGGACTCGATACTAGCGGTGGGGCTCAGGTGTAGCTCATCTCCAATCACTACACCTGGCCTCACTCCTCGTTCCCACGCCTCTCGGCCCCGCCCCACTCGCCACACATACATATAGAAAAATCTTAGACACTGTACTCAGTAGGGCTGCACGATATTGGGAAAAAATGACATTGCGATATTTTATTTTTCTGCGATATATATTGCGTGTGGCCTGGGCTCGCTCTCTCTCTCTTACTCTCTCGATCTCTCTCTCTTACTCTCTCTCGCTCGTGCGCGCTCTCTATCTACCCTGTTAAACTGACAGGACTTAAAAACACATGCAAATGATAAACGTTCACTCTATGATGGTTAAGATGTGCAATTAATCCGCAAATCACATTCGTCAAGGGCCGGCGAGCAGTTGGCCCATACAGTTAATGAATAACGGATCAACTATGACAGCCTACATCGCACATCCTGCGATGTGACTATCGTTGATTCGTACATCGCGATATCGATGCTTAAACGACACATCGTGCAGCCCTAGTACTCACATATCCTTTACCCTGCACTCTAAGAAATATCTGTTTATTTAACAGTTGTATTACTGTGTATTTTTACAGAAATTGTCCATATAAGGTCATTTACGGGTGTATTTCTGTTAATTTACATTTCGAATTGCATTATGGGACTTTGATCTCTCCTGCAACTGCCAACTGCCTTGGACAGAGACGGATCTAAGCAGAACGTCAAAAAAGAATTTGCAACGGTCTGCCTTTCAGTAAGTAAATAGGCAGGAAATAACAGCAGAGAGAGAGAGAGGAGGAGGAAGGACTGATGCTCGAGTTCTTCATCCTTTTGCAAATGTTGGCCAGTATTGTGATGTCAGATATCGAGTTTGTATAATGACTTTGCTATTGTAAACCTTATACGTTATAATTAAAATATGAAATTTTAGTCCTAATCTGATTTGTAAAACAACCACGGAGCTAATATGCACACCTTAGTGTTTGTTTATGTATGGCAAGTCATATCGTCATCTCAATATATCAATGTTATCGCACATCGCAGATTTTCCTTCTATCATGCAGGCTGTCCTTAAACCCTTGCTTACTTCATTCCTCATTTGGTCAGTTGGTTGTTTGCTAGGATGGCTGAATGTGTGATGCAGTGAAAGACCTGGCTTAATTTAACTGAAGTCATAGATAAGGAGGAAGTGAAATGTCATTTATGTTCCAAGTTCATTTCTTGGCATACTATCCCATTTATTTCATTTAGGCACTCAAAATGATGGAATTGTTCAATTGTGTTTTGTTCTTAATAGTGCTGTCAATCGATTAAAAAAAATTTACTAATTAATCGCACAATTTTTAAAAATTAACTAATTAATCGCACAATTTTTAAAAATTAATCGCGATTAATCGCAATTAAAAGACTGAAACTTTTTGGATATGTAAATGTAAAATGTAAATAATCAATGGAAACTTAAGACAAAGAAACTATTTAAATTCAAAATATGATTGTTTATTGGAATTTTTGTTTAACTTGTAACACAGATGTTGAATTCTAAGTGGACTGCAAAAAAATTCCAAAGTATAGTCATTGCAAATATGGAAATTGGAAAATAATAATAATAAAGGAATGAATACAAAAAATTTTACTCATTGTAACGTTGTATTGCTGAGAGTTGAGAACATTAATTATAAAGTAGAAACTATTTTGCTTAGTCCTCCTTTACATTCAGCCAGTTGCTGAGACAGACCAGTCTGTTGACATTATCAGGGGACAATGTGGCCCTTTTCTTTTGAATGATGTGACCTGAGAGTGAGAACAGTCTCTCACAAGGCACCGTTGTATCAGGGGTTGACAGATACTTGCATGCTATTGGTGCCAGCCTTGCATGTGTTGCTTCTCTCTTTTTCCACCACTGTAGTGGACAACCCTCCATGTGCAATTTGGGCTCTGCTTTGTAGCGGTTAAGACACTGTTCTATGGACTCTTCCTCTTCATCTGACTCTGAATCAGAAGAAACCAGCAAGACGGAGATCCTTCTCTTCTTTGGTGGCTGTTGGTCTGTTGTCTCTTTAGACTCTTGTTTTCCAGGACTCTGTGCCATTAACAGCTTGCTTAGTGAAGCCCACACCTCATTCCTTTCATCTTTGGGAAGACACTTTAGGTCTTTAAACCTTGGGTCAATTGCAGTAGCGATCTTCAGCCATGTGAGATTAGTGCTGTCCTTCCTTTTAGATAGGTCTGAAGTAAAATCATTTTTGAATTGAACTACATACGCTGGATCATCCTCTGTGGACTCCATAATTTTGAACAAGTGGCACAAGGCTGGCAATACCACTGAGCAGGAGATGTACTGCTCTCCTCCCAGCAGTTCAGTTACATATCTGCAATGGAAAGCACAAGATGTTGCTATTAAATGCAAAGAAACTAATTTTGTGCCAGTATGTAACATGTACACTTACACTCTCACACTCGCTCATTCTCTCTCTCTCTCACACACACACACACACACACACCCACACATACACACACACACACACACACATACACTATTGTATTTTATTTACATTACATTGTTCAACACCATATTTATTTCTTCTTCACCTTTTTAATAATGTTTTACACTAGTCTTAACTTATTTTTATTTTTGTTTTACGCAGCATGCCTTGGCAGCGGGCACACACGCACACACAGATTGGGGGATAGTGAAAACAGACAAGAGACGGAGAAAATAATATTAATCTACCTGCAAGGTTCAAGTAGTTCCTCCAGCTTTTGCAGTTTGGCGAGCTCCTGTGTAGTCAACATGGCAACATTGCTCTTTTGCTGAGCCAGGGTAGTGGTCAGTGGAGATTTGTTTAGCTGAATTCGCTTGACCATCTCTAGGGTAGAATTCCATCTAGTCGTAACGTCCTGAACGAGAGATTCTTGTTTCTGTCCACATGCAACTTGCTGTTCCATTAGTTCGTGAGCGTTGGAT
Source organism: Carassius gibelio (assembly GCF_023724105.1). Taxonomy (NCBI): domain Eukaryota; kingdom Metazoa; phylum Chordata; class Actinopteri; order Cypriniformes; family Cyprinidae; genus Carassius; species Carassius gibelio. Next base: position 14,244,358 of record NC_068392.1, read on the forward strand.
GGACTATGCTTAAAGTGCCCAACAATCTTGCGACATTTAGCTAGGACACTTTCAAATCCACTGCCGTGAATGGAAACTGTGACAGTTCGTTGCAAAATGTGGGCCGTGCAGGGCAGGTGTTCAAATGGAAGTAGTCTCGCGGCAGCAACCATATTACGAGCACTGTCAGTGCCAAGTGTGCTTAACTTGTCCTCAATTTTCCATTCTCTTGCCACATCGAGAAAATGATCCGCACATGCCTCAGCGTACTGTCGTTCCTCAGTTTTAGACACGGTTAGTGCGAATGAATGCAATTTCCATTCTTTATCAACGAAGTGCGCTGTGATGCCTAAGTAGTTGTCATTGCTCACAGAAGTCCAGTGGTCCCCTGTCAGTGCGATGTGTGTCGCTTGCTGTAACGTGTTCATCCTCTGTGCCTTCTCATCGTCATACAAAGTGTGTATTTTTGACATGATGGTTCCTCTTGAGGGCATATTGTATGAGGCATCTCCGGATGCAGTTCTAATGATGTCCCGCAGTCCATCGTCATCTACTATGTTAATGGGTCGGCAGTTTTTAGCTATCCAAATAACCAAAGCATTCATTACCTTATCACTTACAGATCTTGTCATTTTACCACGAACGCACTCCTGCAATTTACATTGGCGAGGCCCCGTAGAGATGGTTTCGGTGGGGTGTTTTGCTTTTAAGTGATATGCTAAAGACGAATTACTTCTGTGGTAATTAAATTCGGCTTTGCAAAATGCACAGATTACTTTTGTTTTATCCACAGAACCATCCGGCAGAGTTTTATACTTAAACTTTCCGTCCAAAAGTCCTTCCTTGGTCTTATCCATATTTCTTTGCACGTTGAAGACACATGGGCCACAACCGGAAATAAAAAAAAACTGCAACCGCGTTAATTGCGTTAATTTTTTTTAACGCGTTAAATATTTCAAATTAATCGAATGCGTTAACGCGCTAATTTTGACAGCACTAGTTCTTAATAGTTCATTACATTTACTGTGATACAACAAACTTTTATAGTACAAACATGTTATTTGGCAGCATATTGATTATTTTTTCGCATGTGCCAACGATGACTTGATATTTGTATGAATAGAATGTTGTTTAAAAGGCCATGAGGTAGTATTTAGTAGTAGGTGTACACAAGCATGGACAATTTGTTTTTGAACTCCCCCCTAACAGCCCCCCCCTCCTAAAATAGCCTGTATCGCAGCGAAATGTAATGGTGGTTCTCATTGTCATTTAACATGTAGAGGGTGGTGATCATCAATGAAGTGAATGTCTACCAAGTCAAGCACAGAAGGAGACACAGAAAAGGCAAAATAATGTCTGTCAAATCCAACTGTGTCCCATTTTTTCACAATGAATTTGACTTTGGAGTCAAAGACCACAATGTTCTTAATGGTTGCAAACTGGGGCTCACCATCAGCAGAGTGAGACACAAAAAGTGCCATTCCTGACCTGTAGGTTGCTCCCTTGTACTTAATCCAAGATGGTAAATAGACATCCGAGAACAATGGAATTCCCTCAAAACCACACTTCACATTCTCAAAACCGTCTACAGATGCCAGGAATGTGGTATATCCTGGACCAACTTCAAAGTCATGTGAGAACATCTTCTCAGACAGCAGGGTGTAGCACAACATCATCTGATGTCGGAAAGCCTGTGTTTTACAAATGTTCCGAAAATTGCAGGTTACATGACTTAGACTTTTGAAAAAAAAACATGCTTTGCCTCAAAACGCATGGACCAGAACTGAACCAAAGGTCCAAGTTTCCTGATGGCCCCAGGATAATGAAGCATGGAGTGGATGAAGCTCCAGAAACAAACCATGGTGTTCCTCAATCAGATGCTGCAAAAATATAACTGCCTCTGCAGTCAAGGCTGGAGAGAAAATCAACTCCATACAGCTGAGTAATGAAAGTAGTAGTTCCCAGTCTTTCTCACCTTCTGGAATAAAATCTCCTATCATAAGAGGGAGCAGCCTTAGAAGGCACCACATCTGTATTTGCTGTTTGTCTCATGGCCCCATCAGGGTTTTTAAGATCCTGAGTTTTGTGATGGCTTATTGCGACTATCAGAAAAACCATAATCAAAGCTTGTAAGTCTATAATTCAGGTGATCAAGTGTCAAGAGTTTTTGGTCAATCAGAGAATTAAGAACAAGCTTGGTTTCGTAACCTCCAACCCCTTCCAAAATGTCATGCATGACATCAGGAGTTACATTGTCAGTTACATGGTAGAACTGAAGTTTATTTAGTGAACACTCTCTTTTGATGCCGGTTTCAGTTGGGTTATTCTGAGGTAGAACAGAGTGGTAGTTATTCCTGTTGCGCATCACTGACAGATCCTCAACTGTCTGTTCTCTCAAAACCTCTCTTTGAACCCAACACCATCGACACACAGTTTTCCCTGAGAAACATTCTGTGTAGCCTAGGATGGAATTAAGACCCAAGTTATCTCCACAAACTTGTGCAACGCCTACTATAATAGTGCCCTTGAAAACATTTTGTGTCAACCTGAACTCCTTTCAATTTCTAGATTCTTAATTTCAGACACAACTGGATCTAAGACAGCATATATTCCATAAGTTTTTATGTCATCTGTCTTGTACACTGCCAACAAGAAGTGAGAGTTTAGGCTGGAGAGATACTCAGGTCGCAAGCACTTAAGAGTAAAATAAAACCTAGCTTGTGACCTGAGGTTTTTGATCCAAAAATTGACCATCTCACATTCATCGTTGTACAGCACAAGATGAATGGACAACTCTTTAGAAAAGAGTTCACTTGTTTTGCAGATTGTGCCATCTCTAAAATCTTCAAGAGCAGTGCTTTCTTGATTTTGCCACTTAAAGATCTTTTCCATTGTTCCAGGACTTTCTAACACCAGCTTCAGCAGAGGCCTTAGAGGAATACGCTGAAAAGTATCTCAGACTGCCACTTGTTTTACAGTCCCCACCAATGTGTCTCTCTTTTGAATGTATGAGACTCCAGGGAAAGGTACAGTACTTCTTCTGGATGTACAAAACATCCAGACTGCGTAAAATATTGCATTTGCTTGTACTCTGACTCAAAGCCCCGAAATGGTTTAGCTGCAAATGCAAAATGGTCTAAAAGATTCTGGCTTTCAGGACTCTCGATGTGGCCTATCTCTCATAAAAAAGAGACAGTTTTTCTTTTGTAGAGAGTCAACAATATCACCCCACATAGCAAAGGTCTTCTGGCCCAGACCCGGGCCACACAATGACTTTTCCCTCGGCCGAAGTACCACAAAGAATGACGGCCTGGAAGTGGCCCAGAACTGGATTAAAGACTCCAGTGGGCCACATAACCGGCCCGAATCTCAGCCAGTTAATCAGCCTTAGCTGGCCCTGATCTGGGCCAAAACAGGATTTATTATTGGTGCCAACTTTCAGCCTTAACTAAACCAGAATCCCCAAATCTGAGCCACACCTGAGCCTCATTTGTATTTTTTATTCTTTTATTATGTGTTTTATGTTCTGTCGCTGTCATTCTGTTGTACTGTGGAGCTTCTGTCACGAAAACAAATTCATCGTATGTGTAAACATACCTGGCAATAAAGCTCATTCAGATTCTGATATAGCCCAGACCCAGCCCAGACACCAACCACTACTGTATATTGCTGTCTGGGAATTTTAATATTTCATATTATTACCTTGTATATTACTATGATCGCAATTTTTCATTTTGTGACATGCTTTAATGTAGACACAAGCATCATGTAACTGTGCAATAAAAAAACTTATTGCTTTGGTTATTCTATCTATTTTTATAAAGAACAAATCAACCATTAAAGAGTGAGTGAATAAAGTATACAGTCTATAAGAGAAACGTAACAGATAGACACATGTAACTTAATCATAATAATTTATTACAGATGTGACAAAGAGCAGTGACACAGTAACCCAAATGACGATGCATTGCAGTTGCAGTCCTCTCAGGCAGAATATAGTAGTGCGAGGAGCAGGACATAATTTAAGTTGTTATACGCTGAAAATACTATCAGGATACACTCCCTCAAGGCGCGCGTTTCTCAATCAAAACATGCATCACCAGAAACAAGTCACGTTGCAATCTCTGATGAAACCGACAAGAGCCAATGAGCGTTTTATGTACATGCAATTGCCGACCTTAGGCCAGCAGTGCCACCTTGAGGCCACATTTGGGCCAAGTCCGTTTGCTATGTGGTAAACTGATGGATGCAAACTTTTGCATGTATTTCCTGTATTAATGTAATATTAACAAAACACCTACACTATAGATGCATATCACATAGAAGTACATAGGTCTAGTATTAAGATCAGTGTTGGGCAAGTTACTTTTAAAAAGTAATTAGTTACAGTTACTAGTTACTTCTTCCAAAAAGTAACTAAATTAGTTACTCAGTTACAAATTTTAAAAGTAACTAGTTACTTAAGAAAGTAACTATTGCGTTACTTTCAAGTAAAATTTAATTTGAAATGCTCAAATGTGACCCCACCTCTACCCCTCTTTAAAGGAACTTAAAATACATGTGCATGTTCAATTATTTATGATAAATCTGAATATTATAATGAAATGGACAATTAATACAATACATTATTAACAGAAACATGAAACATTGTACACACATCTAAAAAAAAATGTTTGCTGTGGGACAAAGTGAGACTAGCCTCCAATCAAATGCCATGTATGTAGATATTATGTTTATATAGTGGATCAATGCAAATAACACGATAGATTTTTGGGAACTTTTGATATTTCCTTTTATTGTTTCTTTAATTTCTTGAAGGAAAAAGTATTGTATATACTTCCATTTAGAGAAGGCTACTTTTGGATTATTTGGGCTCCTTGCCATACCTGTCTCTCGTTGACTGACTGGCTTGTGTTGTTCCTTGTGTGTCCTGTCCTGTCCGACTATGCGTTATGATGGGTTGTTCGCAATTCATGAGCGTTAGTGATGATGGATCGACTCGTTCGCGAATGAGCTTTTGAGGAGTCGTTCGCGATTCGCGAATGAGCCGACTCTAAGAGCCGGCTCTTTTAGTTGAATTTCGGGAGCTGGCTCGCATATCTGAAGAGCCGACTCTATTTTTTCAAATTTAGCCTATAGAAATGAAATAATTATGTAATAAAAATTGAAATATTATAGTCAAAGTCATTTAAAGAGCCGTTTGTGAGCCAAAGAGCCGGTTCTTTTCAGTGAGCTGAGTCAAAAGAGCCGAATTCCCATCACTACTATGCGTGCTTTCGAACACCCGCCCAACTCTACCTCTGATTGGCTTACAATGAAATTTTACTCTACCTCAGCCAATCGACAGCATTTATGCGCTTGTCTCGTGCTCTGCCCACTAACCAAGGAAGAACAGTAAAAAAAAGTATTTGCCTCTCGCTCAGAGATCTAGTTGGTCTGATGAAAAAACAAACAAACAAAAAAAACAGCTTCATCATCAGTTATAGTAACGCGCCGCATTTTTTGGCAGTAACGGTAACGGCGTTATTAAGATGAGAAGAGTAATCAATTAGATTACTCGTTACTGGAAAAAGTAATGCCGTTATTAACGCCGTTATTTATAACGCCGTTATTCCCATCACTGATTAAGATATCGTCTATTTTAATTTAGCCCACCCCTAAATGTCACAGATTGAACACATGTCAGGTTCTTCCTTAAGTAGAGGAACTTTACAAACATTTTTTTTTTTTCAAACAGACCAAATGTATTCACACTATTTAGGCTGCATAAATTAAAATTTGAATACAATTAAATTACATTTATGCATTTAGCAGACACTTTTATCCAAAGCGACTTACAGTGCATTCAGGCTATCAGTTTTTACCTATCATGTGTTCCCGGGGAATCGAACCCCTCTTGCGCTTGATAACGCAATGATCTACCACTTGAGCTACAGAACACTTTTACACAACAGAGTAAACATAACAGACCAGTGCTTGAACAAGTAAAATTCAACAGACACAATTAAATCAAATCAAAGTGTCAAATAAATTTAAACAAATGTAAATAATACAATTATTTTAAATAAATAAATAAATAAAATGCTTAAAGCTAGTGCAAACAGTTTAGTGGCTATAATCTGACCAAGGATATACTATATAAGTTGAATATAGTAATATCCCTCACGTCAAGGCTCACTGTTATGAACTCACACACAGAGCAGAACAGCAGCAGAGAAGAGAGGAACGAACAGAGATACAATCCTCCCGGCTGTGGTTTCAACTCCACCGTTTGAGTTGTGTTTCTCTTTGATTTCTCTTGGTTTTTCTAAAACATAAAAACAATGAAAGAAGAATGAAAAAGACTAGCATGTAGGCTAGTACACACTCAGTAAAAGCACTCAAACTCTACAGGTGAAGTGTGTCATTTCTGTGCCACGAATGATATCAAACGAAAGGGCAAGCATAATCATTTGTTTCCAGACAGGTTTCCCAAATATTCAAACCGCTCCACTCCTGTTTTTCACCTTGAGTTTTTACTCACATTTGGATATCAGATTTAGTTTTGATTGTGTACTGTCACAATATGTAAATTGTTTTTAGTTTGTTAGAAATGTTTGCCAGATTAATTTTTTCTTCATAATTGTTATATATATATATATATATATATATATATATATATATATATATATATATATATATATAAATCAACGTCAGTTATGTTATTTTTCAGACTAATAATTAAAAAAAAATGTATTTAGTTATAGTTTTCTTATTTTTTAACTAGTTATTTTGTTAATTAGATTTGTTGTAGAATTTGTTATTTTGCTTGTCAGACTGCTTATTTTGTATTAACATGTATTTAGGCAGATTTGTTATTTTGTCTTAGAATATATATTGTTTGTCAGACAAGTTATTGTGTATTAAAATGCATTTTTTTCAGGTTTATTTTGTTTTATTGGAATTTAACATTTTGCTCTGTAATCTGTTATTTTGTTTGTCCGACTGGTTATTTAGTTTTAAAATTAAGCCGCATTTGTTATTTTGTTGTATATTATGTTTGTTTGGCAAACTTTTTTTGCATTATTATTATTATTATTATTATTATTATTCATTTATTAGATTTGTTGTTTTGTTTTGTGATTTTCATTTTTTTGTTTTATTTTTGGGTCTAGTTCAAATCGTGCTGTTTTGAATTTCTCGGTCATAGTGCACTTCTTCACTAAAAGGCCTATTACAGGTAGCATTCAGTACATCAACCTATGAACAGCTTACTGTGCAAAATATTTTAACATTTAAAAGAAATACACACTTCACCACACTTAAATATAAATCATTCATTTTTAGGAACAAATTATAGCCATTTCATCACACCTGTGACTTGAAGATTTATGCATTTGCTTTCATTCGACTCAGGCATGAAGCAGCAGTACGACCCTTCATCACTTTTCCGGAGATTCCCAAGCCTGAGGGAGAAGTTGCCTTTCGAGTACTCTGCAGGGAATGTTTCTGTTCTGCCGTTGTATTCTGCGTCCTGCTCCTTCGTCTTCCCTTGGCCATCTAATATGTCGTAAACATTTTTGTGGTCGTCATATCTCCAGTGTGCAGTGATGACTTTAAGCTGCCCGTTCTTAGGATGGCACGGCAAAAGTGCAGAATCTCCGATGAAACCCTGAACTGTGTCCTGCACAGATGCTGAAACGAAAGCAAAGACAGACCAGGAACAAGCAAGAGACAGGCGATGCTGACTCAAAAACTAGATTCATCTGTACATTTTTTTGTTGTTGTTGTTGTTGTGCTTACCTCCATTCAAAAGCAGTATAAAGAAACATACGGACAACACACTGCAAAAAAAACAAACCAAAAACGGTCACACAGACACAATAATCAGCGAGGAACTACTATTCCCAATATTAAAGATATGCCTAAGGGAACTAGTTTCTTCTGTTTCTTAAAAATAGCACATTTGGATTATTATCAATCTTTTAAAACAGATTCTTGCTCTATGTAACATGATTACATAAAAAATATGATGCATTAACCTGAAATTACTTGCAGCAGGTGCAGTCTGCCGTTAGATATAATACAAACACATGAACCATATAATACAGTACACAGAATAGGCGTAAATACATGCAATGACACTCGATTTGCTTTCATGCATTTTCAACGAGTTTTGAATGAACGAGTTGTTTATGTGCAGCAGCCTGACAAGCTATTATTGGAAATAAAAGCTAAAGGTGACCTTACTGCACAACAAACCGGACAGTTTTTCAACGAATTCATTGGAAATTACAATCGTCTGTTCCTAAGAATACCTATGACTCGCTCTCGTCGTAAATGTACATATGTCTGTAGATAAATATAGTGTGACTGAAGCTTAGCTAACACAAAGCCTGTGTTACAATAAAGATAACTGTCTGTGTCTAACGTTAGGCCTATTGCTAGATGACGACAGATTCCGCACAACGTACCTTTTGAGCATGATCGACAAATTTACATGACGATAAACGGACAGTTATTGGAGGAATAAAGCAGAAATTTCAGCTTAAATATTACAGTGAAGCTTTTCCCGAATTTGCATGATGGTGGACAGTAGTGATGTGAGTCCGATTCGCGTCTCCAATAATCTTTTTAACGTGGTTGACACTCCCTCTGAGTTAGAATAAAACAATATCCCGGAGTAATTCAATTACTCAAACAGTAACGTTACACTGACTGAACTGCTGTGAGAGAACTGAAGATGAACACCGAGCCGCGCCAGATAACAAACGAACACGCCCACTATTATGAACAATGCACAGGGCAATAGGTTAAACACCGAAAACACTACACATACTGTGCAACCTACACAAAAAAAAAAAAAAAAAGACATTTAGAGACCCGAGGATAATAACATATTAATTTATAGAAGGGGAGAATTAAAATATATTCAGTTCCTTCAGGAGATTAAATGTTCTTGTAGCCTTCATATTTTGCATGTTTTCTATTGTTTTGTAATATGTTTTTAAAAGTCCAGATGAAATACATTAAAGCTAGGTTGTGAATTAGACCATTTACATTTGTGATTATGGTATTTTCCGAAGATAACAGTTGAATAACAAAAAAATTAATTTTTGGACAAACCAAATAAATAAAAGTATTACAATACATCAAAAATATTTATTCTGATGTTTACATTCAATTTAGTGAGTATAAATATTTCAAATCAGAATAATATATATATATATTTTTGTACGTACAGTGATAAAATAAATGAAAAATATTCTCCCTATTTGATTGGCAAAAGGCACAAGACTCTTCTTGTGATGAAGTTGCTTCATCACAACTACTCTATACAACTGGGCTCATCAACCATAACTCCTTCCAGGACAGCCAGAAACTTAGGAGTTGTGATGGATCATCAGTTAAGCTTCACAGACCACATTGCTACAACTACCCGTTCCTGCAGGTTTGCCTTATACAACATTAGGAAGATTAGACCCTTCCTGTCAGAGCAAGCAACCCAACTTCTTGTCTAAGCTCATATTCTCTCCAGACTGGACTATTGTAATGCTCTCCTGGCTCTTCCTGCATGTACTGTCAAGCCTCTGCAATTGATCCAGAATGCAGCAGCGAGGGTTGTCTTCGATGAGCCACAAAGAGCTCACCTTACTCCTCTCCTCATCAGGTTACACTGGCTACCAGTATCCGCTCGTATCAAATTCAAGGTACTGATGCTTGCCTACAAGACGACCACTGGCACGGCACCAACATACCTAAACTCACTCGATAAATCTCATGTGCCCTCCAGAAGTTACTCTCTGCACTCTGCAAGTGAACGGCGCCTTGTGGTGCCATCCCAAAGAAGTTCAAAATCACTCTCACTGACCTTTTCCTGGACTGTGCCCAGCTGGTGGAATGACCTCCTAATCTCAATTCATACAGCCAAGTCTTTACTCATTTTCAAGAAACATCCAAAGACTCATCTTTTTCACCAGAACTTAACCAACTAACACTAGCACTTTTCCTTTTCTTGTCTTTTCATTTAATAAAAAAAAAAAAAAAACCTGGCTATGCGTTCTGTACTAGACTAACTGAGACTTGTCATGGCACTTGCATACTGTTGTTGTTCTCTTGTTGGTCTGACTGCTACTATTGTTCTCATTTGTAAGTCGCTTTGGATAAAAGCGTCTGCTAAATGATTAAATGTAAATGTAATTTTAAATCTTCTTAGCATATCTTTAACAGGATACATTTGATGTAAAATTTTAAATGAGACTTCTTTTATTTTATAATTAATACAGTATTTATAAATAGTAGTATTTGCCTTTTCCCAATTTAAATCACCCATGGTTGAATACAAAAAAAAAAAACTTTGCAGCAGGTGGAACAGAGCATGAAATTTGATTTCTAATATATTTATTGGTGTATTCTTTCTTTGTAATGTCTGTATCTCCAATAAAAATTCTATTAAATTCAGAACTAATATCTGTGAATGATATGCGTTTTAGAATTTGAAGTAAACCTGTAGGGATTGCATCAAATACAACTGTGTATTCTCTTGGTGTCACTCGGAAGTTAAAGTTCTGAAGAAATTCTGAATATGACATGAGTAAACCATCTTTGTTCAATAACTGTCCTACCAACAGAATTCCTCTATCAAACCATGGCTGACAAGACTTCTTTTTATAAAGAATTTCTTTATTATTCCAAATAAATGTGGATTACAGTTGTGTTTATAGATCAATTTCCAAGATAGAAGGGCTTGTTTGTGGAAGTCAGCTAATTTCACGGGAATTTTATCAATAGTAAAATTACATTTCAGTAGAAAATGTATGCCACAAAGAGTATTGAACAGATATGATGGAAAAGCGTTCCAGATGCTGTCAGGGCTTTTCAAGAATTCTATAATCCATTTAATTTTAAAAGTATTATTTATAGTATGAAAATCCAGCACTTCCAGACCACCTTGGTCTCTACATCCTGTGATAACATCTTTTTTGAGATAATGGGTTTTTTTCCTCCAGATATAAGCATACAGTATTTTATCCAATTCTTTTTTATTGTATTTTTTTGGGATATCCAGCGATAAGGCAACATATACAGAGCGTGATATACCTTCTGCCTTTGATATTAAGACCCTGCCAAATAGAGACAAGTCTCTCATTAACCATGAATTTAGTTTAGATTGTATTTTTTAACAATTGGATAAAAATTCCTTATGACATTCCTCTTTATTTTTACAAATTACAATTCCAAGATATGTCACTTTTTCATTAATTGGTATTCCATCAAAATTGGCCAGATTGCAATTTTTCAGGGGGAACAAAACTGATTTATTCATGTTCATTACCAACCCTGATACATCACAACATTTTTTTATACTATTTACTGCAGTCCCAATTTGGTTTCGGTCACTTAAAAAGACGGCTTTGTCATCTGCAAGTTGGCATATTTTAAACTTTTTACCAACAGCATTAATTCCTGAAAAGGGAGACATTTTTATGTGTGTATCCATTGTTTGAGCAACTAAAAGAAACAAAAATGGTAGGGCCGGGACTTTAACGCGTTAATTGAGATTAATTAATTACACAAAAAATAACGCGTTAACTAAGATTAATTTATTACAGAAAAAAAAAAAATCCTTCGTTTTTAATAACTTATTTTTGCACCGCGGAACGTTTCTCACTGGATGAGTTTCAGCGGACCGATTATACTGGAGCACCAACTAGCGTTCACATATCACTGCAGCACATCGAGCCTCAAGTATCACCTCAACGCAAAACATATAGCAGCTAGCGTGGACTTTACACTTTATGTTGAACTATGTATTATTTTGTTGGTGCAACAGTTTATGTTGAACTCTTTATTGTTTTGGCCAAGGTTATTGAGAGTTGGAATTAGTATGTTATGGCCTCTGAAGCAACCGAGAGATGTTTTCTAATAGTCAGTGTTTCCAATGTTCTGAATGTAATTGACAGTATTGTGTTTTACTTAAAAAACACTTTACAGAAGGTTCCAGCACCTATAAGCTTCCTGAATTTCTGAAATGTAATATTTCTAAATTGTTTCTAAATATGCTATTATTACACTTCATGGCAAAAATTGCACTGGTCTGCTAGACTTGGTTGAACAAAAATAAACAATATTTTGTTGCTTAAGCTTATGTATTCAGTCATTATTCAATGGTATACTATAAATCCATGTGAAAAAAATTACTTCTCACTGTTCTCAGGTCAAATATTTATATGCGATTAAAATGCGATTAATTTCGATTAATTACAAAGCCTCTAATTAATTAGATTATTTTTTTTAATCGAGTCCCGGCCCTAAAAAATGGAGACAACGGGCAGCCTTGTCTAATACCACGTGATATACTAAATCTTTCTGATGTTCCCGTTTTCAGTTTAACAGAACTAGAACATCCATTATATAAGGTTTGAATTGCCTTATGAAAACAGTTACCAAAACCAAAAAAGGAAATAGATTTTAATATAAAGTTATGCTCGATGGTGTCAAAAGCTTTATAGACGGCTGCATATATGAAAATAAAACACCTAACCCTAAAAAAATTCTAACAAAAGGTTTCTCATCTGTTTTTTGTAAGTATTAGGTGTCCTTAATAACATAGTAAAAGTTTACCAAAGTTTGACCACTAGAAAGGTGTAATTTTAAAGATGGCGTCCAAGATGGGCATGGGAGCCCTTAAAATATCCTAACTCCTTCATTATTTGACTTAGTCAAGTAATCTTGGTGTCTAACCCCATGTTTTCTGGGTCTGTGAATCCATTGGACTTGTCTAAATTGCACTGACATGATTACATACTTATGGAATACATGATTTTGTGAGAATACTGTAAGGTTTTATCATTGTTTGGTGTGAACCAGAGATATAAACAATTTAGCCTATGTCATGTAACTTGTTTTGCTTAAACACAGACTTTACATTTGATGTAAACGTTATTGCACCCAAAAGTAACTTAAATCGGAGTTGTATAACTTTGATCATAACTTTGATCATAAACAACCCTGTATTAGCCCGAACCAATAGTATGTTCCTGCACAACCGGAGGCTGCAGATTCAGGACCGCAGATCTGGGCCGCTGTTCTAGGACCCTAGTTTTTCCTGACAGCGCCACCTACCATACTGGACGATATAGCGATGGCTGCAGTTTCAGGACCGCAGTTCTAGTACCGTTGGTTTAGTTTGCAGTCACGTTACTTTGTATATAGCATCAATATATTAATCTCAGTAGCATTTTTTTATTAAATGTGATTTTTGATTCACATCAAGGTTAATGTGATGTGGTTAATTACTAAGTGTGCTTTGAGTCACAATTTTAAATTTAAACATGAATTTACACAAAATATAAATGAAATATCAATTTTGTATCAATTTTAAAACAATTGTAAAAAATTAAGAACCTTAAAAGTCTTAGTCTCTTGAATTATACAGTATATTGATTAACCTACTTAAGGTGAATTAGCTCATTATCATGTAAGTTAAAGTTGGAATCAGCGTAAGGAGTCACTAAATTACTGCCAATATTTTAAAAGTTGTTGAGAGGCAAGACAAGACACAAGAATGATTCAAGAATGTTTATTTATATACATATATTTATACACACACAGTACAGACCAAAAGTTTGGACACACCTTCTCATTCAAAGAGTTTTCTTTATTTTCATGACTATGAAAATTGTAGAGTCACACTGAAGGCATCAAGGGCTATTTGACCAAGAAGGAGAGTGATGGGGAGCTGTGCCAGATGACCTGGCCTCCACAGTCACCGGACCTGAACCCAATCGAGATGGTTTAGGGGTGAGCTGGACCGCAGACTGAAGGCAAAATGGCCAACAAGTGCTAAGCATCTCTCGGGGAACTCCTTCAAGACTGTTGGAAGACCATTTCAGGTGACTACCTCTTGAAGCTCATCAAGAGAATGCCAAGAGTGTGCAAAGCAGTAATGAAAGCAAAAGGTGGCTACTTTGAAGAACCTACAATATGACATATTTTCAGTTGTTTCACACTTTTTTGTTATGTATATAATTCCATATATATTTCCACATGTGTTAATTCATAGTTTTGATGCCTTCAGTGTGAATCTACAATTTTCATAGTCATGAAAATAAAGAAAACTATTTGAATGAGAACAAAACTTTTGGTCTGTACTGTATATATATATATATATATATATATATATATATGTATATATATATATATATATATATATATGTGTGTGTGTGTAATTTTTGCGACAACATCACAACAGCACCAAAGTGAACCCCTTTTCCATCAGTTGCTGCATGGATAGAATGGCTGTAGGCTTCAACTCTAGAGAAAGAGAGAGCGAGAGACAGAGAGATAAATAAGAGACATTTGTTTAACATATTCAACTGGAATATGTATATGAAAAGTGAAAGTCCTTGCAGCATGTGGTGCATCTCTTCAATTCGGGCAGGGATTTCCCTTTTTGGATTGTTATATCTATCTTGAAAAAGAGAGAGTGTACTTGTTAGAATATTTTGAGATCATGAATATATCCCTAGTGCCTTTTTTAATCATCTCTCCTACAATGAGCCTAATCGAATCCATAAAATCACTTCATATTGGCCATGCAGAACATGACAGAAACTAACACATGATAGCAATGTATAACTGTATGTGGAGTAGACCTGCAGATTAGGCCAAATTGTAACAAGCTATTAAAATTGCCAAATGCCTCATTTATCATTGCAAAACAATGCCAAAACAACAGGCTAACACATAATGCAACTAGGCAGTCAGTGCAGTTTAATTATGAAATATATTTTATACATAAATATGGTAAAACAACGACTATTAAGCCAGTATTCACACTAATACATTAAGCTGCAGGTAAATCTTTCAAACCTTACATCAACCATGCTCTTGTCATCTGATAAGTTTAATTAATGTGCAGGCTAGATTCACTTATAATACTTCGTCATTAAAACACAACAAGGATTTATGAAATCATAGCCACGAATTAATGTCGTAGTAATTATAAAACTAGGTCACAAATTCTTAATTTGGTGGGAATTAATTATTAATTCATAGGTAGAAGTTCTCACTATTTAAACTTTGCACCGTTTAAACGTTATAAAATAAAACTTAATTAAATATCGGTACTCACCGTCTGACTGCTGTCCACGTCGTCCATCTTTAATTAGTGTTGATCCAGTACAGCAGGTGGAGCTGTCACAAAAATACTAGGGTCCTAAAGCTGCGGTCACAGAATTGCGGTCCTGTAACTGCAGCCTCCGGTTGTGCAGGAATACCCTTCTCGCCCGAACAGAGGCCTATATGTGAAACCTCTAAAATGGTCACTCTTTTCAGAGTTCAATTAATATGTAATGCATCCTTTATAGATGTTTTAGAGTATAAAGGTGGCATTATACTAAACCCAACAAACCTAAATTCACCATTTTCAGCAATTCAGAAGATGGGAGAATAGAATATTGACATTTGATATTGCGTGACTCATTGTAATGTTGTTGGCAGCACAGTGTATACCATTTTGCTCAAACAAAAGTTCTTTATTTTTTGTAATTTAATTTAAAAAAGTAAACTTTTGTTTTTTTTTTGTTTTAATTCTGTTTGTTACGACTTACAGCTTAGGAAAATAAAAAAATCAGTATCTCAAAAAAATGTAATATTACATTTTGAGTTTTATTAATTATGAGTAGAAATACTGGGTACCTCCTTGGCTAGTTCAGAACATGCAACCACAATTATGGGAAAGACTACTGACTTGACTGTTGTCCAGAAGACAATCATCATAACCCTCCACTAGGAGGTTAAGCCACAGAAGGTCATTGCTGAAAGGGCTGGCTGTTCACAGAGTGCTGTGTCAAAATATATTTATAGAAAGTTGACTGGAAGGAAAAAGTGTGGTAGGAAAAGGGGCATAAGCAACAGGGATGACTTCAGCCTTGGGAAGATTGTCAGGAAAAGCAGATTCAAGAACTTGGGAGAGCTTCACAAGGAGTGGGCTGAAGCCGGAGTCAGTGCATCAAGAGTCATCAAGCTCAGACATCTTCAAGAAAAGGGCTACAGCTGTCACATTCCTAAAACCAAGCCACTCCTGAACCAAAAAAAAATAAAAAATATCAGAAGCATTTCACCTGGGATAAGGAGAAATAGAACTGGACTGTTGCTCAGTGGTTCACAGTCCTCTTTTCAAATGAAAGTTAATTTTGCATTTCATTTGGAATTCAAGGTCTGGAGGAAGACTGGAGAGGGACAGAATCCAAAGTCCAGTGTGAAGTTTCTGAAGTCAATGATGATTTGAGTGTCGTGATGTCTGCTGGTGTTGGTTCATTATGTTTTATCAAGTCCAAAGTCAATGCAGCCATCTACCAGGAGATTTTGTAGCACTTTATGCTTCCATCTGCTGACAAGCTTAATGGAGATGCTGATTTAATTTTGCAGCAGAAATTTAGCACCTATGTCAGGGATCTAGGAGGGAGGACCCAATTTAATTGGGAGGTAATAAGGTTTTATTGACAAAACAGACTGATACAAAAGGGTAGTGAACTGAACAATAGATAACACAACAGGATAACAGTTAACAGGAACAGCTAGGAGAGGCCACTGGGAAAGCTTCAGGAAACAACTGGCAGAATACTTGGCAACAGAGGGGGCAGTAAAACCAGGCTGATGGAGAAGACCACACAAGGCACCGTAGAGCAGATCTCAGACACTTGTTAACCACTGACTCTGAGACAGACCAAGTGCCAGGTAGGTAGAAACAAGGCAGGACACACGGGGACAGGTCAGGAACTCAAAACACAAAACTAGACAGGACAAAGCTCCACAAAAACACAAATTAAACTCAAGACAAGGAAAGACATAAGCCAATGAACTAATAAAAGGTTAAGTAACAAGATAAGAAATTACCAGTTTAACCAACAAGAATCAAGACTAGAAAAGCCAAATAAATGTTACAAATAAAAGCCAAAAGCAAGAACAAAAAAATTACTAAAATAAGGAGCAAGACAAAAACATAGAACTACAAGGACTAGACAAGGGCACAAGACCAACCAGACAAGGAGACACGGGCGCGTATTTAGCCACATACAGAGACAGGTGTGAATGACCATGAACCAGCAAACAAAAAAGGGTAAGGGGCACTATAAATTAGGAGGAAAATACATAAGGGACAGTTGAGCACAATAAGACTGACCAGGCTGACGAGGGGGTGCGGTAAACAGGAAACAAGGAGGAGGGGATAAAGGAGCACATGGCCGAGAAAACAATTAACAAAGCCATGTGCTGATACTAGACACAAGAAACAAAACATAAAACAAAGTGCAAAACCCTCACAACCTACCCATAGTGATTTGCTGACCATGATATTATTGTGCTTGATTGGCCAGCCAACTCAACCTCACAGACCTGAACCTCACATAGAATCTATGGGGTATTGTGAAGAGGAAGATAAGTAACATCTGAAAAACAATAGAGAGGAGCCGAAGGCCCCATCAAAGCAACCTGCAGTACCAAAGACAGTAATTGCAAAAGGAGCCCTAACCAAGTATTGATAGCAAAATTAAACCTACTTTGGAGATCTTGAACATTTCTGTTTTGTAAATCTTTTTTTGATTGATCTTTGAGAAAATATTCTAATTTTTTGAGATACTGAAGCTGTAAGTCGTAACCATCAGAACTCAAACAAAAACACTTTACATATTTCAGTTTGTGCATTTGCAATAAATGTAGAATATACAGTATTGTTCAAAATAATAGCAGTACAATGTGACTAACCAGAATAATCAAGGTTTTTCGTATATTTTTTTATTGCTACGTGGCAAACAAGTTACCAGTAGGTTCAGTAGATTCTCAGAAAACAAATGAGACCCAGCATTCATGATATGCACGCTCTTAAGGCTGTGCAATTGGGCAATTAGTTGAATTAGTTGAAAGGGGTGTGTTCAAAAAAATAGCAGTGTGGCATTCAATCACTGAGGTCATCAATTTTGTGAAGAAACAGGTGTGAATCAGGTGGCCCCTATTTAAGGATGAAGCCAACACTTGTTGAACATGCATTTGAAAGCTGAGGAAAATGGGTCGTTCAAGACATTGTTCAGAAGAACAGCGTACTTTGATTAAAAAGTTGATTAGAGAGGGGAAAACCTATAAAGAGGTGCAAAAAATGATAGGCTGTTCAGCTAAAATGATCTCCAATGCCTTAAAATGGAGAGCAAAACCAGAGAGACGTGGAAGAAAACGGAAGACAACCATCAAAATGGATAGAAGAATAACCAGAATGGCAAAGACAGTCTGGAGTTACCTGTAAGTACTGTGACAGTTAGAAGACGTCTGTGTGAAGCTAATCTATTTTCAAGAATCCCCCGCAAAGTCCCTCTGTTAAAAAAAAGGCATGTGCAGAAGAGGTTACAATTTGCCAAAGAACACATCAACTGGCCTAAAGAGAAATGGAGGAACATTTTGTGGACTGATGAGAGTAAAATTGTTCTTTTTGGGTCCAAGGGCCACAGGCAGTTTGTGAGACGACCCCCAAACTCTGAATTCAAGCCACAGTACACAGTGAAGACAGTGAAGCATGGAGGTGCAAGCATCATGATATAGGCATGTTTCTCCTACTATGGTGTTGGGCCTATTTATCGCATACCAGGGATCATGGATCAGTTTGCATATGTTAAAATACTTGAAGAGGTCATGTTGCCCTATGCTGAAGAGGACATGCCCTTGAAATGGTTGTTTCAACAAGACAATGACCCAAAACACACTAGTAAATGGGCAAAGTCTTGGTTCCAAACCAACAAAATTAATGTTATGGAGTGGCCAGCCCAATCTCCAGACCTTAATCCAATTGAGAACTTGTGGGGTGATATCAAAAATGCTGTTTCTGAAGCAAAACCAAGAAATGTGAATGAATTGTGGAATGTTGTTAAAGAATCATGGAGTGGAATAACAGCTGAGAGGTGCCACAAGTTGGTTGACTCCATGCCACACAGATGTCAAGCAGTTTTAAAAAACTGTGGTCATACAACTAAATATTAGTTTAGTGATTCACAGGATTGCTAAATCCCAGAAAAAAAAAATGTTTGTACAAAATAGTTTTGAGTTTGTACAGTCAAAGGTAGACACTGCTATTTTTTTGAACACACCCCTTTCAACTAATTGCCCAATTGCACAGCCTTAAGAGCGTGCATATCATGAATGCTAGGTCTTGTTTGTTTTCTGACAATCTACTGAACCTACTGGTAACTTGTTTGCCACGTAGCAATAAAAAATATACTAAAAACCTTGATTATTCTGGTTAGTCACATTGTACTGCTATTATTTTGTTAGCTTTTTTAAATTAAATTACAAAAAATAAATAACATTTCCATGATATTCTATTTATTTTTACATGTACCTGCATGTACTTAAGGGAAATTGTACATATTTTCCCCATAAATATGCTTGTAGCCAATTGCTTTAATTTATAATTGGACTTGTAATCACTTATCTATCATGCAAATATGCTAGTTATAATATCACATGGCAAAAACATGTATCAGGCACCAATATTTCTGGTCTAGGAGGAATACAAAGGAGTAATGGTCATTTTAAGGACCTGGCGGCAGCCATTTTGAAAAACGGGGCCTTTCTTGGAGTCAAACTTTGGTAAACTTTTAGTATGTTTTTAAGTACATTTGATACTACTGTAAACCACTGAGAAGGGTTTTGTTAGAATTTTTTTGGGGTCAAGACATATTTGCAGCTGACTATTATAAAAGTCTATGAATAGTATGAAGCTAGCATTTGGAAGGAGGTCACTGTAATCTATCATGTCTAAAATTAAACGTACGTTATTGCTTATGTGTCTTTTGGACATAAAGCCAGATTGTTCTTCATCTATAATTTGGTTCAGGCTATGTTTAAGTCTTTTTCCAAAAATTAAAGTACTTTCACGTTAAGCATGGTTTTAGAATGTCCCAATTATTCATTTGTGAATTAATCTGGTCAAGAAGAGTAAACTTGCAGCAGCTAACATCTCTTGATTCAATAAATCAGACATTAGTGAGTCAAGTTAACAATAAAAAACTGCATTATAGTAAAGGCTTTGTAAAACTGTACGGCGTTTTTAGCTTTTTAAACTGCATTCTCCATCTACACCAACTATGCATTTTCCTATAGATACAGACGGTTGGTCTGGGAACGCCCCCGGGAACGCCCCATCACGTGATGTGAATTTAGCCCGTGGGGGAAAACATTGTCCCGTGTATTTCAATTGGCGCCAAGGCAATCACGCCGAAGAGTTGCTGTGTCGTTTTCTGTACCTCCAAGAAACTGACAAATTATTAATTGAAGTTCTACATCCTTCCTAATAAACATACAGAGCCGGAAAGGATGACAAAATGTGAGGATGATCAAGGGAAGTTGTGTAATCCCAAGACTAAGCATGTGTATGTGTGCAGTCTGCATTTCATCACAGGCAGGCTATATTAACATCATGTTCATTATTAACATTATCAAAACTGTGTAAGGTTGTTTCAGAAAGTGGAATGCATATATAATTAGCCTTATCATTCTACCTGAAGCAAAACTATGTTAAGTTAGTCTAGTGTCGAACAAAAACCCACTTAAAAAAGCGTGTGGACACGTAACAACTTAGTTTTGTGTCAGAACTTTTACACTTTCATTCATAAATTCACCCCGTCTGTGTTTGCTAAACGATTGAAACGCGGAATCCAGTTAAAAATAGAACTTGCTGTATAAAGCAGAACATCACGGAATTTGGCTATTTTTGAATTAATACATATACATTAGGCTGTAAAATTAATCAAATATCGATATGGACTAGTGTATATGAATATTAAAGTTAAAAGAGACTAAAATTGTTCTACATGTCTCTGGGAATGAGTGCTCAATATGTGCATTTTTGTCATTCAAATACACATGATGTTCGCAGTGTTTTCACCCACGCCGACTCCGACACGCCCCCAGCTATGACTAGATGCCGACTCTATCTATCATGTATGTCTTTGAAAGATGATTGAACCAATCAGAGTAGGTGTGGGGCGGGACTGCACGTGCAAGCCCGCCCCAGGTGCAGCCCCGCCTCAATCAGCTGGGTGTACTTGCTCGAGTCAACAACCGGTGGCATCGGTTTTCGGATCACCAGTAAACTGAACTGAGAATTGTTTATGTCGGACGCGTCCGATTTGAGAAATGATGATACTGCACATGCGTGTAATTTTTCAAGTATTTTGTTAAACATCGGAAAGTGTGATAAATAACTATTTTTTTTTTTAAGATGAATGCATCTGATCTGTATATTTTGAATTTTTTTTTTAATTATGTTAGGGATTTTCAGGGAAGTTGGACAATAATTAAGACTCTAAAGACTATGTTTAATAGGAATAAGGGATGATTTATGAAATATCTGTACTGTATTTATAGTTAATGATGACACATTCACAAATTGAGTTTGTAGTAAACAGAACATGAACACGAGTAGAGCAGCTGGTGATACTGAACTGCAGCATGGCGGTTAGAGCGATTCTTGTTCTCGAGTCAAGAACCAGTTGCATCGGTTTTTGGATCATCAGTACACTGAACTGAAAACCGTTTCTGTCTGACGCGTCCGATTTGAGAACCGAGGAGCTGATTATACTGCGCATGCGTTATTCAGCGTGAAGCAGAAAGACACACAAGACTTAAAAGGGTTAGTTCATCGAAAAATCATAATTATGTTATTAATAACTCACCCTCATGTTGTTCAAAGCCCGTAAGACCTCCGTTTATCTTTGGAGCACAGTTTAAGATATTTTAGATTTAGTCCGAGAGCTCTCAGTCCCTTCATTGAAACTGTGTGTACGGTATACTGTTCATGTCCAGAAAGGTAAGAAAAACATCATCAAAGTAGTCCATGTGACATCAGAGGGTCAGTTAGAATTTGTTAGCATCGAAAATACATTTTGGTCCAAAAATAGCAAAAACTAAGACTTTATTCAGCATTGTCTTCTCTTTCGAGAGTTCAAAACAAAGCAGTTTAGTGATATCCGGTTTGCGAACGAATAATTCTATGTAACCGGATCTTTTTGAACCAGTTCACCAAATCGAACTGAATCGTTTTAAACGGATCGCCTTTCCAATACGCATTAATCCACAATTTAGCTGTTAACTTTTTTAATGTGGCTGACACTCCCTTTGAGTTAAAATAAACCAATATCCCAGAGTAATTCATTTACTCAAACAGTACACTGACTGAACTGCTGTGAAAAGAGAACTGAAGATGAACACTGAGCCGAGCCAGAGGAGCTGATGATACTGTTAAATACTGTAATACTGTTAAATGTTTGATAGACTTGACGGCATTACGTCATTGCCAATGACGTCATCACGTTGAGCGTAAAGAACCGGTCCAAGATCTCTGCAAGATTCGGTGGGTGATTCAGATTTCTCTTGGCACAGCGATTAGAAGACTTACAGGTTGCTCACGTGACATCTACGTCATCAAGCTCAGTTTAAGTCTGCGCAGTACGCCCGACCCCCAGGAAGTGTGTGCTTCTAATTGACTTCACTTGTCTCTGTTGAATCCAATGGGGTCGCTGTGTCCATTTCTTTTACGGTCTATGGTTTTTCAACCGGTTTATTGAATTGAACCGTCCGAAAGAACCGGTTCCCGGAAAAGAACCGAACTTCCAATCACTAGTGGACAGGATAGTACGCACCTGAACATGCGCAGTTCAGATTTGTTCTGTTATATTAGCCTATCTAGTGTAAAATAAAACATTTGATTAAAAGCAAGTAGGCTACAGCATAAGTTGTGTACATAATGCTAGTGTGTTTGTTATTTGCATTATTTCAACAATTTTCATGTACGTGCTTACCTTCATCTAAGAACAGCACAGTTCATAACCTTACATACTGCAAAAACGATAATAAAAATAAAACAATAAACCATTAACACTAACCTGTTTCCAACCATGTTTTGTAATTATTGTGCTGCGTTTTACATGTATCTTATTATTAATATATTTTTAATTTTAGTTAAAGTTTTCCATTTTCAGGGGCCCATTTCACAAATGAGGTTAAGTGAATACTCTGAATATGTTAACCCTGAAATGAGGTAAACTCTAGGTTTTCTGTTTCAGAATGGGAGGTTTGTCAAACCCGAGAAAGCAGGGTAAGTCAAGCCTGTTTCTGAAAGAGAGCTAACTTGTACTCAGAGACAGTTACCATGGTAACTTTCTCTATGAACCTAACCTGGTCAGGAGCAGGTTTTCTTCTGATATGCCAGTGTGGTCATAAAAATAATCTTAATGCAAATGGAAAACAACATTTTTCTGAGTGTATATTACTAAGTGCAAATCTACTGTAGCTCCGCCCTCCATCGACACATTATGTTAAATACGACACATGTGAATAACGGCTTCAATGGTGTAGGCAGTAATGTTTTGTGCATGGAAAACTAGCTTGTAACGTGATTTATTGGGTTAGAGTCCGGCTTTTGCAGAGCTCGTTCTTCTCACTTTTCCCATCATGTAACATTCAAATTCATTTTCAATAAAATGAACAAAATGTTCTAAAAGTGGAAGTAAAGTGCCTTACGAGTGTTTAATAATGATACAACTATTTATAATTGTAATAAATATAATAATTTTCAATATGTTATTATTGAATCCTGGTAATGTATAACAATACTGAGGTACAAATATATTTGCCAGTAAAAAGAATAACTAGCATCTAATTATTATTTATACTTAGCCTGTTGCAGAGAACTGCTACTTTTACACAGTAAATGGAATATATCATAATTTTCACTGTATATTTTTTTCTGTAAATAGCATCTAGAGCTACTTGCACTTAGCCTACTGTAGGATCTATTGCTAAGAAAGTATGTTAATTACACAGTGTAAATAGCCACTGCCTTATTTTTCTTACTCTATTGGCAGATCATTTGTAAAATAAGAAAAATGCACTTAAAATATTATTATTAATATTATTACTATTATTATTATATACCGTATATATTTTTTGCTCATGAGATACCATTAAATGATTAGCTATTAGTTCATTAATCTAACATTCTGCCAGTTATCACCTGTGATATTATAACACTGAGAAGAATTGCATTTGTATTGAGTCTGAAGTATGCAGACAGCTTTTTGGCGGGATCTGTTGCCATGGTGAATCGTAATATCAGCGCTCCATCGATAATGGGTTTTTATAGTTGTGGTGCATGCGCTTAACTCAAAGTCAGTCAATTTAGAGTTGATTAAACCAACTCATTTCAGCTGTTTTTTAACCGAAAACTCAGAGTTTCACATCTCAGGGTAAGACAACTCAGAGTTCAATTTTAAACTCAGAGTTGGTTAAACCTCCTTAGTGAAACAGGCCCTGCAAATTTCACATGGACTACTTTGATGATCTTTTTCTTACCTTTCTGGACATGGACAGTATACCGTACACACAGCTTCAATGGAGGGACTGAGAGCTCTCGGACTAAATCTAAAATATCTTAAACTGTGTTCCGAAGATGAACAGAGGTCTTACTGGTTTGGAACGACATGAGGGTGAGTTATTAATTACATAATTTTTAATATTTGGGTGAACTATCCCTTTAAGACAAGCCATTATGCATAGGATTATATGATTCTGAAGTTTATTTTAGAGTCAAGTTTTTGACTTTAGAATTCCATAAACTCTTCATGTGCTACAAAGGCTGGAAAAAAAAAAAGCTTTAAAATGTGTGCTTGCATTTTTATAAGTACTTTTCACATTAAGACATCTAAATAAAAATCTCAATCAAGATTTGTCTCTTGTCTTTATGGGGTGCAAAAAGAAGGATTTCCTAATTTATTTTTCAATTAAATGTTTTAAGTTTAAGAAGCATAAAACAAATTTTATAAATGTATCCATTTCATCTTAACTATTTGGTCAAAATTGAGTTGGACCATCTTGATTACATTTCATTGCATGAATTAGATGTTTTATGAGTTGGGTCTAAGCATATTTATTGGGTGGAAATCCTGCCCTCAATTTAATTGAGTTTGTCCAATGAGTTATTTTTTTGAGTGTACTTATAAAGTGTTAAAATTAGTATTCATTTTACATATTAAAACTGGTGTATGAAATGGCAAATTAAAATTATGTAATTTAATTTTCATTTTACACCAAACGTTGCACAAATGTATTGGAAAATGTAAATGTAAATACAGAAATGCAATGTCATTTTACATATTGCATTGTCATTTTGCATATTACAACCCAAATTGAATATTGCTACCCATATGCTTCCATACATTAAGGGAAGAAACTATGGGCTGCTTTAAATGAGCTATACATTAACATAGGCTACATTACATTTCCACTAATGGACAAAGGCATATTTGAATTATTATAAATCATTTAAAGCAGATTATTGCTCTATGTAACATGATTACATAAAAAATATGATGCATTAACCTGAAATTACTTGCAGCAGGTGCAGTCTGCCGTTAGATATAATACAAACACATGAAGCATATAATACAATACAATACAGAGTAGGCGTAAATACATGCAATGACACTCGATTTGCTTTGATGCATTTTTGACTAGTTTTGAATGAACGCGTTGTTTATGTGCAGCAGCCTGACAAGCTTGGAAATAAAAGCTAAAGGTGACCTGCGCAACAAACCGGACAGTTTTTCAACGAATTCATTGGCAATTACAATCGTCTGTTCCTAAGAATATCTATGACTCGCTCTCGTCGTAAATGTACATATGTCTGTAGATAATTATAGTGTGACTGAAGCTTAGCTAACACAAAGCCTGTGATAGCAGCTACAGGCCAGAGAACAATAAAGTTAACTGTCTGTGTCTAACGTTATTGCTAGACGACGACAGATTCCGCACAACGTACCTTTTGAGCATGATCGACAGATTTACATGACGATAAACGGACAGTTATTGGAGGAGTTAAGCAGAAAATTCGGCTTAAAGATAACAATGAAGCTTGTCCTGAATTTGCATTGTGGACTGGGTACCCATCTGAACATGCGCAGTTCAGATCTGTTGTTATATTATATTGTGCAAAATAAATAATAAAACGTTCGATTAAAAGAATAAGTAGGCTACAGCAAATAATGCTCATGTGTTTGTTATTTGCATTATTTCAAAATTTTTCAACGAGTAGGTGTTTACGACCAACACAATACATATAGGCTACTGCAAAAACGATCATAAAAATTAATCAATAAATCACCTGTTTCCAACCATGTTTTGTTATTATTGATATAAAGCTGCATGACAAATTTTAGACCGTGCTGGTTTTTACATGGATCTTATTTGTTAAAAACACCTAACATCTGGGGCATGTTCAAGTTCAAAACGGTGCGCAACGTTTTGTCGATGCTGAACGCAGCCCTGGTTAAACTAATTAAAATCTGAAAATGGATAAAGAAGAATAGGCTACGGAATATTATAAATAATAATATTCATAAGTCTCATTAAAGGGCTATTATGCTCTTTTACAAGGTCTTGATTTTGTTTTCGCGGTGTAGGCTACTTGTACTGGCTCTTATACCAGGTTGTTCTAAAAGCATTATTTTTCACATATTTTACATTATTAGGCTACACCTCTCTCCCCAGTCTGGCATGAACTGACCTGTATCATATGAAGTCCCGCCTTCTGAAATACGAAACGTGCTGTGACTGGTTAGCTGGGCCAGTGTGTACTGTGATTGACAGCACTCAGCGCCTGGTCAGGAAATGACACGCCCCTTACCATAGCCACCTGTGAGCTTCAGTGTAAATACCTAAATACTGCGTCAAAATTTGAGCGAGTTTCAAACCCGGATGATTGTAACCTTCTATGATTGTAATACGTTGCCTTCTCTAGTGCAGCCCAACCAGGTCTCGTTCCTTTCGTTGAAATATCACAAATCCCGGAAAATATGTATTATAGTTCAAACCGTCGTTCGTTGTAGGTTTTTTTTTTTTTTTTTTTTTTTTTTTTTTGCTTTCTGTTAAATAAAATATCTTCTTTTGAATTGGACTTTGAGCTTTGTAACTTTACAGATCTTTTTCTATGCTCAAACAGCAACACTATAGTCTAACTAAAACTGAAAAAGTGAAAAGGCATAATAGAACACCTGTTTGCATGTTATTCCATTACATAAAAAACGGATAAGCAACCGATGCTTATTATTTCTCAGAATTTACAGGTGCTTTGATCGAATGCTGTAATTCCTGCTGTGCTCTAGATGGCGTTTATTTACCAGACAACCGCCAAACTGCAGACGAAGAAGAAGAACCTCGCACATAAACAGAAAGAGGGATGCTCACTTCTTAGTGCACTTTGTGATGTTCTGCTGTCCAGAATGATTTATCAGAGCCTTCACTCATTCAGAGCCCATGTCCGATATATTCGTAGAGCGAGTCTCAGACAGATGTGAGCTGTAGTAAGTGTAGCGTTTGTGAAGCTAGAATCAGCTCAGATCTGTGCTGAATGATAAATGTTTAAACTGATTGACAATAATCACATTCACTACTTGTTCACTTACACAAGTCTAATAACTAAATTAAATTTGCAAGAATGATAAATATGGAAGACAGATTCCCAAACTGAGCTGCTTGGAAAGATTTTAACTATGCATATTGGTTTATAAAAAATAAATTCTGAACTTACAATATCTGGGCAGAATTAATCTAATAAAAACAACAACAATACTACTACTACTACTACTACTACTAATAATAATAATTATTATTATTATTTTATAATTAGAACACTGTCTCTTTAAATATCTAACCGCAAAGATGTATGTGTAAATTGTAGCAGATCTGTATATTTCTATTTATTTAATGAACATTTTATTTTAGCATCATATGTAACAAAATCAATTATAGATTCAGTTCAGAGGAACACGTTTATATATATATATATATATATATATATATATATATATATATATATATATATATATATATATACAGTTAAAGTTTTTTTTTTCATACTTCAGTGGAATATGTATGTAAATTAACTAAAAATTTATGGAAATCTGATGGAAATACAACTCTTTGTTAGCTTCCCAGACATTTACATTATGAGAACATAATCATTTATGTTTGGTTTTTCCTCAAATCCTTCAATTTTTTTTTCTTTAAATGTTCTTTACTTGGTCTTAAAAAAGTCTTTAATTCACCTTCATAAATAAAACCTGCACAAACCCTGTTTATACAAATGTTAAGTCTTGAGATTTAAAAAAAGAATAAAAGATCCAAAAAACACACTGCTTGCTATAGGATATTAAGCTGATTTGTCTTAGTGTGAAAGTAAAATGTTAAACAAAACTGCTATAATTTGAATATCCATTCTAATATGATGTGTGTTGTAGATGGCAGTCCCGTTCATGCCGTCAGGTTCATGCAGTCTCTACTGTCTCGACTGCAGGACAGTAACTCAAAAGAGGCAATGATGGCATCGTCTACACCAGGGGTCTCTAAACTCGGTCCTGGAGGGCCGCTGATTCCAGGACTGGATCTGGAGACCCCTGACACTAATACATAAATGTCTAATTAGCAAATAAAAGGTGTTATCCATTTAGTCCCATTACAGTCTCTTTGTAAAAATCTAATCAAATCTTTCTTGTCTCACAGAGGCAGTGGGGTTCAGTCATTATAAATGGAAGAATGTCTCATAAAAGCAGTTCTAAAGGAAATACTGCTAAAAGATGTTCGGAGGAGTGAATCAGTGAGGTAAGACTTTAGAAGACCCTGCTCAGGATGCTTTGATAGTTTAGAAACTGTCACTAGATGGAGCTGTTTGTTCACTTTGTAAGTGCTGTGTGCTTATAAGACCAGCTCCAAAGTTTGGAATAATTAGGATTTATATGTTTTTGAAAGAGTCTGTGCTCTCCAAGGCTTCATTAATTTGATAAAATGCAGTAAAAACATTAAAAATTGTAATATATTTGTACAATTTAAAATAACTGTTATAATAATATAATATATTGTCAAATGTAAATTATTGCTGTGTTCGAAGCTGAATTTTTTGCATCTTCACTCCATTCTTCAGTGTCACATGATCCTTTGTGATCCTGGCTCAATTATTATTGGTGCTCAATTATTAATAACGCTCCATATTATTAATGCTGAAAATTGCTGCCTCATTTTTGTGAAAACTAAAATACATTTATTTTTCAAGCTCATGTAATGAATATAAAGTTTAAAAGAGCATTTATTTGAATTATACACATTTTGTAACGTTATAAATGTATTTACTTTCACTATTAATGAATTTAATACCTTTTTGCATTTTTTACATTTATTTTTTTATTTTAAGTTCTGAATGGTAGTGTTCCCACAAAAAAATAAAAAAAATAAAAATAAATAAATAATAATAATAATAATTAAATAAGAACAAATGGTTCTTGAACAGCAAATCAGCATATTAGAATGATTTCTGAAGGATCTTTTGACACTTAAGACTGAAGTTTTGATGCTGAAAATTCAGGAATAAATCAATTATATTAAAAAATATATTAAATTAATATAATTATTTTAAATTCTAATAACATTTCTAAATAGTACCGTTTTTTTTTTTACTCTATTTTTGATCAAATAAATACAGACTTAAAAAACATGAACTAATCTTAGTTATTTGAAACAAATTCCTAACCCGAGGTATTCAATTGTGCATCTTTTGAGCAGCCAGACTTGCATTTTGTTTTATTTTTTCCAAGCGGATGATAAAACAAGTAAAAAACTAATTGTGGATTTATATTTGTAACAATAATCTGAGACACAATTAGAGAGAAAACATCATTAACAGTTGCATAACAGCACATTTTATATTTAGTATTTGTGTTTTGTGTTTGTATTGCAGACCCGTCAGGCCGTCTCTCAAGGCCGTCTCATCAGGCCGTCTCTGACCGAGGAGATCTTTCACCACACTCACACACACCAGGCCGTGGCACACACACCTGCTCAGATAACAGTCCCAAAGGAGCTGCACGTGGAGTATTCAGTTTTAAAATGAACAAACATTCAAACACAAACACTGTTCATGTGAACGGGACACCCAATAAGGTGTCCGAGACCCCCGGTTTCAAAGCCCAATGTCAATCTCCCTTATAGATTTGGTACGTTCTAGTGGGTTTGATAGCATATATGTTTATTTGTTTCAGATGGAGACCCAAAAGGGCATCAGATGCTCTTCTCTGCCATGATGAGAACCATACGGGCGCATCTGAAAGCTGTTCAGTCAAGATTCATAGAGGTACATCCATGTCTTAAGTATACGTACTATTTTATTCATAGAAATGTATTAATATTTAATAAGATTTATTTTTTATAGTTTTCCGATTGCATTCTATTTTCAGTTTAATCATTTTAATGCATGTTTTGGTTATTATTTTTTATGTTTTTAAACGTAATGTTTATTATTGTTATTTATTTATTATTTGCTTTAGTTAATTTTTTTTTAAGTTTTACTAATTTTAGTACTTAACTAAAATAAAGTTAGAAACGTTGCTTCGGAAATGTTTTTGTTTTATTATTTTATTTTATTTCAGATAACTTTTTATATTTACTACATTTATATTACACGCATAATACATTTATAGTACATACACAGTAGCACATTATTATTATTCATTTAGGTTTTATTTTTATTTTCCAATTTAATTAGATTTAGTACTTAAACTAAACGAAAGTTAGAAATATAACTTTGGAAATGTTTTATAACAATACAACCAAAACATTTATTGTAATGTTGTTTATTTCAGTTAGTGTGTGTGTGTGTGTGTATAAAATATTATTATTATTATTATTATTATTAATTTATTTCTTCTTCTTATTATTATTATTATTATTACTCAACTATTTATAAAACTATGGTGCTGAGTATTGCATATGCACACACCACTCACATTTTCTTCAGAAAACATGCAAATCTGAAATAAAATTAGCTGTATAAATAAAATAAAATAGTCAACTTCATGCTGATTCTTGCCAAAACCACAAACACAATATAGCATGACTATTCCTATGTAATTCAGAAAGTAAACTGTAAGAAACTCCATACTGTAGATGATCAAGAAGCTAATGAGGGAAAATGCCTCATTTTTGGCTTCACTAAGTTTCTGCATCTCTAAATACCTCAGTGATCAGCTTCGTCTCTCTGCTCTTTCCCTCTATTGTGCTTCAGGCAGTATGTGTAACATCTCGCAGCCGTCTCCTTTCCTTTGACCCTCCTTCACTCCCTGCTCTACATCATATTGGACGGCATCAGAGTTTTCCTGGCTTCGGATCGATGATAAATAAACAAATGCTTAACTTTATGGATCTGTTAAAATGGTCCTGCTGCTCTCTTTCTCATTGGCTTTCTCTCTTATACTCTGTCTAGTTCCACGTCTCCGGGGAATTGGGCGATTTAGCCCCGTTTCATGGCTGATGTGACCTCCACCGAGGTGGAGGAATGATATTTGGTCATTAAGGCTGTTTTATACGTACTGGGGACTGTGTTAAGAGAGCAAAAAAAAAAAAAACAGTTGTTAAGAGAAGGTTAATGTGCTGCTTGTAAAATCCCTGAGTTTGTTTATTATTATTATTTTTTTTTTTCTATTTCACGTGTGGGCTTTTCCATGAGGAAGAAGAAACAGAAGGGACACAAGGCCATTCTCAGGTGAAAGAGACACAAGGATCGTCCCCTTTGGAGGTCATGTTCACGTCCTTCATTTAAAGTTCAAGTATATGGTATAATATAATATACTATAATGGTAATTAAGTGATGTTGCTTTATTCTAGCCCTGGAGCTTCCAGTCATGCTATCTAAAGTGAAGTGAAGTAACGAGTCCTTCCTACAAGTCATACATATTGATTATATATTTCTGGTTGTGCTGGATCATCATACTAACTTGAATAATGTCTTGTTTCATAAAAATAAATTAGCTCACACCGACCAACCAGTCATGTTACCTAATACATATTCATGAAGCACACTTTTATCATAGAAGGACTTATAGTCTTGGCTCGTGAATATACAATTGGTTATATTGATGTTGCCTCAAAACCTTCCAGGAGAATTCAATATGTTACTTAATATTCATGATTTGAGACTTCACCATAGTAGGGCTCATAAATATTAATTAGTTCATAATGTCATCTGTACACTAGTGGTGCCTTTACAAATCTTACTATGGTAAATAGTTGGATCTTAAATAATAAGTAAGTATTATGTTGTACTATGACCACCCTTAGAGCATCCATAGTCACCATAATACAATTAGTACCTATTAATTTAGTCATACTGATGTTGGTACTGAAAATGTAAGATTTCAACTATGTTTAAGTGTTCGGTCATAAATATTAATGACTTTATTCCTAGGTTTCTTTGTACCTTTTCTGAAGTGTTTATGTTAACTAATTAATATTAAAGAACGGAAGCTTCTCCAGTTTTGGAAAGGGTGTTGTTTCACTCAGCTAGGGTTAGCTGTAATCTTTTTTTTCATTCCACCACTTCTCAAACATTCCTTTGAGTGCAAACTTGCCTTATTTAAATGTTCTTACCCTCCAGGGAGGTGGGTATTGCGTTTAACAGCTTTTATATGCTGTGTAAGCCAACTTACCCCATAAATGCTTAAAAAAGGGAACGTGCTGCCTTTGTTTTAAATGGAAGACTTATCTCTTAAAAAAACTGACTGGCAGAGGCACCAAACCTTGTTCTTGGAAATGGTCAGAAGGTCAATATAACTCAACCAGATCAACCAGATTTGGACATTTTCTGATAAAAATGTGAGTGGTCCTTGCCTGTGCAAAATCGTAACCACAGGGTGGTTTCCAGGACATTGCTGTGCAGTTGCTCACTGGCCCAAGACTAAAGAGTCCACGCTCAAGTCTGTAGATCTGGCCATCAGAGTCAGGGACTTCGAACCGAGTTTGGTTGCCCCCCTGCCCCCGCTGGACTGTGTTATCATTATATTATTTAGGCCTGAACCGTGGTTCGTTTACGTCATCAAGCCAGCAGCTGTTTACCCCAGAAGGCAGAAGGTGCCAAAATGCGTAGCATTGCTCTCTTCAATGTTACATTTATGTTTTTGAACCAATGGTTTTGTTTCCAAATTAGCTTCAGTACATAACTCAACTTACGTCTGTCTTACAAATGCTCTAAGAACTCTGAAAGTGAACAGAAATCAGATGTACAGGCCTGCTTGCAACGCATCAGTCACACTCATCAGGAAAGTGAGCTAAACTCACAAAAACATTTTTATTGAATAATACATCGTTAATAGTGGTTCAGTTCCATGATTTGGTAAGATTACTTTCACAATAAACCATACTGGAGATCACTTGAATCGTACCCCTTTTTAATTGGACTCGGTGCGGTTCGCGGATGTGCACGCGAGTTCAGAAGACTGCGTTCATATCATCCAAACTTAGCAAAGACGTCTGTGGACGTCAGTGGAACCTGGGTGTGCACCAAAAGTGCTAGTGTGAAAGCACCTTAAGTCACTGTTAGATGACGGCAGAGGTAATCCATATGTTTAAATAGAGGAAATGAGCATTCACAAATACATTTACGAGAACGTTATACCCCGCTTAATTAAAAAAAAAGAAAGAAAAATTATAAATCTGGATTAAGAAATGCAGATTAAGTATAAGTATAAACAATAATAGAGAGTGAAACTGAATTAACCCAACAGGTTACCAATATGGGTACAGATACAAAGTGCATCCCTAAATTAAATTTAAAAAAAACTCTCAATATTGGACAAAGTGCAAACTTGATTGAAAAATGCAGATGGAATGCGAACATAAAAAGAAAGTTGAAACGAATGAACCCAACATGTTAAAAAAGGAGTCTTTTTCCAAACCAAATTAACCAAACGTAAAAAAAAAAACAACAACAACAACAACAAAACAAACAAGAAGATACATTTTGCATCCTTAAATTAAATAATACACTTCCAGCAATGGACGAAGTGGAATCTGGATAAAGAAATGGAAACTGAGTGTAAACAAGAGATTGAAACCAAATTAACTCATCTGACAAATAGCAGCCGTTTCCATGGCTATATTTCTGTCCCATTGTTATGGAGGTGGCGTAGGTTCTTTGCTGTCAATGGATGAAGGATGTCCTTATAAAGATTATAATATCTAAGTGTGTGGTGTGCGGAATAGCAACATTCACTCTCACAATCTAGATTAGTGCAATCCTGACCTCAAGCTCTGGGTAAAGCCCATTACACCTCTGCCTGCTCGAAAGGAACAAAGATGTACCATCCTCCTCCTCATTATCAGCCGGGACTTGCTCATTCTAAACAGCTTATTTTCCAAGTACACACATTCACGTTATCCTCTAAAGTCATAGGACTGGCCGAAACTTTGTTCTTCAGTGATAAACTGAAAATTGATCCATTGAAAAGATCTGGCTCAAAAGAACTATTCATTGAAATCTCGCAACAACAACTAAAGTATGGCTTTGGAAAACTACGTTTATGGTGTTTTTGGTTCTTTTTCCATCCCTAAAACCTTCAGTTCCCATTCATTGTAGTTTTTCCCTGTATTGATGATCTGACAACGAAGATTTGATCAGAACGATTCGAATAGTTAACAATCGGCAGCTTGGTTTGCAAATATGTCCAATTGAAACCATTTTTAATGTAGCAAAAACAGATGGGCAGCATTGAATTTATTGTTTTCTGATGGATTGGTGGACAGGAAGAGGAAGGGAAGGAGGTGAAGGATGAAAAAAAGAGAGAGGATTACCCATGTCCCTGCTTCTCTCTCAAAGCCCATTATGGGACGACCCAGCCAAATAGAAGCCTCTGCGGCAGAGAAGAAGGGAAAAAGATAAATACATTGGCTAAAATTAACACTCATCAATCGCCAAATGCAAGAAAAACTGGACGATGGCTTTATTAGAAACATGATACAAGCAAGAACACAATGTCAAAACTAAATTTGACCCGCAATGATATTAATCATGTGAAGTTGTCAAATACACATACAAACTGTTTACTGAAGCAAAAATCTGTCAAGACCCGCGTTTACCTCACTGGAAAATGTAGCATCAGAAGTTTATCTAGAAGGCCTGAAGTTTGTTTTTCCTCCAGAACGTTTAGACATGTGCGGTACGGTCCAGACGTCTGAAACCACAGCCGAAAAATGCTTCTATTCTTCATTTGTTCCTAATTTAATATAAAAAAGTTCATCTCAAATTATATTATCACGCACCACCTGACGAATTTTGTTCCAAGGAACATCCTGTGCGCTTCCATGGAAGAACGTTTGACCTTTTGTACAAAGGCGTTTTAATGGATAGTTCTGATTGGTCAACACACATCTGTCTCTCTCTCCTTCAGTCGTGCTGTCCAGCCGATGAGATGAATGACGTGTCTGGAAGTTTGCAAGAGCAGCGGATCTCTGAGGGGATCAGGGACGCTCAGGTAACGGATACAGAATGGGGGTAGATTTCAAAAATATGCCCCTAATGACTACATGTCATAAACATTTACATTAATTCATTTAACACATGCTTTTATCCAAGTCAAATTACTAATGGTAAATGTTTAATGCTGTTTGTGGTTATACACCCACTCACTCGCCTTTATTTATTTTACAAATAATTTATTTTAATCAAACCAGACAAGATGCTAAACAAAAGTCATTAAATGTCACTCTGGACCACAATTATTTTATTTTATTTTTTTTTATTGAGAATTATCCTTTCCTTGAAAGCAGAATAAATAAGCTTTCCATTGATGTATGGTTTATTAGGGTCGGACAATGTTTGGCCGAGATACAACTATTTGAAAATCTGGAATCTGAGGGTGCAAAAAAAAAATCAGCTTTAAAGTTGTCCAAATTAATTCTTTGAAGTTCATATCACTGATCAAAAAAGAGTTTTTAATATGTTTATGTTAGGAAATTTACAAAATATCTTCATTGAACATGATATTTACTTAATATCCTAATGATTTTTGGCATAACATTTTTTTTTTTTTTTGGCTGTTGCTAAAAATATACCCCAGTGACTTGAGACTGGTTTTGTGGTTCAGAGTCACAAATGTGACATTTATTATTAAAGCTCAATTAATCAATGGCGAAACACTAGTTCACAGGAAAGTGGCAGAAACATGTGAAATTAAGTTAAGTCCATAAAGAGTGGGTAAACTAAATACATTAACATTGATAACAAAAATATATTACAAGATAAACCATGATTATTAAAATATTGTATTATTTGGCAGCCGTAGATATGATGAAATAAGTATTCAGTGGTTTATGTCCATTTTTTCTTTTTATTAATTACAGAGAACCATGCTAAACAAATGTTGACTCATTTCAACAGTCTTCATGCACATCTGTCTTTTGAAGTCTAGATTTGTTCAGTATGGCTGGGCAGTTTTAAGTTCGCCCTTGTTTACAAGTATTCATCAAACTTTTCAACGAATTTCCTTCGTCAGAATCATTAGTATTACTTGTCCAAGCTGGACACATCTTCAGTTTGCATTGTTTTTCGTGACAGTAGAACAAATTCAGTATTTTAACTTTATATTCATCTAAAAATGCTGAAAGAACGTATCATGAATTACACACAGCTATTAATTTGATTTCAACATTGATAATAAGAAATATTTATTTAGCGTATAATCTGTATTTTCTGAAGGATCATGTGACACTAGAGACTGGAGTTATGATGCTGAAAATTCAGATTTAATATCACAGGAATGAATTACATTTTAAAATATTTTCAACTAGAAATCAGTGTATTGATATTTCACAATACCACTGTTTTTAAGGTTTTATTTATTTTATATTTTTTAATCATATAAATGCAATTTTGGTGAGCGAAAATGATGTCCATAAAATCTGGGTGAAGTTGTTTTATTGTTGAATTACTGCATTTTTAAATTTCCAGTGCATTGATGTCAATTTGTGATTTCAATAATGTGGTAAATGTATAGTTTTCTTAAACGAGAAGTGACTTTAATATGTGAAGAATGTAGAATTTACTAGATTAACCATGATTAAAAAAAACTATTTAAGAAAAAAAGAAAAATCTATTTAAATTTAAATTAAATAAAAATAGTATGAATTCATATTTTTACTTTTAATTGAATGTGTTAATTATAAATAAATAAATAAATATTGAGAGTTTTGTCCCAAAAATCAGTCTAATAATAAAAAAAAAAAACATTTCCTAAACCAAATGCATTGTGCACCTCTACTTCGCTAAAACATGTTCTGTTTTATTTATTTTTTAAAAAAATTTTTACTTGAAGGATATTACTGATAACATCATTTCTAATCAAATTTAATTATAAAAATGGTTCAGTAGTGGCCACAGACTCCACTGTGTTTTACATCGGTCTTAAGATCTTATTTCTTGTATGTGGTCACATTGGATTAGGCCTCTTGGTTCCATCTCCTAGATCAGCATGGATGACTTTCCAACGTATGGTTCCAGCTCTTTCATTCAGCCAATCACGCAATTCGATTTTTGTTGTTGTTAGTATAATCAAGGACATCTGTTATTCCAGTATTTTAATTGGCCATTCCTGCTACAAACCACAAAGCAACAGCTAGCCGACATCGAGCTGCAGATGTGATTAAGAGACCAACGAAAGTTTGTTTGCCAAAGAAATTCCGAAAGTTAACCCCCAAACACTGCAGAGCGGCTGAAAGCCATGTTTATTAGAACAACAACAACAGCTGTAGCTTAAACTGGCCCTGACACGGAGTACAGCACAGCTTATCACTGTTTGTCCAGTAACACTTCAAAAGCACACAACGCACATAACGTGTTAGTTGCAGGTGTTTATATGTTCTTTTTACCAGCCGTTAAGCAATAGATCTGGTTTTGTGAAGGGGGTGCTGATTTAGGATGTTTAATGAGTGTAGCTGGAGGGACGCGTGCATAACGTGTGAATGTGATCAACAAATCAGTATATCTGTTTGCAAATATATATATATATATATATATATATACAAGTATCAAATATTTTCACTATATGTTTGAATATTTTGCTTGACGTGAAGTCAGTCGATTTATGATTCACTTTGGATTTTTTACTAAATGATTCAGTTTAATACACAATTGTGTGTTGCCTTCATTTTGCACATTATACCATTTTTATATGAGTTATATAATTCAACTTTTGTGAACTAACAAATCACATTTTTTTGCATTTTAAGGTCGTTATTGTCTGAGACGAACAATTCAACATTTACGTTTTATTTCAAGATTGATAAACATGAATGGTAGGCATTTTAATCAAGACACTGAATGCTGTGTTACAATCTATATTATATTGTATGCTTCACAGATATTTATTACACTTCCTTTGGTATATTGTGAGTATATCCAGTCTATGTAGACTGTTCCAAATTACCGTTATGAGGTTGATTTCGGTTAGGAGGCTGCCTTAGAAAAAACTGCAAATGTAGGCAAGTAAGAAAGCAGACTTTTTGGAACCGAGAGAAAGTGTCAAGTGTTTGTTGTCTTTATCGGAACATATCCCAGCAGGAACGTCCCCTGTTCTGGTTCGGGTTCATTAACCACTGTTTTATGAACTGTGTTCTTTTCTGATTTTCCATAATTATATATATATATATATATATATATATATATATATATATATATATATATGTGTGTGTGTGTGTGTGTGTGTGTGTGTGTGTGTGTGTGTGTGTGTATGTGCATTTAATTGTACAAAAAAATTTATTTATTTTAAAGTTAAAAAACTACAGATTTTAAAGTCAATAAACATTAATACCTTTAATAATAGCTAATACCATATTTAATAGCTAAAAAAGTATAATAACGTTTATATCTAATTATATAAAATATATATTTTATTATTTGAAAATAAATATATAAAAAACATGTAAATGTAAAATAATTTATCATATTTAATAATATACTACATGTAATTATACAGAATTAAAACTGTTAAAATAATTTTGATATAAATATTAGTTACATTAATTACAAATGTAAATAAATATCAATAATAACTTCATTGTTTAATAATATATTTACATCTATATTTTATATTTTTCTACATTTTAGTTATTATAATATTATAACTGTAAATATGAAATTATTTTCATACAAAATTGTAATAGTATATTTAATATATTTATATCTAATATATTTATCTTAGTTTACAAGGCCAGAAACATACTTAATGCAGGCATTGATTTGAACAACGAAATGTGATCAATTTGGTTTATTTCTCTTTATGAAGCCTCTCAGTAAATTGCTGAAAGTTAAAGCATTAACACAAGAATTAGCTCTAGTGTGTGTGTGTGTGTGTGTGTGTGTGTGTGTGTGTGTGTGTTTGAGACCATTAAAGGATTAATTTATTCAGTCTGGTGCACATGCTAGGAAGAACAGTGAACAACTAGACTCATTCAAACAGGTGTTTCGCGTTATGTTGCACAACATGTGCATGTTAGCGAGACGTAGAGCAATTTAGTGTGGTATTGACATAAAATTTGGACACCCAGTGAGAAAATCTGATCATTTATAAATAGTCTATGTATAAAATATCCAATGCTTTGCTGTGGTGCTGCCCCATGTGGTAAATATGTGTAATTACACCCGATTGGCTCATTAGATGGGCGAGTTCTTTGACCCTTCACCCTGTTTTGTCCCAGGTCACGGCTCTCCTCAACTGTCTGTGACCCTCTGTCTCTCCCTCCTCTCTCTTAGTTTCACCGCTAAGACGGCTCAGATTAACACTCTATTTATACGTGTGAGACAGAGGAAGAGCAGAGAACTTGTTTGCCTGACTTCAGTCATCCCCGTATTACTGAATGTGTTCAATAGAGCACCTGTGTGTGTATAAGATGCTTATGAGGATTTTAGACAAGCGTATTTATATTCTTATCTTTCTAGGGTCTAAGCTACCCACTCGAGAGACATTAAAACAACTCATTTGAACAAGGCCTTACTGTTTCAGAAGCCAAAGAGAGCATTTTATCAAGCCTTTGTGATACGTGTGTGGCTGTTAGCTACTAGCATTGATGTAGATATGTTTGTTTCATCATTTGTTGTTTTGTCCATCCATCCATTCATCCATCCATCCGATTTCTTTATCCATTATTTTGTTTATCCATCATCCATCCATTTCTTTCAGTCCATCCATCAATCTTTCAGTTTCTTCATCCTTTCATCTATTCTTTAGCGTTTTCATCTTTAATCCATTCTTTTTTATCCATCCATCTGTCCGTCTGTCCATCATTCCTGTTTCTGTCTATTTATTTATTTGTCCTTTCATCCGACCATCCTTCATTCTTTTGTTTACTTATACCTTCATTATCCATCCATCCATCCTTCATTCCTTTGATCATTCATCCATCCATCCTTCATTCCTTTGACCATCCATCCTTTGTATCCATTATTTTGTCCATCTATCTAACCATCTTTTGTTCCTTTGTCTATTTGTCCCTTCATTTGTCTATCTGTACTTCCATCCATTAATTTGACCCTCTCCATTGCTTCCTTTCACAGCATTCAATGGGTTGGCCAGAAATTGGCAGGAATTTGTGGTTCAGGCATGAAAGGGGCACCAGTGGAATCATGCGGCCCAATATAAGAGCAGGAGTGAGGATAGCCATGGTCCATGGAGGCTGTGCTGGTATGTAGATATGGAGCAGAGAAAGAAACTTGGCTGCTTTTATGGATAGTAGCTGAGCAGTTCCCCCTCTCATGGGTTCTGTTGAAGTGGCCGTTGTGTCACTCTCTCCAGAGTCTTTATGACATGGGTGGGAGCTCATGGCTGCTGAATTTTGGGGGTACTACAACTTTAGTACATATGTGGGCCTTTTTTGGGGCCCCATTTGCATGTGGGTGTCAGGACTCTTGGGGCGTGACACGTTTCAGTTCCAGCTGGCAGCAATGGAAGTAGGCCACCTCAGACTCATTCTCCTTTCTTTCTTTCGTTTCTTGCATTTTATGCGCTGCCTCAGCTCTCAACAGAGATGGAGCATGACTATCCATCCCAAAACAGGCAGCACATGGCGTTGCTCTTCTCACTTTTCATTTTTCTTCTTCTTGACCCATATCGTCCTCAAATCTACTGGCACTTTGAGTCCATCATGTTTGCTCTCTTGACATTTTCCCAACCTGTACTTACAATCCTCTTTCCAATAAAATCCAATGTAATTTGCACACTCAAACAGAAACCGTAGCCAATGAATGAGAAGGTTGATAGGTTTGGACACTCCAACCACAGCCTGCTGGTTTGATATCTCTAAATGTTTAGAATGTAAATGTCTAAATGTCGGACCTGGTTCACATCTCCCCAGCAGGAAAACACGAGTGAGACCAGCATTTGGCTAAGAGAGCCAAGAGTTAGAAGACCCTCCGGAGCCACAGCCTGCAACAGAGCTCACCACGCAGGTACTGGATTTGATGTTTCATGTCAACAAACCCAAATATGATGATATTGTAGCCCTTTCCCAAAATATAGTACAGCACCTTCTTCAGTTACCCAGATAAACCTGTATTATCAGCTTTTCCTGTTCATCATGATGACATTTAATGTCCCAAACAGCCCCTGTAGTGCCATTTAGACTCTTATTAGCAACCGCCATTTTCATTTTCACAAGTAAAACTTTAGAAAAATGATGTGGTATTACTGATTAATTTTATTTTGTAGAATAAAACGTGACCATATATTCAGTTTGTGTTAACCACAGAACTTCGGACATTAAACCAAAAACCAAAAACCAAAAAAAAAAAAAAAAAAAAACATATCCATTTATATTGATTGGCTTTGCAATGGAAAACAAGAAACTTGTTGTACTTGCCATTATTTTTGCAATCCTCTTTGGTGCCACTAGAGGTGCAGAAATGACACGTTTCACCTTTAATTTCATATTTGAAAGCAATGATTAAGCCATAAGCTCAGCAGTTGGAACCCAAACACTGACGTTCCCTGGCTCTTCTGAGTGGTTTCCATACCGCTAACTTTCCATCAAGTTGTTGAAGTTTCCAAACAGGCAGTGAAATTTAGATTTAATTTGTAAGTCAATATCGATACGCCATGATTATGCATAGGATTGTATTTTTGGAAGCTGAACTTACATTTTCTTTGAGGAGCTTGTTTGAACTTTTTCCACCAGGCTGATCCAGTACCCGCCACCCCATTACCGCGACAACCGAGGGCCTGGAGTGCCTCAAGGATGGCGAGTTTCTCAACGACGTTATCATTGACTTCTACCTCAAGTGAGTCTGAGAGTACTTCTGAGGGTTTCAGCTTGTTAAATTAGATCTGATATTTTCCCTAAAAATGAAATACTCCCTCCAGGTACCTTCTGTTGGAAAGAGCCGACAAAGATGTGGCTGAAAGATCTCACATCTTTAGCAGCTTCTTTTAAAAGCAACTTTCTCGAAAATATACTAGCTGTCCAGAAGAGACTAGCAGCATGTAACAAATCACCCTTTACACTGGGTTTAAAGAGATAGGACAACCAAAAATGAATGTAATATAACTATAACTATATATAAATATATGTGTGTATTGGACGGTAGTGTATGTTTATTTATAATAAATATTTCAAGAGTGTCACCTGTGTGAAATTCTGTCTTGGAACGGAACAGAACAAGATTTAAACACTGAAAATGAGACAAAATGAACCACCAGCTTAGTGCACTTTCAACGTCATAGCGCATCGTAAACCTTCGCAAATGGTTACGACATCTCAAACGCACTTTACAGAATGTCCTTTTGCTCAGTAGCCAGGATGCATGTTGAAGCCATGTGTAGCTGTTTGATATCCGACGACATCAGAGCATGTTGGATTGAGCACTGCAACAAGGTAAACGTCTATAATGCCAAACTGCGAGAAAGACTCTATGTTCCCATAAAAGCAATAACTACGCAGGACACACACTGTACGTGCACACACTCGCACAGTACGACATGGCACAGATGATTCACAAACTCGGGAATGTCCATCGTCCCAGTTCGAGGATTATCCTGTACTAGGACTTGGTGATAAAGTATTTTTATGATGATGTTGCTGGTGATTATGAATTGAAGCAACATTGAGTATTAATACGTTAACGCACTTCTATTTGGCCAGTATAAGGGTATCATTAACTTTATGTAAGTTGGTAAGTTTCCATGAAGTTTCCAAGGCTTTATCACAGATCACTGACTGTGATTTCCCGCTCTGTTTGCTCTCTGTCCAGGGCTCACTGGTACCTCAGGGTGATCTGTTTTCCCGGTCTGGAATGGCCTGAGTGTGTGCCGTGGAGAAACAAAGGCCTTGTGTCCCAGGATGAGAGTCAGACAGCCAAAGCGAGCTCTGCAGGTGACTGTCAAAGAGGTCTCACACACACATCAACAGGGTTCTTATAGGGAACTAAAACTAAAACCAGAAAACATATTTGTTACTTGAAATGACATATATATATATAAATTACCTGTCAAGGTGACATTTCGCTTTTTTTTTTATAAATTAAGTACCAAAAAAATTCTAACAAATCAATAAAACTTTAAAAACAGTAGAAACGTATAAACAAACAAACAAAAAAAAACATTACATTTTGTAATTAAACATTACAAAAACTAACAGAAAATGTAAAATAAAATTTATTAATAAAACCAAATTGTTTATCAGTAATAATGACACAGCATATAAATACACAACTTTTTATTTTATTTATGTGTGTGTGTGTGTGTGTGTGTGTGTGTGGGTATATATATATATATATATATATATATATATATATATATATATATATATATATATATATATATATATATATTAGGGCTGGGACTCGATTAAAAAAATTAATCTAATTAATTAGAGGCTTTGTAATTAATTAATCGCATTTTAATCGCATATAAATATTTGACCTGAGAACAGTGAGAAGTATTTTTTTTCACATGGATTTATTGTATACCACTGAATA
This sequence comes from Carassius gibelio, assembly GCF_023724105.1. Classification (NCBI taxonomy): domain Eukaryota; kingdom Metazoa; phylum Chordata; class Actinopteri; order Cypriniformes; family Cyprinidae; genus Carassius; species Carassius gibelio. The sequence goes on from NC_068392.1 coordinate 14,288,201, forward strand.
ATGACAGAATACATTAGCTTAAGCAACAAAATATTGTTTATTTTTGTTCAACCAAGTCTAGCAGACCAGTGCAATTTTTGCCATGAAGTGTAGCAATAGCATATTTAGAAACAATTTAGAAATAGTACATTTCAGAAATTCAGGAAACTTATAGGTGCTGGAACCTTCTGTGAAGAGTTTTTTAAGTAAAACAAAATACTGTCAATTACATTCAGAACATTGGAAACACTGACTATTAGAAAACATTTCTCTGTTGCTTCAGAGGCCATAACATACTAAGTCCAACTCTAAATAACCTTGGCCAAAATAATAAAGAGTTCAACATTAACTGTTGCAACAACAAAATAATACATAGTTCAACATAAAGTGTAAAGTCCACGCTAACTGCTATATGTTTTGCGTTGAGGTGATACTTGAGGCTCGATGTGCTGCAGTGATATGAGAAGCGAACGCTAGCTGGTGCTTCAGTATAATCGGTCCGCCATAACAAATCCAGTGAGAAACGTTCCGCGGTGCAAAAATAAGTTATTAAAAATGCGGGAATTTTTTTTTTTTCTGTAATTAATTAATTTTAGTTAACGCGTTATTTTTTGTGTAATTAATTAATCTCAATTAACGCGTTAAAGTCCCGGCCCTAATATATATATATATATATATATATATATATATATATATATATATATATATATATATATATATATATATATATATGTAAAACTTTAATAAAAGTGTCCCAAGATTGATGGATAATTGAAGCAATTAACACTATACAAAAATAAATATCTATTAAATACTTAAAAAATATTAGTAAATAAATAATTTTCATAAAAATATTTTATATTTTATTCTTTCAGATGTTCTTAGGTCAAACTTTAAAGGAAATTTGTGAAAGGGTTCCATTAAAATATGGAGAATGTGTTAATGTTTAAAAATATTTCTCAAAGTTAATTCTATAAAAAAGAAGCAATAATAGATCATGCAATATTTTGACTAATTTTGATATTAGTTTATATTTTAATACTGTTATTTTTATTTTTTTATCAAATATTTTTTGCCTTTTAAATTTAAAGTGAAATAATTTTTTTCTTTAATAAACCAAAAATGTTGAGAGATTCCTGCAGGTGCCTACATACAGGCTTGATAGCAAAATATTGGCCTTGTCCCGATACCTTGTGATCCATGGTACATTTTTTACCGGGTCAGAGCTTTTTTCGTTTCCACAGTGCTAAATGTCAGAAACGTTAGTCATCCAAGTTACCTGACATTTCACGGCCTGTCATTCAGTGGGATTTCCAGTAATGCAAGAGATTTGGATCTCCGGAACTCAAGTTACACCTGTTTGCTTTGCAACCTTTAGTTGAATTCTGGTTTGTATTAAATCACATACTTGAAATGCTAAACTGCATATTTTATGTATAAAGTCAGCTGGTATGGTTCTGTGACAAAAACAAAACTATAATTGCATTATATATATATATATATATATATATATATATATATATATATATATATATATATATATTATTATTATTATTATTATTATTATTATTATTAACCTGTCAGAGAAAACCATTCCTGGTGGAAACAAGATTCTGGATAGATTCCTGGATACAGACTCCAAAAGTTGAGTTCTTGTAATTAGACTATTTGACCTTTTGAAATAGTAATAGTGCCATCACTACAAAAAGCAGTTGAAGCATAGAAGATTTATTTAATCCATTAAAGAAAAAAAGAAAGATTATAAAAGCATCCCTTTTTCCAGATGTACTAGAGAACACAAGTGTAGAACACACAGCCGGACCCCTACTAAAATAATAATAAACGTCATAAATTTAAATATTTATCCAGTGCCTGGCATATTTTTAAAATGTTTTTTTATTTTTATTTTATTTTTTTACGTGCAAGGAAAGTAATAATACATTTATACATGCATTAATTGGATTGATGACAGTGAAGAATTAAGTATTTAGTGGTAAATGGAAATGTTTTCTAACTGTGGAATTTATGGGAATTTCATAGGAAATAAAAAAATACATAAAACACACACACACACCTTCCTTGAGTAGGGTTTCTCATGAACGCACTGGGATTTAGACGAGAAGTGGGAGTGTGTTTCTCGGAGCAGATGGGTGTTCTTCAGATGGGAATGGGATTTAAAGGGTCCTCTCTTTCTCTCACTAATTCAAATGTTGTTTACTGGAAGATTATTGCTCGGGATAGTGAAGGATTCCTTAAGGAAAATTAAGAGATTATTGCTGTACAAGACTGGCCAATTGTCATCTTTTTTTGTTTGTATAAAAATGTCCCCTAAAAGGTAGTAGACCTTTCCATTATTTATAGGATTTCTATTTTATTTAATTGTATTAATATTATTTTAAATCATAGTGCAAATAAGCTTTTAATGCACTTTTCATTCAAATTGGTTTGTTTCTATTATAATGTCTTAATTTAAAACAAATATATAACTTAAATTAGTAAATGTCAAATAGAAGATGTGGATGCCCACTGTATGTAGTGTATGATAAGTGTTTATTAATAGAAGTACTGAGCCTCCCGCAGTGTGTGGCCTTCAACTCTCGCCTGACTGGGATGCTGGGATTTAGGATCAGTGTTGGGTTTTCCCCTAATCACGTCTGACAATGGAAGTAGCCTGACTGAGCCGATGTCAGGCTCACTGCTCCAACTTTACACTATACGGCCCTAGATTAGTTCATCTGGACTAGACTCGGAGATCAGAGTTGAATTAGCCTCTGAAACGAGGAGATTTCACCCCCAAATGTGAATGCAAATGTGAATGGAAGTGACTGAAGATGAAATCCTTATCTGATTCTCTGGATAGTCGCCCAGATCTCTGCCGGGCGAGCGTCCTAACGACTTACCATTTTATCCAATAACTGACTTCTAACTATTAAACATTCGCAAAATATCGCCCTCACTGTCTAGCGCTGACTTGGATGGCAGATATAGTGTTGTAAAAAACAAAGCAGAAGGTTTGTTCAGGTCTGTCTGAATTCAATAGGTCAAGGTGTTGGAGCGCTGCCATGATGACCTGCTCCAACCCTTCCTTTCCTTTTCTAGCTATTTTAATTCAGGACACCAAATGATACACAGGCGGCGAAGCCAAAGTTACCTAAACGCTTACGCAACTTACTTCTGAAGTAAGGAGTTGTGATAACTGAACTTGTGAAGATGTCTATTTCCTGAATTATTCTTCAGCTTTTTAGCTTGATCATCATCATTTTTGAAAATCTTTAAAATTAAATAAATAACTAAATTAAGGTCACATGAAACCATTTTTAAGCTCCCATGCAAAAATCTAGCAATAATATTAAAAAAGTGTTCAATAATTGAAATAAAACACAGTATAAATAGTATAGTCTATTGAAACATTGATAAATATTGATACTGAATATTGATGAACATTTTAATCTTATAAAACCTGGTAACTGATATAAGTTAGAAGTTTAAGTTCTACAAATAAAATACAAGTTAATTAAATAATACAAAAATAGAATGAAAACTAAAACATAAGTTAATAAAAAATTATAAATAAAACATAGTGCTAAAATAAATATCTTTAAATTAACCATTATAAACTACTTTTTCAAAAGCGTGAAAAAAAAACTTCAAAAGATCTTGAGTTGATGTGTGAAGTAACAGAAACATCAAAGAAAATAACATTTGTCTATTTTCTTTTTCTTTTTTTTATATAACTTCCAGTCATTTACAATTGTCAAATAATTTAATTGCACACCTTTAGGATGTATCAAATTGTTAGTCTTAGCAAGACAAAGGAGTATGTTACTTTTTTCCCAATAACATGAACAAGAACAAGAACAAGAAAAAAATTTAATAAAATCATCACAGGATGAATAGCGATTTGAGATCTGGTGGAAATGAGATTTATTCCCGACAGCAGAAAAGCATGAGAAATATCTTCAGTTTTGGTGAAGAATACCGAAATGCATTTTGGTGTAGCTTGGGCGCTGTTCGTAGGATAAGTGAAAAGAATGAAAGGAGCACAAAGTGAAAAAGAAAGAGAAAACTAAGCTACAGATATGGCAGATGTCACACAGGGTTTGATCTGTCACATCCACTGTCTGCTTCCTGTCAAACACCCTTTACCATCAAACTCAACGGATTTAAACTGGAATCAGTCAGCTCAGTGTCTGAACCATCTGGCAGTCTTATCATTCAAACTTCCCATCTATGTAATCATTCTTAGTAATTTAATCTCATTTAAGCTTCCATTCTAGCTAATATTTCTATCTATCTATCTGTGACCAATGTGCTAAACTTCAAAACTTGCTTCAAACTGCCGAAGTATCCTTTGTAAACTGACCTTTCAGACAGGCCAGCATTACGATTTTCTCTTTACGAACACTGATTTAAAATGACTTCAACTCAATATATGTTGAATGAACACATGTTTGAATGATCCGCGGTTTTAATATCCTCCACCGAACCAGTGATACCTTACGAAACCTGGAATTGTTTGGCGCGTGCTTGTGCCATCTGTTCATACGATCCCTGCCACGGTGGAATGCAACCAAAACCCAATAAGGATAAAGTCCCTGTAAGCTGCGCTCTCACAGCACGTGGCAAACTTGTATACAAAGGGATAACCCTACAGGATGTCACATCTAGTTAAACACTTGGTCTTAGCAAGAGATCTTACACAGTAGATTGTGCAATTAATCGTGTGTAATGATATCACTGCAACTCTTCAAACTGAAATCCCATTACAACCAATGGCAGCAATGGAGACCAAAGAAGCCACTCTCATAATTGAACTCCTCAACGGATCAGACTGCAAATTACAGGACTGTATTCTGACATTTCGGCTATCCAGACGGATCGTACAGGTGGGAAATGAAAGAGTATCGCTGACTTCTCGACAAGCTTCCTCAGAAGAATTAACAAATAGGATTAGTGGGGAAGAAAAATCTCCCAAAGAGCTATCTGCTAAGCCGCATGAGGAGACGTCAGCTCAAAGCTACATGATCGCATCCCTCTGTGACAAGGAAAGGATGTTCTGACAATGCAGACTAATTATATCAACTCTCCACAACTTTTTTGGGGGGCTGTAATGAGGGATGCCTAACTTATATCAGTCGGTGAACTAAAAATTTAAGACTTATTTCTCTACAGTGACTCGGAATAAGGAATCATTATGCCTGATTTGTCTTTTAAATGCATTTGGTGGGTTTTGGTATTGTTGTTGACCGGACATTGTTCCTTAGATGCAGGTATGTATCTACTCTACATGAAGGCCTTGTGGAGTTTTGTGATGCTTGCAATCTTGTGACCCTGTGTTCTTTGTTCTTAATCAGATTCTGGAGCTCGCAAGGATTATTTACCAAATGGATATACAACTTTTTTGGACGCCAGTGAAGTTTCGAATCACTTGTTGCTGCCAGTTAAAGGGAAAACTGTGAGTTACGTGTCTAGTGAAGGGAAAACGGCTATTTCTAGACGGAAAAGAGACCTCCTGTTTCCCAATGGAGTTAAACTTTGCTCCCATGAGACGGTGCAACAGGCAATACAGAATCATCTCAACTACTTTCACCTGCGAGGTAAGAACCAGACATTTCAGTTTTATTCTGGATTCTGGGATAGTCGCCAAGAATGGTAATTGTAAGGTACAGTAGGCTGGAGATGATTTCTATAGTGCAAATGGATGCTCATTATGCGCGAAAAATGAGCTCATAGTTCTCTACTTTTCATCAATAATAAACTAAGCCAATCTGACTGATTCCATTAACGTCCAAGTAACCCCATATTTGACCGCAGTCTCGAAACGTCAGAAACACACTGTCTCTTTGTCTTACATATAATTGTGCGCAAATATTCAAACGCACTCAACACACTTTTCCACATCACGCTCTTTCTAAACTTCAGATATTAGCCTGTGGAGTTAGATACAATCAAAGTATTAAACTATTGGAGACCACCGCTGAGAATAATGTTTCTCGCTGGTGCATTAATAGGACCCAGATGACCCTACTGAATTGAATTACGACAACTTGAGAATCAAGTGTTGCTGTTTTACATACATTATTCTTGCAGTGTGTCAGTGGAAAGTTGATTACGTTTAGCCATGGAACCCTATTAAAGGGCATTCTGATGCTTTATTACATGTAGAGCGTGGTCAAAATGTCAGAGACTACTTGTGAATGTGTCTGTTTGTGTGAAACATATGGTGTTCCCCCACTGTATATGCCAAATGAATTAATTAATCCAAAAATTAAAGCATATATATATATATATATATATATATATATATATATATATATATATATATATATATATATATATAGCTTACTGTACACTCTTAAAAAAAAATGTTCCAAAGGTATTTTATTTTTTTTCGCAGTGATGCCATAGAAGAACCATTTAAAACCAAAAATCTAAAGAAACTTTTGTTCAATGTTTTTCTTCATGCAACCATAATTGGTAATACAAAAAATAAATTATATTAAAAAAATATATATTTTTAAGGGTGTATATAGCCTGAACATTCAATTCAATAACTCCTCTAGAGTTCCATGGATAAAGAGAAACCATATGGAAAATGATAAAGTAATTTTTATTTTGGGGTGAACTGTCCCTTTAAGGCTGTTACTGAAGGTGTGGCTGTCAGCAGAGGGCTTGAGATGTCCAACAAAGCTGTTAAAGTCAAATGCTGTCAACATGTATCGTTCTAGTAGGAAAGGCCAGAATTCCCATTTCTACCACATTGCTACTGAATCACTGTAGACGGTGATCAGATCCTTCGCTCTGCCAGGAAAACTTGTGACCTTTGCCCTCCTACACACTTGAGTTCTGTAAGTTGTCATACTGTACATAGTCGGTATGGCGGGCAGATGTAGGTGGAACATTTTGACTGGAGGCGGAAAAAGTTTAGCAAGGGTTAACATCCCGCATCTGCGCATTTAATTTTCCACTTGCAGGGTACATTGAGAAAGTATGCTGCACGTACTGAAATAGTAATTCTGGTTCACAAATTGAGAAATAAAAGAAACTATGTTTGTCTGGAACAACTGACGTGTGAGGATAAGGATAAGAGATGGTTCCATTATGTTAGTTATTGCTTATTCTTTATTTAATTTAGAAATGAAGAAAATTTCTGTATTTCTGTCTTCTAAATGAAAGGGGTATCCATTCAAAGTGATGTCAATTTCCACTACAGCAGAGTTCATAGCTGGTGTTTTGGCAGATTAATTCTTCTCCACTGTTTATAGTTCACTAGTTCTTTTCCAAAACCTAGCAAGCTGCATTACTGTCTGCTGTCTACACTGGCATCATCATCATAACTGCAAATAAACCTAATAAGTGGCTGATCTAGAGTGCACTCATAGACAGCAACTCTACAAAGTGCATGTAGTTCAAATTGCAACATGTGTTAGCATGTCGCTAAAGCTAATGCAGTGATGCACTAAATAAAAGACTGTTTTATACACAATTGTATTGATAATTTGTCAAAATATATTGTAAAGATATTGAGAATTGTCAAAAATAGGTCAATTTTCCTCAATGTTTTGGCTGTTACTGTTCCTGTCCCCCCCACCCCCCCCCCTACATTTACGAGGTTGTGTGTGTTTGCATATGGGTTGGAATGCTTATTGGTATCTGTAGATCTGTTTGCATTTGTGTGTGTGTCTTAGTGTGCCAGGAAACAGTTTGGGAGGCTTTCAAAATCTTCTGGGATCGCTTACCTGAGAAAGAAGAGTATCAGATCTGGATGAGGAAATGTCAAAACAGTAGTGTTAGCGTGTTTGATATTGGCCGGAGCTTTAGCCAGTCAGCCGAGCACCTTACTCTGATTTCAAGTGTAAGTATACTTGTTTATGTCATGATACTTAACAAATAGCTCTTAAATTAAAAGAGAGAGAGAAAAAAATACTTTATGCTATTTTGCAGAGGGTAGGAGTGGCTTCGGTGACATCATCAAGGTGAGAACTGCTTACAAACATTACCATCATAAACGCATTGTTTTCTGTAAAGCACTTTATGACATGCAGTATGATAGGAATATGATAATATTGCAGCAAATACCTTTTACGCTTTTACACTGTATTACATTGCATCACATTTCGCTCCCAAACTCGAGTCAGCACATTTATCTTAAATCCATATTTCATTTAATTATGTGCTATATAGAAAAATACAGGAACCCACATTACATTTCACTGTTTCTAAAGTAACAGTGTAATCACGTCATTCCTATATTTGTCTTATGATAGTGCGGCCACCAGCCCATGGCAACCTGAATGCAGGTAGGACTTCAAGCTCCCAAGCTACTTATAGGCATGGAATAACATAATTAGCATACAGTAGTACAGCCCTGCAGCCTAAATATAAATGAATCTGAAAATGTACAGTGTGGAGCTCAGATTGTAACATATGTAACATAATTCTAACACTATATAAATAATTGAAAACACCAATTCTTTCTTTAGCAAGGCAGCCAAGGTAGCTAATTCAGAGCACACACTGGTGCTTTGCAGACAAAACCACCTATTAATAATAAAAGCTGGATACAGAACTCTGGCTTCAGACTGCAAATATTTCAGTCATACCTTTAGTCCCTGCTCAAGCTAGTTTACTTTCCACTAGCTTTAGAGACATAGCACTGATTATGATTCAATTCATATCCTGAAGGGGGGAACTAAACTTTAAGAAAATACGTTAATATTTTGGGTATTTTCCTGGCCTTAAAAAAACATTCGTAATTGTTGTTTCTTTCGCAGACATCAGACAATGAATACTACGCCAACACAAGCAAACGTGGCCACAACCCAACAAGGTCAGTCTAGTTTACTACATTGTTTGAAAAAATATGCTTCGTAACAATGAATCTGTGTTTCCACTCCGTGTTTATGAATTCTTCAAAATAAGTAGCTAAAGTCTAGAAAGTATTATTTCTATTGACTGAATTTTGCAGTATGTTTATATAAGTTAGTCTCTGATTAATCTGTATTGTTAATGTCTGTATGAGACCCTGCAGTCATTTCAACAGAAACCTAGTGCTCTATGGTTCAGGATATACACTGCTATCAGAATTGACTAATTTTTAGGTATTCAGAGGCTTGTAATGCAGTAGAGGTGTCAGGATCATTAGTCAAGTGTAACTACTTATTTATGCATGGACTTAGCCTCAATGATAGGCTACATGTTTGACCCAGATATCCTGAAAACAAATGAGAGCATGCAAATAATGGATGCAATTATCAATATGAAACTCACAATTCATTCAAACCTCTTCTTATGACATACGTTTACCTTTTCTGCCTCTTCCTCACTCTCTTTATTTCTCTCTCCTCACCCAGGCGGTATTTTGGCTCCTAAGGCAGTAATAGACTCACATGACATCGCACCGCAGTCAACTACAGACCAACTCTTAATCACCACTATAAGTCCAGAGGTTCAGATGACAACTGGAATCACTCCTGAGCCTGATCTCATCACGGCCTTTGAGGACTTGACAGGGATAAGCACTAGTTCACCTAAAGAACTTACAAGGGTGGCCACTGTGAAACCTACTTCAGAAGCAGAACTGGAGGTAAAACTGGATGCTACTGACAGTCCCATCAAAATATTAAATTTTACCATTCAACAAGAAGATGCTGAAATAGTGTTAGAGTCTAAATTAATGACAACTGAGAGAACTCACGAGAAGTCTACTTCAAGAACGTATGATTTTGAGAATCCCACGACCTTCGAGGACTTGCTAGGAATAACAACTTCTCCAACAGTAGTCGCCAGTAATGAGGCTGATGTTGTCTCAGAGTCTACATTATTGACCACTGATAGAACTCTAGAAGATTATACTTCAGAAAAAGAGGCTACACCTCCACTAAGCACCAATACTCCTATGGTAATCATCAGCGAATTCACTGAAGAGCTTCATTCAGAATCAGAACTGGGGATAGGACAGGATGCTACTCAGGATCTGGTTAAGACAACAGGCGTTACAATTCAACATGAAAAGGTTGACATTGCCTCTGAGTCTACATTTATAACCACTGATAGAACTCCAGAAGATTCTACTTCAGGAAAATATGAGTATGTTATTCCCACATCCTTTGAAGACTCAATAGGGATCATCGCTATTTCGCCTACTGAGCTCACAAATGACACCCCTGTGAAACAAGACGTTTCTGAGGGTCCTGTTAAAACGGCAGATGTCACCATTCCACATGAAGAGTTTGACATTGTCTCAGAGTCTACTCCATTGACCACCGATAGAAATCCAGATTATTCTGCTTCAGGAAAATATAACTATGATATTCCCACATCTTTTAAGGACTCGCTAGGGCCAAGTACCATAACTCCTACAGAAATAACTAGTGAATCCACTGAAAATATTATTTCTTTAACTAAATTGGACACGGGGCATGGTGCTACTAAAGATCCTGTTAGATCAGTAGATGCTACAATTCAATATGCAGAAACTGATGTTGTGTCAGAGACTACATTGTTGCCCACTGGTAGAACTCCAGTAGTTTCCACCTCGAGAAAGTACGAGACAGGTCTTCCCACAATCCTTAAGGACTTGCCAGGAATAGGTACTAATGCTTCAGAAGTAGACACCAGCGAATCTACTGAAAATTTTATTTCAAATATTGAGGATGATGTTGGTTGGGGTGTTACTGAAAGTCCAGTTAATTCAGCACTTGTTACCATTCAGCATGTAGATGTAGACGTCTCAGAAGATACAATTATGTCTCCTGACAGACCTCTGGTAGATTCTCCTACAGAAATATCTCCTGTTCAGAATGTCTCACCTGAGGAACCAGTGCAGACAACTCCTACAAAACTCAAAGAGGTTTTGCCTAATCCCCCCACAGAAGGGTTTCCAAAAGCTCAGACAGATAAGGATGTTGTCGAAATCACATATATGACCACAGTGCCAGAAATTCTGTCACCCACTACTCCTGTAAATACCTCACCTGATGCTGTATCAACGGAGGATGGATCCAAAGACATTGAAACTGTTACATTACATGGCAAAGATGTGGAGGAAGAGACACCCTACACTAAACCTACACCAGAGATGACAACAAATGAAGAACTACTGGGTACCATGACAGAGAGCACTCATGAAGTGTTTAAGGAATCACATGAGCCTATCAATGTCTTAACTGAGTTTGAAGAGAATCATTCAGGTAAGGAAGAGGGCATTATAACTGAGTCCCCAGAAGCTGCTGAGGTCACAGCTGGAGAGACATCTAGATTTACACAGGAAACTGCAGGAGGTACTGAATCTGTGTTTACTGAGAAAGACATGCATGTTGATGAGGACTTAACTATCACTGTGAAACCTGGTGAGATGACAACAGAGGCAACACAAGTTGCTGGGGTTGAATTTGAAGACATTGGCTCAGACAAAGTAACAGTTCTTGAAAACACACTTGAAGATTTTGTTGGAGGAACAAGTGAAGCTACCGCTGAATTAAGTGATGTAACTGAAGCTTTCATCTTAGAAGAATCATCTGTGGAAAGTTCTGAAGAAAGTTATACTAGGAGAACAGAAACTACTAAGACCACAAGTCAGACCACAACTGGAATCACACCAGAGACCATGCTTGATACTTCTTTTAACATTGGTACCTCTGAAACTGACATTCTAGAGTTTGTAACTAAAGGCATGGAAGACAAGCTAGAAGATACAACTAAAATGGATGAAGGGGATGAGGAAACACTTTTGGAAGTTTTTGAAGGCACAATGCCAGATCTTACTATTAATGGGATGGAAAAAGACATGTTGACAACTGCCATAAAGAAGGACATACTTGAAGTTACAGAGCCACCCAAAATTCCAAAGGACACACATACAATTGCAGTGGAAATCACACATGAAGTCACAGATGGACATGAGACCAGAGACTCCTTACCTGAGACTCCTGAAGTTGCAACAGAGACACCTAAAGTCATTACAGAAGGTGATGTCATAACAGAGACAACTCATGTCATATCTCAAGCACCCAAAGTTATACTGAAGACAAGTGGAGCCATCTCAGAGACATATGACGTCACATCTCAGACACCTTTGTCAATATCTGAACTTTCAAAGGTACCTGAGAAATTACCTGAAACGCCTGATATACACGTGGTCCATCCAGAACCTTCAGAGGACGATATCCCAACACCTATCTTGAAAGTGGAGGATATCACAGTTGTACTAAATGACTTGACAACCACTATACAAAAGACTTACCACTCTACCACATTACAAAACTTGCCACAGGACATTTCTAATGATATTTTAGATGAAAGCAGCAAGGTGAGCACATACAGTTTATTATAGACAATTATTTAACTTTAAAAATACATTTGTGAATATATTTTTAACTCAGAAATTGTGGGTTCCTCTTAAACGTTTCTTATTTCTTCTTCTTATAATTATTTTTGTATATAGATTGGAAATGAAGTTGATGACATTATAGTCCGACCAGCACGTCCTGTCGGTGATCATATTGTGGAGTTGAGTATTAAGATAAGAGGTGAAAGCTATGATGATGCTCTGAGAGATCCATCAAGTTACTACTATCAGTATCTATCAGAACTGTTCATCGATAAGGTAAGTAGCATCTATACATTTATGTATTTGGCGAATTAAATAATAAAATAATTAGAATCCATAATGTCATGCCCATCAGGAAATATATATACAGTACTGAACATTTATTGCATCTCTTTTCTTTTTTGAAGATTGAAGACGTTTTTAAACGGCTCCCAGGTTTTAAGAAAATACTTGTCCTTGAATTCAGGTATGCTTTTTATATAATTTTTTTATATTATTTGGGCTGGGCAAATTAATCCGTTATTATTGTGTTAATGCATTAATTAATTAATGCCACCAATTATTTTTATTGAGCATTAATGCAGTTTATTATTATTATTAAAGTCTGTTGCTCACTGGCTCTAAATACACATAAGGCTGATTTATACTTCTTCGTCGGACCCATGCCGCAACCTTTATGCTGTAGGATATGCAACAGTTTTCATTTATACTTCTGCGTTGTTGTCCACGTCAACGTGCAGTACACATGCAGATCGCTAGTCTGCAGTGTCCACGGGCATGTTGCTTGTGGACCAGACCAGGGGTTCTAGCAGACCAATTCTTGCTCCAATTCGTGTATAAATAAAAAAAACCCACCTTATTTGTTTAAAGTGTTTGCAAACCAAATGTTACTGCACTTGTGTTCATATAGTAGTACAAGTGTGCAATAAACTACTTTCGAATTCATTATTTAATTTTGTGCATAATGAGATTTATTACGATTAGTCGCGTTTAGAAAATGTCATCGTTGCACAGCACAAATGATTATTTATGCAAGCAATAGCATATATATATATATATATATATATATATATATATATATATATATATATATATATATATATATATATATATATATATATATATATATTCTGTGTGTGTTGTTTTATTAATATCATAATTTTTTTTTCTTCTTCATAAAATATCTCAGGCCACAGAAGGATATTGAAGGGTAAGTGTCCTAAATTTTATTTAGCTCGAATGCTGGGTCTAAATACATTGCCATTAAAAGTCACAGTTAATCACATCTCAAAATGAAGAAAACAGACATTAATGTCATTTGGTCTATCACTACTAATATTTCTGCTATGCTTCACCCAGGCCTGATAAATCCATCTCACCACCCTGCCATATCACACAGCTGCGTAACCCATATCTTCTCCAAACATCTAATGAGAAATTCATGTGCCTGAATTTTCACTACCATATGTAGTGTTTTATAGAGCATTGCTCTGAAATTGATTTCACAACGTTTTCTTGGTAAGGTTATGTGCTTGCTGCTTCATTAACCTTGTGAAATCAATTGATTGATAGGGTTGTCACAATTGTCTTGGTGTGGCATATGTGTGTGTGTGCGTGTCAGTGGGCTATTTTGTCTGGCCAGTCGCCACCTTAAGTGGGATAAGTGCTAAACGCATGCCCAGTTGTTAATCATGATGGGATTAAATGCTAAATGTTCTTTGCTCTCAAATGTCATTGTGGCAATGTTTCCCAAGGCCTTGGTTAAACCACACAATGGATAACTGCATATTGTACGGCCCCTTATACAACCTGTGAATAGCCATGTTCTCCCTTAAAGCCATATAGTCAAGTCACCTTTATTTGAAGTGTTTTATACAGTATTGGTTGTGTCAAAGCAACATTATGTGTTAAACAGGAAAATAGTTTGTCAATAATGCAAGAAGACAATAGCAGAGTAATTTTCCAGCAAGTCAGTTCATTAGCATTTCTGGTGTACCAAAGGATTGAATCCACTTGTATATTTTGTCTGTCATAGGAGACACAATTGATCTGTTCATGAACGCACTAGGATTATTCTTATTTTTTTAACCATCTCAGAAAAATATGTCGCAGAAATAAAAATAAAAATCTGGTTAAATCATTGTCTTTTAGCCTATTCATGCTGATTAAGCTGTTTTGGTGATTTTAGAGAAATTTAGAGGTAACCAGCACATTACTGCTGGTTAGACATGGAGACCAGGTGGCTGATGAGTTAAACCAGCTTAACCAGGAGGCCAACCAGACAAGCGTGGTTGTGCTAGAAGAACAACTACACCTTAATCCATCTAAAAACACCAAGCCACCTTAGGCCATTTATGGAAAGCTTTACTACTCAGAATTTATTTTAATGTACAACTGGGCATTTGAATTATGTAAACAAAGTTGATCAAACACTATGATCAAATATGATAAACTGACAAAATAGATGGCAGGCTCCAACATGACAAACTCCTGCAGTACTGAAGGTGAAACTCCACTCTTGAGGCCAGTTTATACAGCCAGTAAGGCCTTTGATGAAGCAATTAATTATTAATAGCCTTATTATTTATTTATTTATTTATTTTTACTGCAAAGAGTCATTGTTTTCTTTGCATTCCTCAGTGGCCTGGCAGTGGTGGTGCACTATGCTGTGGTCCTTGAGGGCGATGGCGTGGGCATAAGTAATGAGACCATGGATTACATAAACCTACATTCCAACATGGTTGAGAACTCCTTCCCAGATCCCGATGAGCTACCTACTGTTGTCTACACCATCACTGACTTCCGAAACTACATCAGTGAAGCCCTCCACAGGGAGAATTTCATCAGAAACACCACTCTGGAAGTGGACCCTGATTCTTTACAACTGGAAAATGGTAGGACATTGTGAGGTAGAGACACATTGCGACTCCATTATAGGGAACCCAAGACATCAGGGTGTTGAGCCGAGTGCTTCTTATGGAAGTTTCATAGAGACATTCGGGTTCAAGTTTGTATTCTGTCACAGTGGTATATTGTAAATTGTAGCTGAAAGAACCCAAAATGCAGTGTGTTGACAATGTTGGTATATCCTCTTACACTGCTTGGCAGTATACAGTTTTAACAGAAGAATGGAGGCTTCAGGGTTCTTATCTTTGGTTTTGGCAGACTAATCTTGACGCCCTCAGAGCCTGTCTCTCTTGAAGAAATGCCAGCATGGGTATGAATGAACTGTGCTTGAGCAGTTTTAAGTATAATTTGATACGATTTGTCTTTGTTTTGGCTTCATAGTGGAGACATTGCTGCCTTCCAAACCAACCAGCAGACCACTTGACTCCAGTGACATGATGGTGAGTTAATGGTCATTGGTATGACTTCCCAGTAAACGGGTAACCACGACTTGGACAGATCTGCAGTTAGGGATTTAGGTGTTTTTCACCTGATTGCAGTGCAATCAATTAAAGTGTGAATGTGAATCCTTCCAAAGCTTTTAAATGAAAAATTAGTCACAGTAATGGCAATCACATGTAGTTTTATGTTGTTACATGATAAGAAAGATTACCTTGCGCGTAAAATTGGTTTTAATGGCATGCCATTAAAAAAGATTATAGCATAGCTTTGGGATAATACGGTAGGTCTGTAAAACTATTCAAGTCAATTTTCCAGCTCAAGTATTCTCTAGACACAAGTAAGCATACTGTTTTATGAAAATTGTTTTGCTCAGGCACTATGAAATATTGAAAAGAATCTGTTTTTAATCTCAGTATGACACATATTTATTCCAGAGGTCAGGCAGCTTTCTTCACAGTCTGTAGTTTAATTAGAAAGACACATTGGATACCGAACATATAATTAATCTAAGAATTTACTCTCAGTTTTTCCTTTTACATTTGACAAAACTGGCACTTTTCTCAATACCCTAATTAAGTAGATTTACTGTCTTGTTTTGCACTATGTCCATGTCTGTATCTGGAAACATGTGTTCTCACTCAGGTAATAGTATGCTTGCCTCCAAATACACGTTAGTTACTTGAAGTTGATGTGAGAAGCTTCATCTGATCTGCCCTGTTTAAGATGGATGTTTGTTCGTGTGATCAGCTAGCTGTTGATACAAATTATAACTATAAGAGTGCATAAAACTAGTTCTATGGAGAAATTGGTCTATCCATTTGTTCTATATTAAATGGTCAGTGGACCGAGTTCAAGAAAAACGAGCATAGCTAATTTCTGTGTAAAGTGTTTGTTAAACTATTCTTATGTAAATTGTCACACTTGATTAAAAGTGACAGTTTACGTAAGAATAGTTTTACAAATGATTTACACAGAAAGTCGTGCTGCTCGTGTTTCATGAATGAGGCCAGTGTGTGCAACTGACGTTGATCTAGTTTCAGTAGCACCTCACTATAATACTTGCATAAAAATAAAATGCTGTGAATAACTCATAAATGTATATACATACAGTTGTTATATATACAACACAACATATTCCAAATCTAAATGAAAGGTTAAATGTAAATATCTGGTGTATTGAATAGCTAAAAACTGTCTTCTCGTCAAATATGCATTAGTCAATACCCCATCTAGGACCAGAATGTCTATGCAATATTTCCACTGACATTTCTCTGGAAAAAGTTACTTTGTTTGATGGTCAAACAGTTAGACATAATTCTAACAGCTGAAACATTAGGGCATTCAGTGGACATAGTCCTTAGTATGGGAAGTTACAATGTCTTTTGGTTCATTTTTTTTTTGTCAGCAACATTTATGTAGACTTACCTTAAATATATTTGTCGTAGGATAATGTTCTTGCTTCTGAGAAACCACCAGACGTTACCAGGCAGGAATTATCCAACAATGACATCTTCATTACAAATCATGACTTCCTCGACCACATTCCCATGACAGATCCATGGATGGAAGGACAGAGTGAGGACACAAATGATGTAATAATCTTTGAGGAAAGTCCCACTCTGTCTCACACAGATGTATCTTTGAAGAACTTTGACATTGACCTTACCTCTAAAGTTGAGACATCAAGCAGTGCACCTGCTCCTGGTATAGAGAGTGAGTCTACTGTAATCTCTCCTGAATTATTTCCCACCTAAAGGCAGTAATATGGTTCTAAAATCATGTGTTCTTGTTTCAGACGATGGTATTATTGAAGAGGAGGGCTTTTTACAGACTGCAACTACAGTCAGTCCTATCACAGGCATGATAGCTGTAGTTGCCTTACCTACAGAATCACTTCACAAGTTGGAAGAGACCTCAGTTTCTCCAGTGGACCCTCCTGATGTAGAGTTGACTACTCAGAGTGACTTGATAGACCTGGGTTCAGGCTCAGGTTTCTCTGGAGACCATATAGGTCCTGACTTTTGGCCTTGGGAGTCAGGAACACCAGAAGAAATCTTGAAGGAAAGTGAGGTACACCAACCTCAGGATGATCAGGAATCTATAGTGGAACAGCTTGAGCATCCCCACCAAGATCTGACACCCGAGGAGCCATTCTTGGACAGGGTTCTTGTGACACAAGACATAAGTACTAATCCTCACTACACAACAACTGACCAAGCTCCAGTTTTTTGGACTATGGAGACATTGACTGTGGAGCTTTCTATGCAGACCCAAGTAGCTCCTGAACAATATGATGACTATTTTCCAGATGAATCTACCACTATGGTTACACATGTGACCAGTCAACCCTTACTTCATGTCTATAATTCAGCAGAAACCCAAGATGTGGATGCATCAAAACGTCCTGATACAATCAGTTCATCTGTTGATAAGGACTATACAGAACGACTTGTTACACCCACTGTGATCCCACCAAGCACAGCAGTGGACATGGATGACCAAACTACTTCATCAGAAAACAAGCAGAGTCAGGGAACACAGGACTCCACAACAAAGTCAAATGAGATGCCTTCAACCACCCAATTACCTGTAACCCTAGAAATTGATACAGTTTCTTTGGAAGGTCCTACCACTTATTCAGAAGCTGTTGAGCATTCTGTAACCCAAGTTATCACAGAGTTACCTGCACTCTTATTGTCAGAGGCAGAAGGGTCAGATGAAGAAGTTAATATTCTAGATGAGGAAATGGAAGGCATCAAGCTTATACCCACAGAAAGCCAAGTAACTGAACTTTCAGAAGAGGATTTAGCTGGGGATGAGATATTGGTCGCAACAACAGACCCAACAATAGCTACTGAGGAACCGAGTTTAAATCATTCAACTTCCCTGTTTCCCGAGAAGGACTCTCCGTTCACTCGGATATCACATTCATCAATAGAAGATGAACCATTGCCAGAATCAACCACAGAACCTCTACCTGCCCAATCATCTACTCATTCGACGACAGCAGAGACTCCAACTGATGTGATACACACTGATATAGCAACTGTTGCAAAGGAGCCTGTTTTATCAGAGAATGCTGAAGATGGAGTCTCAACTATAATATTTCAGTCATCCACAATGCCTGTCATTCCAGATGTTTCAGATCATTCAGAGTCCCTTAGTTCCACTACTGTACCATCATTTTATCAGCCAACATTCAAATCTACCAATCAGATAATTTCAGATGACTCTGTACAAGAGCACACAGTAGGATCAAGCCCTGACATCACAGGCCTCATCCTACCTAGCAAACCAGTGAACTCTGACAGTACCACTTTAAAAGTTCCTGTTCCAGTAAATCCCAGCATAACAGAGTTTGATGTATCATTTGATATATTCCCATTTGATGGGCCAAACCATGATGAAGACAACGGTAGCGGATTTGCTCGTGGGGCTGACTTGGCAAGTATTGCCTTGCCAGCCAGTCCTGGAAGGGCATTGATAGTGTTTTTCAGCCTCAGGGTCACCAACATGATGTTTTCTGAAGATCTGTTCAACAAGAGCTCTACTGAATACAAGGCTCTTGAGCAGCGATTTATGGAGCTGGTAAGATATATTTGTCACATGCATTCTTACTGTGTTGTAATTTTTGGAAAGCAACACATCATTAAGAAGGCCATAAGTTATTAATCACAACTATTTTTAAACATGTTCTTACTTAGGCACTAATTGAGCTTTAGGAACCCAAAGGGATATTAGACAGAATGTTTGGGACGTATCACATTAATTGAACTTTTTTTTCATACAATAGTAGTGATTGGTGACTGGTGGAATATTTGTGTTCCATGAAAATCTTCAATGATGATAAAATTTTCATTTTGGGGTAAACAATTCCATATTCAATACAGCATATTCTAAAGTTTCACCGAGGACACCGTCAGTTTATATTTGTTGATGTTTGTTGTTGAAGAACCTTTGTTTGTTAGGAGCTTTGCATACTATCCGTTAACTCCATTAGCAGCTGTCTTTATGAACACTAACTAATGAGATAATTGGAATGGAATTAGAATCTTCAGTCACCTTCTTGACTTCCATTAAGGTAACTAGGCATGTGAGGTTCTGGATTCCTGCTTATTGGAATATGCTTTAATTTGTTTCCCCTCTAGCTCGTACCATATCTGCAGTCCAACCTCAGCAATTTCCAGAATTTAGAGATCTTGAACTTCAGGAATGGAAGCATTGTGGTAAACAGCAGGATGAAGTTTGGCAAGCCAGTTCCCCATGGTGTAACAACAGCAGTGTACCTTATCCTAGAAGACTTCTGCAATACTGCTTACCAAACTATGAATCTTGCAATAGACAAGTACTCATTGGATGTTGAATCAGGTAACTCAAAGGATTTACATATACACAAAAAAACGGTTTACGGTTTAGTGTATTTTCAGTGTGCTACAGGGAGGCTATAGGACTCAAATATGTTACAGGAGCTAGACTGATTGTCAAAAGAAGCATTTCTTCAACTTATACCACTACTAAAAGGCTACTGAACAATTGTAATTAAACAGGCATTAAAATGGGCAAAACATATCCTAGACTTACTTAGGGATAAGAATATAGGAAATGTTAAGGAGACAGGTTTTTTGAATTTGCCATTATGAAAATAGCAATCCTAAAATTGTACCAGAAAGATGGATAACTACATTCACTGTGCATTTTGCTGGCGCACCTCCGAAACATTAGATCTCAAACGTTTTGAGCAATATTGAGCAGGCTTCTTCTGTGCTAGAGGACACAAGGTTAGGGTTTTGCAGTCTGACTTTGGAAAACATTAGGCCTTGTTAGGATGAGTGATAAGAGATTGATTCTGTACTGGAGACAGATTAGAGGTGATTTATTCTAGTGAGACATGCAGAGCTCAATGCGTCAGGCAAGTGAGTCATATTTGTTTGTGTCCCTGTGTAAATTCTTTCTAAGCTCCTTTGTCAACACATCTCTAATGACCAAATGCTGATGCCTTTGAAATCAGAAAATTATCTTTGTTTTGATGCCAAATTTGTAATGAATGGTAATAATGCTTATATTATAGCAATTGCAGCAAATGCAAAAATAGTCAAATTTATAAACTTCCATCTAAACTTGTAACGTCATTGTATTCCATCTTGATTATATATGATGGTGCTCAGGTTTGTATTATTTCAAAAGAATATAAAAATGCAGTTCATATAAACAATGATTTGATGAATTATTATATATTTTTTTTCTATAAAGTTTTTTTATTTGCGAGTGGGATTAATTAATTTACATTCACATTTAGTTTAGAACTACATCATGTTCACACAGAGCACGCAACACCTCCGTATTTCCAATTTTTCCCAATATGGGGACATAAGATTTGTCAGTCAATTAATGGGAAAACAAAGTAACTGCCATTACTTTTTTGGAAAAGTAACTCAGACATTTTCTTGTAAATTAAAAAGTAATGTGTTACTTTACTAGTTACTTGAAAAAAGTAATCTGATTACATAACTTGCATTAATTGAAATACATTACCCCCAACACTGCTTATTTTTTATATTATTAGCTTTTATTTTTTACCTTTTTTTTTTTGCTGTATTTATAATTTATTCTTTTTTTTTTCTGGTAGGTGACCAGGCTGATCCATGTAAGTTCCAAGCATGCAATGAGTTCTCCCAGTGTTTAGTCAACCGCTGGACAGGCGAGGCAGAGTGCGTTTGTAACGCTGGCTATTTTAGCGTGGACGGGCTTCCTTGTCAGAGTATCTGCGACATACAGGAAGACTTCTGCCAGAACGATGGGAAATGTGACATCATACCTGGCAAGGGTGCCATATGCAGGTGTGTACTGTAAAAAATCTCCTAAAGCAATGATACGGCCAAAACTGAAATTGACTTACCTTTGTTTTTAGGTGTCGAGTTGGTGAAAACTGGTGGTATCGAGGCGAACACTGTGAGGAGTATGTGTCAGAACCGCTGGTGGTCGGCATCGCCATCGCCTCAGTCGCAGGGTTCCTCCTTGTGGCGTCGGGCATGATCTTTTTCCTGGCCAGAACTCTGCGAGACCAGTATGACACGGATGATTCAGAAGACCCTTTACGGTACAAACTGTGCTTAATAAACTTACTCTTAATGCTCAACTCTTAATGTTCCTATTAAGAACAAGCAGAACTCCTTAGTGGACTACAGATCTGTTAAATGGATCATTAATAAGTTCAATTGAACAACTTGAATGGTGCATGTGTGATGTCTCAATGGCATTTTTAAAGCATTATGTCCGTTTTTTGACTGAATGCTGTAAATACAAGAACTCTGAAATGTGATTTGGCCCTAAAAGACAAATCAATGTTTCATATCCCAACTTGTTAAATGACATTTGTTTTTTGTACCGAGTTGAAAAGGAACCAAACAATCTCAGCTGTAATTGTGGTTGAAACCACTGCATTCTGGAACATACATATGGAGCACACTGCAATATTTTACAGCCCAAACATGCGTATTTTGTTTTTATGACCTTGTTGCACGAATGAGCCGGAACACACAATATGTTCTCTTTGGTCATTACGAAACAAATGCTGTTAAGCATGTGCAGGTTGAATCAATTATAATTTCTCAACAAGTTCTTCATGTCTTAATTTTCATTTTGAACAAACAAATTTTATATCCAATACACACGTGACATCCCTCAGCTCTAGATAACTTACATACACAATATTATACAATACTTAATTTATTTTGCATCTACACTTTTGTCTGTAAACTTAAACACAGCAGACTTAAACCTGTTTGTTTCGCCAGCACCAGAGCAAACAGGGAAATCCTGGCAGACGCACAATGACGTAACGTCTATGCAGGGGATCTATCAGTGATCCTGATCAACAGGTTATAGAGGAATGAATGCCAGGATGACAGAACATTGAGCCGCTCTCACTCGGCCTGAGATAATCCACTCACTTTTTCCGTGGCTCCACCCTTGGGCAGATATAAATAGATGGGACGATCTGCTACTTTTACAAACCCACGGCAAGGGCATGTTTGATTCCAGATACAACCAAAGGTTTATTTCATTGCTAATTTAATTTGGTGACATGCAGAGACAATAGAAAAAGATGACATTATGCAAGGAGTGAAACCTATTTTGGATGAGAATCAAACATGTCTTTCCAAAATATTCTTTTTTTTTTTCTGATGTTGCTGTCCAAAATCTGACTTTTAATTCCTGACGTTTTTCAACAGATATTCAGAGAACATGCCATCTCTAGAAAGAGCCACTAAGTACAATCCCATGTTTGAAAGTGAAGCTAATACAGGGTATAATAAATACTACCGCCGTTACCCAGATGCCCCTGCGTACAGCACTGCCAGCGCTGAGGCCTCCACGGACTTCAGCAGCGAGGAAATACGACACATTTATGAGAACAGTGAACTTACGAAAGAGGTGTGTTTGAGTGCATGTTAACCTCTTAGCATTCGAATTCGAATTAGACCTTAGAAGACACTAAATTAATTTGGACAAGAATCAAGGTTTTGTGGGGAAGATTTAAGACCACTTGATGTGGTATATCGTACCTGGTTGTTGATTGCTCAGTTGGCAAATTATTAAAAATACATCTTTCGGACCTAAAAAGACAACTTCCGAAAGTGGCAAGTGGCAGCAATGCAGAATATCTTATGTCAAAAAGAAAGCTAATATAAATGCAATTAATTTAACTGATTATGAATTGAATTGAAAAAAGTAAGCACTACCCCAAGCCTAACCATCAAATAGAGCGCAATTATTTTTACAAGGTGATGATTTCATATGAATAAGTACTATATTATTTATATGAAAACATATGCTTTTTATAAAAATTGTAAGCATGAGGGTCCACTCCAAAATGTAATGCCTGTTCACACCATGGACAATAAAGATAAAGATACAGATATAGTTCTAAAAATCTTTCTTAATATTAAAGTATGGCAAGTCAACACCACAGTCACAGAGAAACGCTATCTTTGGAATCACTTTCAAAACGATTGAATTTTTTCAGTTGATGAATGATGATAACTTTGACAGCCAATCAAAATCAATCCTACTATGATGAGCTTGAGAATTTAAAGTGCCAGAAGTGTGCGCTTGGAATGAACAGACGATATCATCCGGACACTAATATAGTTATCTTTATAGTTATCTTTCTTGGTGTGAACGGGCCTTTAACCGTCGAATGGGGGTAAGTAGATTGTACGACGACGTATGAATGTGATCACACAAATTAACATAAAAATGTCCACATACTAAACTGAACTGATAAGAAAGTGAATAGAGGTGGTAATTTTGTATAAAATTTTGAAGGTCTTACCCCTACACTTAACTATTAATTTGAATTTAAGTAGACTGAATGACGAATTTACAAATTAACATAAAAAAGCAAAATAGTTACGAACTTCCATGAGAGAGCGTTGATAATTCGTGAATAATTAGGTGCTCATGATACACATTGTCCGTAGAGCTGTACCGCTGTGTGTGTTTCTGCAAGTGGTCTGCAGCATTACTTAGTGTTTTAATGACGTTCACTGTGCCACATGTTTGCGTAGAATATTCCTAAAAATACATGTCCTTCAGCTTAAGCACTGTTCCCCGTGGCAATGAAACTGTCATAGCCTGAGATACTGATATATGGTCACAATGGAGAAAATTCTGGCAATGCTGAACAATGGAGAATTGTCAAGCATGTCCTCATTGGGAAACAATACTTTATGGGGAGATAAATCATATTTCTTATGTAATGGTCAGAACTGAATGCACTAAACTGTTTTTGAGGCGAGATGTCTTTTATTCACTTATTCCTGCAATCCATGAAACATGAAGTGGATTGTTGATGGATGCAGAAATACTACTACTATTACAGTAACAGTTACGCAATTATCTAAAATATGTAAACTGCAACAATATTTTTTACAGTGGATTTCATATTTTTAAAAATAATAATCTATGTTTCTGCCTGTCTCTGTGTGTGTTTATCTATATATTTATCCTATATAACTTTCTGTCCTATCTATATGTAGTCTATCTATCTGTCTCTCTGTCTATCTGTTGGTCTTTTACTCTGGATAAAAATCAATCCCGTAAAAGTGCCACATAAGAGTGCCTATAATTAAAGAGATCCTTCCTAAGATTCTGTGTTTCACCTTTGCTCTTGGTTTAAATTGCCAAGTTGGTCTAGACATCTAGAAGTAAAAGGAGGACTGGGGCAGAGAGGTCAGCTGATTTGTTATGTAACTGTCTTCTTCTCTCTCTTCCACCTTCCCGCTGTCATGACAGGAAATCCAGGACCGCATTCGCATTATCGAGCTGTATGCCAAGGACCGCCAGTTTGCAAATTTTGTCCGACAGCACCAAGTGTAAGTGTTTGGTGATAATAAAACCAATGATAATAGACCTGACACACACCATCACTATGTTCTAGTTTCCATAAAACCCAAACTCAGTGGACAGCATCTGTGTGAATATTGTCGATGACCATGAACAAAAATAAATAAATAAATAAATATATATATATATATATATGTATATATATATATTATTTATTATTATTATTATTATTTTTTTAATTTATGGATGTATAGTGAAAGTCTATAGGGCAAGATATCTGTCCATGATAAAAAAAAAAAAAAAAAAAAAAAAAAAAAAACATTTTCAATAAACCATTTCTGCATGGATGAATTCCATTTTAAGAATTATATGAGCTGCATGCTCCCCTGGAATGTCTTTCCCCGTCGACTTATTGCAAGTGTGGTACTATAAACTCCATTTTTGTTTGTTTAAAAAAAACTGACAGAAAAGTCAGCATCAATTTACATGGTAACTGACTGCATATCACAGATGCTGCAGATAGGGCTTAACTTGTTTTGAACACAGCACTTTTGTTTAGCATGCACTGTGGATGCCAGTAAGAGGCCGAGCCGAATAACCACTAAATGCACCACTTACTGGAAAGCAAACTTCCCTTGTCCTTCAGTGAAGTATGACCTCAGCTGCACATAAACATAAATCCATCAATTCTATAGAACAGGGGTCAGCATCAATCCATCCATCCATCTATCTATATCTATCTATCATCTATTCGACTCCAAGTCAGTTCATCCATCCATTGTTCTATCTTTCATCCATTCATCCATCCATCCATCTCTGATCAACCACACCTATAGGGTTGCTTGAATATTACATGCATTTTAGCCATTTTGAAACTCTGAAACCACATCATGTCAAAAATATTGCTTTTTGAAAAAGTTTTTGTATTGCCACATTGGAAAATATGGGACACAAAGTGCTCTGAAGTGTCATAAATGATCACTGACCAGATCTTATGAAGTTAAAATGTATTAAGGCAGTTTTAAACACTCAAAACTGGTGCCACTGCTCACATCCAGAAGCAATATTTAATACTAAATTGAAAATTATTTTCATGCTTTTGAAGGGCACGGATTTGTTTCTTTTGAATCATAAAGAATGTCTTTTCGAGACAGTCAATTTCTGGATATGAATTTAACTCCTTGTGCAGTGGTAGTTAATATGTCTTCAAAAGAGCTCAATGTTCTAAGCTACAATAGCAAGGCAAGACAAATCTAGACAGAAGGCCCATTCGTGGGTGTTCTATATGTGCCAGGTTCCGTATAGAGTTCCAGAAAGGTGGAGAGTACCAGACTGAAAAATGAACGCTAGGGCTGAGTAATGGTTAACTGTCATACCAGCTGCGAGCACAGGGCAGATCACTCACTGGAGTTTGGAGCCAAACCAAAACCTAGTGAGCTGCCTACGTAGACATTTTAAGTCTTGGTAGGTGACCTCCTGATGCGAGGGCTGTTCCAATTGGTAGTCAGCCTAAATTTGTTGCTGTATGTTCCTATTGCCAAATTTATTTATTTTGGCAAAATTCTATGGTAGCAGATTTTTTTGTGCATCATTAAGAAAGCTCCTGAAAAAAAAATAAAAATAAAAATAAATAATAATAATAATAGTATATATATATATATATATATATATATATATATATATATATATATATATATATATATATATATATATATATATATATATATATATATATAAATAAATTACATGTTTTATGTGTATTTATATATATCTTTGGTTCTTAGAATGAAGCCAGGCAAAAAAGTTTCAGTTCATAGTTCAATTCAAGCCAAAGCCTGACGTCTTTATTTGATTTAGTGTCACATTAAACAGACTGCTTTTCTCAATCAGGAAAGGCTGTCATTGTGATGAATGAAGTTTTATTGGTTTGTGTTCATTTGTGTTTTTTTTTATGTTGAATGTCTTCATTATAGGGCACTTGACAATAGACAAGAGAGCTCTTCCAATTAGTGATGCAACCCACAAAACCAAAGGTACATGTGATTCTTATTCTTATTATGCTTCTGCATTTTTTTTCACATTATAAAACATATATACCAATGTACTTCTGGTCATCTTTTGCCCAACAGACACATGCCTTTTTTTCTTGAATGCAATCAGAGGTCCTCTTCTGCCATGGTGGACTATGCTGGGAGATAGTTTGTGGAGATGAAAATGGACTTTTGATTTTATGTGCTTATGGATGAGTGTGCAACCATCACGATGATGGATTGACAGATAGTGATCTGATGTAGAAAAAATATGTATTTGTGATTATGTTTACTATTGTTACTGATGGCCTGAATTGTTACTGCATTGTCAAGGCCATATTCATAAACAATTGTAAGTGATACCTATCCGTATCAACTGAACATACCAGATAACGCAACTATATATACAGGCTTCATGTTGGTTCTTCTATTTTTTTTTTTTTTTTTGGAAAACCTATATTTCTTTCTTATGGTTTTGAATTTGTCAGTGCCTTCACTTTGATTGTTACTTTTCGTTTTTTTATTTGCGAAGCGAGACATAATTTCTTGTGACGTAAAATACGGACTGACTGAAGAGAGAACGTTTGACAATAGTTTTACTATTTTAATGAATACAGAGAAGAGTAGTTCTATATCTATATTTACAACTTTAGTGTTTAGCCCTCATGACTTTTTTGTTGTTGTTGTTAAAACAGCTTATTGACTAAGAATTTTCCTTATACAAAATATATATGATTTTAAATTTTCAATGTTTCTTTTAGTAATGTGTTTTGTGTTTAGTGACTGTCCTGAAGTTAATTTTTTCTACTTTTGTAAAACACTTGCCACACACAAGTTATTTGATCCAAAGTTAATGTCCACTATCATTACAGATTGTATTTATGTATATTTTTAATATTGTTGATTTCCACGATGATTTTCATCGTCGTCACAGCACAAGTTCTATTTTACGAATAAAGAATAGTGCACAATGTTGTGATTTATTGTTTGATTTGCAATTTATCAACAAATTAATCATCTATCAACAAATGCCTTTGTACGCACCAGAAAGTACATGTACAGTACAAGTAACCTCAACTGAGTGCAATTTGCTTTACAAGTTAGATTAGAACAGATTTTATTCGCAATGAATGTTCCGAGATTTAATTAGCTTTTGTTAAGTAATTTGTTTGTAGGCATATTTTATTTTCTATGAAAAGCTCTTTCAGACACTGTGATTCTTTGTCAGATTAGCCTCTGCGCTGTTCAGGTACTCAATATAACGTTGGCGTATTTGGCTAAACTCTTAAACTGTCTACTATATTAAATAATGTAGTGGCACATCAAATCCCTGCATTCTATTGATGACATATTGACACAAATTTTAAGTGATTTTCACTGGTCGCTTTGTCTCTTCCAGTGAAGACAGACTTCAGCTGTTGCAGCGCGGCATGGTGTAGACACGCTGTTACCGCTACTAGGCATCTGCAAGAAGTATATTATAATGACAAGTTGCCTTAACTGATGCTTATCCAATGGGATAAATTCAAAAATCCTATTCTGAAGCAGTCTTAACCTCAGGCGACATAACCACAGATTCCCCACAAGTTAGGTAATTGGATTTATGAAAGCTACTAGTGGTTAACTATAACTTTACCACCTCATGCTAGGTTATTTACTAATTACTTATTTGTAATTTAGTTAATATTTTTAACAAATGGGAAAAAATAAAAATAAATAATCCATAGCCCCCTGAGATCCAGTCAGCAGGGATGACCCACATAGAAAATTCTGGTCTGAAACCAAAATGTCAGGGTGCACTTGGCCAAAAACAGAAACAGAAAATGCTTTGTAATCATTATTTATTATTTTTATTAGCACCCACTTTCTTTTTGTAAATGCTTACATTAGTTTGTTTGGTTGTTCTCCGTATAACTATTATCTGAAGACATTAGGCTCCAAGGTTTTAACTGTTGGTACTTGGCCAATTCTTGGCCACATTTTGCTGCCAAGTGGACCAAACTTTGTACCAGTTGTCTGTGCAAAATTAACTTAAATTTGTGTGATGTGTACTAGGACATAATGTCGATAGTTCCTGGATTGCCCCTTGCAAGTTTAAACCTACAATGTTCCAAGAAACTATAAAAAGGCAAATAGCCTCTTTAGCAGGGTTGTCGAATCCTCTTTCTGGAGTTCCATTGAGTTTAGTTAAAGCCTGTTCCAAGACACCTTACTGTAATTGTTAAGCAGGGTTTGAAAACCCTAATCCAAAGCAACGTTGACTACACTTATTGGGGGTATTTTGACTGAAGTAACTTCAGTGCTTTGTTTAAGGGCACAATGGTGATGGAATCCCCCAAAAATACACGGATTTCCTCTGTCAGTAAAGTTCCCTTGATTCCTCCTGTTTTGGGCAATGTGATGCATAATAAACACAACTTGGTTCACAGTGTCAACTCACCAAGCCGAGGTTATGCAATATTGGTTTGAACCAATGGTCCAATTACTCCCGTTCCTGAGATGAACTGGAAAGTCAAGGTCAAGGAGTGGATAAGGTTTCCTCGTACACCTTTTTTATCTCCCATTTTCTGTTCATTTGTGCTGTCTAGCCTTCTTTTCTTTCCTCACTCTGCCAACTCTTTTCAAACGTTGTCCAGAAGACACTCAACAAGAGGCATCAATAAAACAAATCATTGTGCCAGTACCGGCGGATAAGTTAACTCCAGAATGGAACAAGTGACTTAACCTTTGGATGTACAATGCCTGTGATGTATGTCTCCTTGAGCTCAGCCCATACAGCTGGAGAAAAAGAGAAAGAGGGAATCACCCGCTTCTCAAGAGGAGAGCCACTGTTATGTGGAAATGGTGAGGCATCTTGGGATTTCTTATGAGCCAACACTCTGTCCTCATCCTTCATGAAAACCTTAAGTAACTCAGCTGTTGCATGATTCTGGAAAAATGGCAGGCCTTATGGTGTTGATCTGAGCCCTCACTCAGTGCTGGCCCTGCCGGCAATTGCCTCCAGTGGATGAAATGCAAGAAATGTTGCCTGGACCTCCAAAACCACAACACGTTTACAGTTAGCCCCCATCCAAGAAACGGCCTCCCCCTGTGATCCATTACAGCAGAGCCATGGAAACACATGCACAACACAAGCCGGGAGTGGCTGAGAAGTGGCTGCGTTTCAAATCAGGCACCGCTAAAAGTGGACAGTGACATCAGATCAGTGTGTGGGAAAGATAAATATTCACCACAGCAACTGGACGGGTGAATCATCCGTTTATGTGGCGTGAAAATGTTGTGGGGTGTAAGGCGAAGCTGACTCATCACGACCTTAGCGCTAGGATTAGTAGCCACATTCCCTCGGCTGTTTATTTGTAAAACTTGGAGATGTTTTGGCTTCTCATTTGTTGATTGATGTGCATTGTGCACATGTCTGAATCTTGACTCGCAGAAGTTAAGGTCGTGAATGCTGAGTTTGCTCAGCTGAGGATCCAGTGAAATCCTTGAGGCAAAAGATTTGCTTTTTGGGCCAGCAATCAAAACCTGGCTGCATGTGTGATTGATCCGTAGTCACTTTGCACAAGTGTGGACGGATATGTTTGCAGTGCACATCCCATGAGTTGATTTACTCAAACAGACACTCTTTAGCATTCTTCATGTATGTGGAGATTGATGTGTGATGGATTGAGCTCGGTGGGAGCCTCTGGAAAGTTTGGGAAAGCCTGTTCTGAATGGTGCCAGCATGTGGTGCCGAAAGATGATTTTTAATGCACAGGTGAATGATGTATCTCTCTCGCATCCTCTCCATCCTGTTTCCTCTGCTCTTGTGCTCTGCTGAGACTGAAGTTGATTTAGCCATCACTGCAAACCATAAATGGAGCGTAGCTTTTTCCATAACTTTCTGGAATTTTCTTAAAGAGCCTGGTTTTTAAAGGTGTATTTATGCAAACGTGTTTTCACTGCAGCAAAGCAAAGTAAAATAAAACAATGGTTGGAAAAAGTGTTAAATTACACAAACTGCCAATATGTATCCAAGATATTTTATTAAGTATAAGTATATTTATATACATTATTTATTTAAATTCATTAATTGAAGTTGATTCCATCATATTAATTTGCAATGTGCAAACAATTCTTGCCACCAGGGGGCTTTGTATTTACACAGTTTAGTGTGCAACTTACTGTACAACCAAACTGAATTAGTTGGTGTGCACCCAT
Source organism: Carassius gibelio (assembly GCF_023724105.1). Taxonomy (NCBI): domain Eukaryota; kingdom Metazoa; phylum Chordata; class Actinopteri; order Cypriniformes; family Cyprinidae; genus Carassius; species Carassius gibelio. Next base: position 14,319,437 of record NC_068392.1, read on the forward strand.
TATCACATGCTGAGCACTCAATACACTTTAAGTACAGCAAAAGCACAAAACCTCAGTCCACGTTTTCCAATATGAAAATGACCGCATACCTGATTTTTTTGTGTATCTGTGTTTAAGAGCAGTTACTGAAAGACGCGTCTCCACTCTGCCTGTTTTGGGTAGTAGTCATCCAGGTGTTTTCATTGCATGGAAGCAATTATCTCCAAGTACAGTTACTTAGTAATTTGGCACGCAAGGAACAGAGAGGACAGAGACAGACAGACAAAGCTATGGCAATAAACACAAGCTAATCTAATTGCAGAAATAAATATTTTTTTGATATTTGTTTGCCAACTGTCCCATATTAGTCGAGATGTCCCATATATTGGGCTTAATTGATGTGTCCTGTAAATGACCTCCCTTGTTCTGTTTATTGACTGCTTTTTTGACACTTATTCTTGAAATACAAAATGACCAATAAAAAAGTGTCAAAAACCCAAAAGCAGCCCATATTAAATCAATAAGCTCTCCTTAATTGAAAAATATTCATTTTCATATATACCATATAGCCTAATGTATATACATTATAAACCACAACTTGCCTGTATTTTCCTTTTCTGAAGTTGACAACCCTAATTAAAGAAAATGCAGTCTCTAGAAATAGTTCCAATGTATAGCTGTTTAAACGTTAGAAGATGGAAAGTGTTTCGATGGATGGACGGACAAAATGGCCATATGGAGGTATCATCTGTCGAGACGTCTAGTCCTAAAAAAGGAAGAAAAAGAAAGAAACAAGGAAACACATGAAAAAAGTACATATTTTCAGTTTGTGATATTAAGCAGATTTACAGTGCTGGGGCTGAGAGTGAGACGCAGAGCCAGACAGCAGCACGTGGCTGAACTATTTCTCTCGTTTCCCTCTCACGTGCCTGTGAAGAATCAAAGCTATGAGCCAGTTTACTGGGCGAACGGATCAAATGACATACAGACTTCCCTCCTCAGACCTTGGACAGGCCTGAGTTTTGTGTGTGCGAGATTCTCTTTGATTTGAGGAGGGACTAAACAGCAATGTCTGTATCCATCATTCAGTGCTGACATCCTTGTGGTCTCATGCAAATATGTGTTTGTGTGTACATCGCCAGCACAAATAGGTCTGTTTGTGTGAGCGCTTCAACCTGCTGTTGACATGTTACAATTGATCCGTCAAGGAACCATGGTGTGCCGTGAAGGAAGAAGTGTTGATGAAAGACTGCAAAAACATCTTTCTGTGTCTCAAACCTGCTGAAAGATGCTGTTTTGATGCCAGTCACCTTCACATCAGCCCATAACCAACACCACATCACGACCAATTTACCAAGAAGTGAGTATATAATGGAATACATTCGTCAACAAGGAAAAACTTAAACAATAGTTGAGTTGTAAAACACCCGGTGGGATTTATTGTTTTTCTGCCACTCAATACAGTAACAGGGTGAGCCGAGAAGGAGTTTAAATGCATCGCTCAAAAAGAAGGATGTTTTGAAGACCCGTGGGGACATTTCCTGTCAGTGTAGATTGTTCTGAAAGGCCTGCAGAACCTCCTCTGAGAAGTAAAAAAAACAACACATCAGGATCAAATGACTGTATAATTGTAACGTTGTCGAATGAAGATAAGTGACAGAGATTTACCCATTTTTTTTATTGTCGGAAAATAGGTTTAGTCATAAATAAACTCAGCAGAGCCCAGGCTAATGAGAAAATAATTTGTGCACAGCTACAGTAAGCTAGAGCAGACCTTCCGAAAGGCCTTGAATTTGTTTAATGGACTAATCGCACATAGTCACACCAGCGATCAGTCTGCGGTATAACGGCGGCGGCTGGGATCCAAGCAGGAACTCTTTTTTCCACCCTGGTACTCATTAGATCCCAGAACGATCTGCGTCGAGACAGTTTGGAAGGAATCCATTGTGACGGTGGCGCACGCGTTGGGAAGCACCAAATGTGCAGTTGTTTTACTACCTGAAATAAAGCAAGTGGGTCAATGACATGATGACCTATTATTTTATGAAAAATACGTTGTTTGTGTTATGAGCTTTTTTTTTAAATCACTGAATATAAAAGAATAAAAATATATAAAAAAAGAATAAAAACAGCTTTAACCAATTATAATTAAATCATATTAAAAATCGAAGTCTGTCGCAATTTGATGATAGCGATGTTGGATTGGGTTTTAAAATGTCATCTGGTGCGACTTCCCATAAACATAATTAAAGTTATAATATAATTCAAAAGATTTTTCCAAATCATCTCATGCCGCGTTTCCACCGAAAATTAACTTTTTTACCCAGGAACTTCCCGCCCCCCCGGACCTGTTGCTTTCTGCATTTCCAGCGCGGTCTAAAGTACCGAGAAGATTAGACAAATAGACTGGTGACGTAGGTATGTGCGCGTTCCTCAATGTACAAAGTACGCTAATTTTGGACGTGTATCCTTGGTAGTTCAGACTTTTTGCATTCGACTCGGGAGTGTGATGTCTGCGAAGACTCAAATACGGTAATTCTGCAAACAGCAGCGTACTTGATAACTTCAGTCAGCTCGCCTTGGCTACTACAATTTTCCTCTCTGTATATTTACAATAAAACAAATTATGATATCAAATATCACTGCCTTCCTCTGTTTTAATTTAAACAAAATAACAGCTGCAGAAATTTACTTAGTTCAGGGATATGTGTGTGTGTGTATATATATATATATATATATATATATATATATATATATTTATATATGTATATATATATATATATATATATATATATATATATATATATATATATATATATATATATATATATATACAGCTATTACAATGAAATGAAACTTTTTTATTTTCATTTTAACATATAGATAAATTCAATACAGACCAAAGATAACCTGTTAGATTTACCCAAAACAAATGATATTTTATGTTAAACCACTCAAGAGACATCAAAGCCAGCGGCACATATCAGAAGGTCTAGCCGAGGTGAGGCTGCTCTTAGCGGATACATAACCACTGTATCGCGTGGAGCTCACCGTCTCCGAGATCGGCGAAAAACATTTTTAAATAGGCGCTGTCTCTATAAATTAACCACAGATTTGAGTTTTAAATATCTACATTCTCGGCTGAAATACTTTAAAAATTACATTTCATGACACAATAACAGTAATATTTTGAAAATTATCCGAATAAATGGTGGTTGAACTCAACCAATGCTGCGTGAACTCAACCAATCAGGATGTTTAGCGCCCAAGTCCCGCCCCGAATGTTACTGAACTTTGAAAAAGTACGACCTCACCAGTAGGGACTTTCTAATGGGCATTTTTTTACCCGGAACTTTATTTAGTTCCTGCGGTGGAAACACACCAAGGCTGCATCCGAAAACTTAGGCAGGTGACTTGCTGCCTCGCTGTCGTATCAGGCAATGACTTTTACAGGCAGCATTTTTGCAATGAGGCACCTAACGATACTGATTTAGGACAGGCTTCTGAGGCAGTGTAAAGGTTTAATGATCTACAGCAATATATAGAGAGCTTTGGTGATAACTAAGTGGATATTTAATTACTGCAATATTAATTTCCCGCTATAATATATATATATATATATATATATATATATATATATTGTTTGGCATCATTCATGTTCATAGCCACGTGTGGGATCAGTTACGAGTTAAATTTTAATACTTAGAGTGTCTGGTTCAAATCCCCAACCATAAGAGCAATAGCAAAAGAATAAATTTGTTGAAGTTATTAATAAAAAACTATAAAGCATTACCAGTAATTGCTTTTCCAGATATATATCTGGAAGCTTTAAGAATTTAAATGCCAGGATGTCGAACTTTGGAATGGCTAAAATCCATCGTCTCATTTAATATGTCGGGTCTCTTTTCTTACTGTGAGCAATCTCTAGCATTTAAGCGTCTCCCTCAGAGGGACTGGTGCTGAGGTGTAAAGCTGCCAAATTCAGTAACATAATGATACTGCCGAATAGCTCCAATTGCAACCATCAGCTCGCAAGTGTATAAGAGCTTTGCTAGGGAAAACACACACAATCACACACCTCTGGACTGAATCTGTCCATCGCTCTGCCAAAGCAGGTGAATGTGTTTGAAACCGATTAAACGTGAAGTCTGGAATTTTCCTCCATGGGGCAGAGGGAAATTATGGGATGGGAAACCCATGGACCAAAACAACACAGGGAAAAACAAGAGAAACAGTGATGGAAGGAGAGATTGATTAATTTGGTGGCTCTTAATTTTGAAATCTCATTCACTTCCTCACATTAAAATGTCACATTGGTTTGGTATGTTCTTTTATTATTTTTTTTTTTTTTGGAGCCAGATGACTAGAATGACTCAAACTATAGTGCACAAGTCACCTACTTTATTGATTATATATGTGTATTTCTGATCATCCCTAATGCTCACCCTGTTGTGTTCCACAAATTAAACAAAAAATGCACCTTCAAAGACTTATCTGCATACATTTATAAAATCAACTTGTTACATTTTTTTATAATATATTCTCTTTCAGTCGGTCACCCTCGATGTCACATCGTTGACTGACAAAATTGGGATATCACTGCGATAGACCAATCTACTTCAAGTGTAAACTAAATGAGCCAATGCTCATTGGCATGCAATTATTGCATCCAGCTGTCGCTGATCACAGCGTAAGTATAAGAGAGAAGTAGGTGCAATGCATACCAGCTTTTTGCTTTGGAGCCGAGTGACAGTATCGTTCTGCTCAGCTGTGTCTACGGTGAACTACGAGTTCAGCATGATCTCCGAAGCTTTCTGTGTTGGCGAGACAGCGCTTCAGCGGCAGTCGTTCCAGTGTCAAGTGGATGGGACACTTCGGGCTGCACTACCCCTTGTCATTTTGCAAGTGGCCATCTCCCCTTGGCGCCTCAGCACTAAAAAAGCATTTCCCAGAGAGCAATTTCCTCTAAAAGTGCTCCACGGGTGCATCTTTTTAAAGACGACGGATTGTCCTTGTAAGGATGCCGTTTCACCCGTGCATTTCTGGGTGCAGTCGTTAACTGGCACCGGGTGATGGACATGATCGCTGCCTCACTTGTCTTAGCATCAAGCACGCTGAGGCGGCCTTAGTGGATGCATCATGTCCCCATTGCAGGAAGATGACCATCTCGGAGCTGCGAGTTTGCTGGGTCGTTTGATGTCCACGCTAGTGGTCCAGGAGCGCCAACTCTGGCTGTGTCTGGCAGACATCAGGGACCCCGACAAGGTCTGGTTTCTCAATGCCCCTGTGCCCCAGCCTGCTCGTCGCCGAGGGCAGCCCCCTGCATCCACCCCCACTCCCATGCCGCATCTGCAGCAGCCTCCAGCAAAGCAGTGTTGTGGAGCCGCACTCAACTATCTAGAAGATTGGCTGACACTAGAAAAATCTTGGGATCAGTTGTGAGAGCTCGGAAACTTGGTGCTCCGGCACCTCAGCCTGTTGTGCCTTCAGGTCAACTGGGAAAAGAGCAAACTCTCTCTGATGCAGAGAATCTCTTTTCTCAGTATGGAGTTGGATTCGGTCGGTGCTAGCCTGCTTGAATACATTCAAGGGCAGGACAGTGGTCCCACTGAAACTCTTTCAGGTGATCGTGGGGCATATGGTGGCTGCAGCGGCACTTACACCACTTGGCCTGTTACATATGAGACTGCTCCAGCACTGGCTTCATGGCCGAGTCCCAAGATGAGCGTGGAAGTGCGGCACTCACCCGGTCTAAGTTACACTGGCCTGTAGCCAAACCCTCACCCCGTGGTCAGATCTTACGTTCCTCCGGGCAGGGGTGCCCCTAGAACAGAACTCCAGGCATACTGTGGTTTACACAGATGCCTCCACCAACGGCTGGGGAGACGTACAATGGGCATGTAGTCTCAGCTTCATTGGCACATCAACAGCCTAGTGCTGTTAGCAGTGCGCCTTGCATTAAACTCTCTCAAAGGTCACTTATGAGGCAAGCACGTGATGGTCTGAATGGACAACACAGCAACCGTGACATACATCAACCGACAAGGTGGTCTGTGCTTCTCATACAGACACTTTGCAAAGTCCTGGAGCATTGGGCTCCAAACTAGTGCTCCTAGTGACAGCCCATCAAAATCATTCACGGCCCCCCTCTATACCTTCTAGGGACATGACTCTAGTGCTTAAATCACTATAGCAGGGCCCATTCGAGCCATTGCAGTCAGTTGAGGTAAAGTTATTTCATTGAAAACTCTGCTCCTGCTTGCAATGGCCTCCATCAAGAGGGTAGGGGACCTGCATGCATTATCGGTCGACAATTCATGCCTAGAGTTTGGGCCGGCTGACTCCCAGGTAATCCTGAGTCCCAGGCCCAGCTACGTGCCCAAGGTTCCCACTACACCCTTTATAGGCCAAGTGGTGAACCTGCAAGCCCTGCCCCTGGAAGACACAAAGCTTCAGGTCCTCAGACCAGCTCTTTGTCTGTTACAGAGGCTGCCAGAAGTGGAATTCTGTCTCTAAGCAGAGGATGGCCCACTGGATTGTGGATGCCATAACCCTGGCTTATCAGGCGCAGGGTGTGCTCTGCCCATTCAGATTGCGAGCTCATTCAACTAGAAGTGTTGCATTCTTCTGGGCGCTGGCTCATGGCGCCTCACTGACAGATATTTGTAGAGCTGCGGGCTGGGCGACCCCTAACACGTTCGCTAGGTTCTATAGCCTTCATGTAGAGCCAGTATCCTCCTGTGTCCTCAACTCAAACTGGTAGTGGCACTGAGAAGCCCTGGTTAGTGTCAGCTTTCTAAAACTACTCCAGAGTGTCCATACTGTAGACCCTGTTGTGATCCTTCATCACCCTAGGCAGCTGGACACGGCTGAACGTCTGGCGCCCGACCTTCATGATGAATCCATGAGAACCATTGAAGGCTGGGTTTCATATTGAGCCTTAAGTGTTACTCATATGTATATAATCCCCATATAGCCTTAGAGCATGTGTTTCCCCCGGCAGACTTCTGCCTTCCCAAAATGGTTTTAATCACCTCAAATTTATCCATATATGCGTAAAAGCATGCTGTATGTGTATTTGCCTCCGAAAACTCCTTTGGGAAGGATAGGGCTTCCACAGAGTCCCTGTTCCAAGCGGAATGGGTACATTTTCCCAGTGTTATCCAATCTTACCCAGTGAGGTAGTGCTTTGGTAATGGTGAGTGGAAATACTACAGTAGTTCCGAGCCCCGGCCTACACCGAGGGGCGTATGCACCACGCACAGGGCACTGGAAGGCGCAGCACCCATGAATAATAATAAAAAATTGTGCCTTTTCTGTTTTTCTACAGATTTTTTTTTCTTACAGTGTAATATAATTCCATTTCAGAAAATATAATTATATATATATATATGTATATATATATATATATATATTTATACAATATTAACTGTATTTAGTATAATTTTTATTAAAATAATATTACGTAATTATATTTTATATAATAAGCCTATATTTAATTTTTTTATTTATATTTTTATTATGCAATTTTATTTATTTATTTATTTATTGATTGTGAAAATGGAACTAAACAGGAAATGTGAACAATGTAAGCCCTAAACGGACACAACATTATGTTCTAAAAAAAACAAAAAAACAAAAAAAAACGCTGGTTTCATTATGACATCTTTTTCTGTTTATCCTTCAGTAATGTTGTTCTAGTTTCATGACCAAAAAATGGAGAATGGAGACTATTTTGGATGATTTTCAGAAAAGCCAGAAAATTTACAGTGTGTTGAAGACTCTTGGTGACATGCAAGAGCTGAATATTCCACTACAGAGAATGAACAGAAGACACAGTCCAACAGCGACACAATTTCAACATAAGGGAGCATAATAAATCATTCTCAGCCAGACCCGAGACGTGCACTGAAGTGTCGCTTCTCTCACATTATTGCCTAACGTCTTTCACAACAGGCACTTTGATTCACTATTTCTGAACCTCTGCTTTACCTCAGTGTGAGGTGTAGCTGGCGGCACAAGCGTTCAGTGAGTCTTTGTGTGTCACAGTTTCGCATTTCAGTTGTCAAGTCTCTGGGCCCCACTGCCCTTCAAAACCAGAGTTCAAAGTACAACATCACTCCGAGCTCTGCAATATCTGGATAAGAGAACAACTAATAGAAACCACATTGAACCGGAGCCATTATACGGTACGTTGACTCAAACAGCAGCAACGTTAGCAGCAGCTGGTAGTGTCACGTTTGTACTACGACCCTCTATCCAGATAAGGTAACAGAACAGCCTCTAAAACCACCTCCCAGCACAAATGTTTATTTCCATAGTGATTACATTTCCATACACTGATGGAAAGGTTGTTTCAATGTATTTAACCAGCTCTTAGCTGGGTTGTATCAAATGTGTGAAAAACCTGATCCCGTCAGAGAGCAGAGAGTGTAGGGCAATTTCGCCTTTCCAGCACAACTGATTCTTGAAGAGAGCCGGATTAATTATATATATATATATTTTTTTTTAGGTATTTGTTTTGTTTTAAGCGGCTGACAGCATTTAATGTTGTATTGTTGCAGAAAAGGGCTGGAAAATTTCACCGGATCCTGACTTTGCTACCTCTCAGACTTCCATGTTTGGCCATCTGCTCTAATCCAGTAACAATCATTCTTTTATAATAATGAGCAGTGAATATTATTACTTATGAAGTCTTTCTTAACAATTGGAGGTGCTTTAACAACAGTATGACAGAGTTTAATGTACTAATGGTGGCTATAAAGCCAAGATAGCTGTTTGAAAAGTACACTAAAACTAATGTTTTGAAGCTTGGTCTAAGCTTCAAGTTGAATACTAGGGTTGGAAATCGGGAAGAGTTTTTATTCAGTCTGATTCCACTTTGTAAAAAAAAATACTGGAACCGGATCGTTCATGATGTTTGGATCTGTTTCTGGTTCTACAGATGTGGACAAAACAGAACTAAAAATAGTCTTGACAGTATTTCCTGAAATGCTATTCAGTAGCAAAGCAGTGTCCAATTTACAGTGTCGGACAAAAGTTTGATTTATTTGTACTCAACATACAATGCAATATTCTAGTTTCACTCACAGTCATACTGTAGAATAGAATCACAATATATTTATTTTGACGGAATCTGAAAGAATTTGATTTACTCGATCTCAAGCCATCCTAGGTGTATATAAGAAAAATATCCATATTTAAAACTTTATAAACAGTAATCTCTTGCTTCCGCTTACTGACGTACATGCGTTCTCAAGAAAGTGGCGTCTAGTGGATGACATAGGCACATAGCGTAAGCTCTGGTGAGAATACGCTTAGTCTCACAAGAACCAAGTTTTGTTTACAACAAAGAAAAAAACAGTCTCCTTTTAGCGTTTATGAAATGGCACAAAAATAACTGTGTCCATGCCTTTTCAGCACTAATTCTTCACTGTGTGTCTTTTGTAAACCCTGACAGAACTATTGTTAGTATAACACAAAAAAGATGGTGCAAAATGTGCTGGTGCAAAATTTTTGAAAATCTAGCCAATAGTCATTAATTTGAGTCATGTTGATTGTTAATTTAAGACTTGTGAGGAATACTGCCTGAATCATTCTTTTGAGTAGGATTGAATGAATCAGTTTTTCTAAAATGTTACTGTCAAATGGGGTTTCCAACAACATGAAAGAAATAACATTTTTTAGTTATTTTCTCATTTAAGTAAAAAGATTCAGATGATTTGTTAAAGTAAACAGTATTTTATTTAAAATCAAAAATATATTATCAAATATAGTATTGTTTATAGCAGGGATGTCAAACTCAATTCCTGGATGGCTGGAGCCCTGCAGCGTATAAATTCAACCCCAGTTTAACACACCTGACCCAACTAATCAAGTCCTTCAGGTTTATTTGAAAACAACATGGTATGTGTGTTGAACCAGGATTGGAATTAAACTCTACAGGGTTCTGGCCCTTTAGGAATTGAAAACCCCTTGTCAATAGTATTTGTGGTATACAGGTGCTGGTCATATAATTAGAATATCATCAAAAAGTTGATTCATTTCACTAATTCCATTCAAAAAGTGAAACCTCTATATTATATTCTTTCATTACACACAGACTGATATATTTCAAATGTTTATTTCTTTTAATTTTGATGATTATAACTGACAATTAAGAAAAATCCCAAATTGAGTATCTAAGAAAATTAGAATATTGTGAAAAGGTTCAATAACTGAAGACACCTGGTGCCACACTCTATTCAGCTAATTAACTCAAAATACCTACAAAGGCCTTTATATGTTCTCTCAGTCTAGTTCTGTAGGCTAACCAATTATGGGGAAGACTGCTTACTTGACCGTTGTCCAAAAGATGACCATTGACACCTTGCACAAGGAGGGCAAGACACAAGAGGTCACTGAAAAAAGAGGCTGGCTGTTCACAGAGCTCTGTGTCCAAGCACATTAATAGAGAGGCGAAGGGAATGAAAAGATGTGGTAGAAAAAAAAGTGTACAAGCAATAGGGATAACCACACCCTGGAGAGGATTGTGAAACAAAGCCCATTCAAAAATGTGGGGAGATTCACAAAGAGTGGACTGCAGCTGGAGTCAGTGCTTCAAGAACCACTATAAACAGACGTATGCAAAACATGGGTTTCAGCTTTGGCATTCCTTGTGTCAAGCCATTCTCGTACAACAGACGGCATCAGAAGCATCTCGCTTCAAAAGAACCGGACTGCTGCTGAGTGGTCCAAAGTTATGTTCTCTGATGAAATTATATTTTGCATTTCCTTTGGAAATCAGGGTCCCAGAGTCTGGAGGAAGAGAGGAGAGGCACACAATCCATGTTGCTTGAGGTCCATTGTAAAGTTTCCACAGTCAGTGATGGTTTGGGGTGCCATGTCATCTGCTGGTGTTGGTCCACTGTGTTTTCTGAGGTCCAAGGTCAACGCACACGTATACCAGGACATTTTAGAGCACTTCATGCTTCATGCTGCTGACCAACTTTATGGAGATGCAAATTTAATTTTCCAACAGGACTTGGCACCTGCACACAGTGCCAAAGCTTCCAGTACCTGGTTTAAGGACCATGGTATCCCTGTTCTTAATTGATTAGCAAACTCGCCTGACCTTAACCCCATAGATTGTGAAGAGGATGAAGCGATATGACAGACCCAACAATGCAGAAGAGCTAAAGGCCACTATCAGACAACCTGGGCTCTCATAACACCTGAGCAGTGCCACAGACTGATCGACTCCATGCCACCAGCATTGCTGCAGTAGTTCAGTCTAAAGGAGCCCCAACTGAGTATTGAGTGCTGTACATGCTCATACTTTTTATGTTCATACTTTTTAGTTGGCCAAGATTTCTAAAAATCCTTTCTTTGTATTGGTCTTAAGTTATCCTCTAATTTTCTGAGATACTGAATTTGAGATTTTCCTTTAGTTGTCAGTTATAATCATCAAAATTCTAAGAAATAAACATTTGAAATATATCAGTCTGTGTGAAATGAATTAATATAATATACAAGTTTCACTTTTTGAATAGAATTAGTGAAATAAATCAACTTTTTGATGATATTCTAATTATATGACCAGCACCTGTATAAGGACCAATTACCAGGTCAAATATTTTCTCTAAAAGTATTGATTAGGAACTAGAATCGTTACACAGAATCAAACATTCAAAAACTTCCACATTTGCTACATTCATAAGTTATAATTAATGTCCACTTTTATCATCAAAACTCTTCTACAGCTCGTTTGGATCTGTTTCGCCCTCTCTTTCCCCTCCACTGGTTCTCTATTTGGCTTGTGGCAGACATTAACTCTCGTCTGTCTTCTTTGCAACATCCTATTTAGATTTTTTTTTTTTGAAGGATGCACATGGGCCACACCAAAATTAACTCTGCTTCCTGTGGAAAGAAACATTTGAGAGGTCTCAACTTTTTCCCTTTCTCTCTCGCACTCGTTTTTCCTACCCTACCCTTCACTGCCCCACCTTTGTCCACATGAGGAGACTGTTTATGAACTGTTGTGACACCCACAACTCTTTTGAAAGACAGCACAGAACTCTCGATTGGGAAAGCAAAAGTGTACATAAAGGCCAAAGCAACAGGAAGAACAACAAACTCAAATTTCGAACATCAAGGGCCTCTTGAATCTAACCGAAGGCCCTCAGAGTTCAAATATCCCTGAACTGCTTCCTTAATTGCACTGAACTGCTTTTTAATGACTCGTATTTGAAGAAAATTGCTTATGAGACTTTGATCGCACTGACTGATGTGTGCTATGAGTTTGTGCAGATAGCATTTCCACTGGACGGGTGCCTGTGGAAAAGACGGTGCAGCGTGACAATGGGGGCCTGCAAAAGCAATGTTCGCTCTACATGCTGTGCGCATTTCTTCTATGTTCCTTGGCTTCCAGTATCCTTGATTGGAGGGCAGCCGAAAAGTCCAGAATCCAACCTAAAGCATGCCATCACACTGGCAGCTTTATGAAAACTATTTATCTGTATCTGCTGCATATGCATATAAGACATGCCACTGTAAATGCCATGACTTGAAGTAACTGCTTCGTTCAGAGGAAACAGGATGACGATAATGTAAATGACAGCTGTTAAGCAGATGTATACTCAATGTTTTGTTAGATTATGTAATGCGTTACTGTTGTGAGGTCATGGTTTCAGAATTACATAAGATGACAGTATCAGGGTCAATGAGAACTCTTTTTAAAATCACATTATGTTCCTAGAAATGTACTCTGCATTAAAGTTGGTTTCTATTTTTTTGATTTCTTCTTTTTTTTTTTTTTCTTTTTTTTTTGGAAGTTGCAACTTTAAAGTCAAAGTTGAAGTTAAAATATATATTGACTTCATTCTTCCAAAAATACCACAATAAATTTAAAAATATATTTATATTACTAGAGTTGTATTCAAATCATTAAATGCATGAATTGCATTTGAATGTATGTTATTATTAAATCCACTCATTCATTGATCACATTGATCATCATTTTCCTCACGCAGGAGAATCAGGTGATTCCTGTTGCTTTGAGGTTTAAACAAGTGGCTCTTATTCAAAGAGGTGTTTTTATCAGCCCCTCTGGGAGAGTGGTGTCTTATGTAATGTCAGATTATACAGAGACTCAATGTAAACCTTATGGTGGGAACAGGGCACTTTTCATTCAGCAATCACTGTTGTTCATCACTGGTCCCTCAGTGGGTAATATCTGTGGTATCCCAGCATAAATTAGCTATGATCTCACTGCATACATTTCAGTGCTGGGGTTTGATGCTCTGTTACAACATTTTAGAAATTTCGGCAATCATACAGTAACTGACCAACCTGGTCTACATTAACAGCCCAAATGCATGATAAAATTTCAGACACAATTGTTCAAGAGACAAAAAAAACTAACAAAACAAATATTGTGAGGAACTTACATACATTATTGCGTAATGGTCTTTAATCTGCTGTGCATTGCTATTGGGGCCTGGCCAGTCCGGGGCAGCCATAATGGCTCCTGCAGACACCTCTATAAACTGGAAGCTGGAGCGGGCCAAACGTCTGGAGCTCAAGCTGACCGTAAAACCCACTGAACTGGCAGCACATTGTCCTGTCAAAAAGGCATAAATGATGAGAGAACGAGATATGGGAATTATGGTAAAGTAAAGATGTGAAAGGCAACAAAGAGTTTCAACTGATTTTCAACGTACGACGCCAAACAAAATCAGACATTATACAGGTCCAAGTCCACAGCCATACGTTTTCTCTCAAGATTGACACACTGTATGTAGATCTCATGACTTCAGAAAGCACGGATGCCTGGTCTATACTACCCGATACCCCCATAAATCAAGAATGAACACATCCCTGGAGAGACGTTTCAGTTTGGCACTGATCTGCTAGCTTCTCTTACACAAATCGTGACCTTAAAGAAACAATTCATCCAAAAATGAACATTCTGTCATCATTTACTCAACCTCATGTCGTTCCAAACCTATATGATTTTTTTGTGGAACATAAAAGATGATATTGTACAGAACTGTTTCTTCCATATAATTATCTATATAATGTTATAGAAATCCATGTATCTTCACAACGATTATACAAAGCTTAAGACAATTTCATGTACACTATCTTCTATCTGGCAAGCCTAACCCTCTTAATTCAAAACAAGCCTTTCTTTAGATCCTAGCACCAGAAAGGAGTTACACATCTTGAAAACGTTGTGTATGATCGTAACAGCTCCAAGAAAAGTCTAAAATAAGACTTGACCATGATCTCTAACACCTTTTGTTTCTGTTCTCTATTAAATCCAGACATGAATGAATTCATAACAAAACATCACACCTTTACACTGAGACTGCATGGAATGGATAATTAGCATGCTAAGCTAAGCTAATCATCATTTAAGTTACATTAGGGTGACCAAATGTTCCATTTTCCCAGGACATGTTCTGGCCATGATTTCTATATTGTCTAAAATATAAAAGTTTTGGCTTTGTTTGAGCTGCACAGACCAATTGTTGTATGACAAAGCACCGAGAGAGCGCTAGAGTGCAGACGGCTTCTTATGCTTTTGAAGTGCTCTCACAGTACTTTGATGTCATACACCGATCTGTCTGCTCAGTGCTGCTTCAAGTCAAACACTAATGTGTACATGTACTTGCATTGCTTTGACCGTTCTCTGTAGATCCCAACTTCTCCCAACTTTGGTCTCGACGCACCACGACTGGTCAATTACTATACGTACAATGTCTGCATGTTATTGGTCAAACCATTATTACCTTCATTGAGTAATCACTTTGAGGTTGTGAAATAGTATTGTGCAAATATATGCACATAAAAAAGCCTTTATTAATGTGCCCCTATAATAATTGTTGGTATTTTACTGCTACAGTAGTCATTTCAACTGGAAACTGCAGTGTATTATTGTATTATGAATAGGTATGTTTTCTCAATGAGCATATGTTGGATTGTTGGATTAGTTAACTAGACTTCAAGGGGGATATTTTAAAATATAGATCTATTATATATATATAAATTATGAGCAACTTGGCAAGCTACATTTCAAATTAGCTTCCACAACACTAATAGCTGTACTTGATAAACTTTAACTGAGTATAACATATACCTCATCCTGGGAAACACATTTTTTCTTGACTATCTTTAGATGGAAACCTGGAAATAACAATGAAAACCTTTTTGCACAGCAGCAGGATAATCTAAATCTCATAAGAAAACATCAGCTGTGTAAATACAGTACTTGCAGGACATCTCTGTGGAATGGAGGTATTACTAAAAGTTGGCTCCAGAGCAAATAGGCTTCTTTTGGAGACCACCGTTTTCCCCAGGAACAAGTTGTTTTTATTGGCATTTGAAATTTAGAACATTAACATCTTGTGGTTTCTCATATTATCATATAAGGTTGAATGGTTTTGGTATACAATACACCACCAAGCCTCTCTTAAAGGATATTACTGTCACTAACATAATAATCTTAAATTTGGATATAGCAACAGAGACAGTTACATGTTAAGAAGAATGTCAAATGGAAATGAACAGTTTGGAGTCGGTAAGATGTTTTTAAAAGAATTGTTTTATGCCCATCAATCAATGCTGCAGTTCTTTCATCAAAAATAAATAATACAGTAAAAACTGTAATATTGTGAAATAGCATTACAATTTAAAAATAACTGTTTTATAATTGAATATATTTTAAAAAGTAATTTATTCCTGTGATGCAAAGCTGAATTTTCAGCATCATTACTCCATTTTTTTTCAGAAATAATTCTAATGTGCTGATTTGCTGCTCAAGAAAGATTTCTGATTATTATTAATGTTGAAAACAGCTGTGCTGCTCATATGGATTCAGCTTTGTGGTGCAAGTTCCTGGTGTCCAGTTGTTCTGTAGCAAAAGATACAGTTTTTTTTGACATGAGTGGCTTTTTTAACAGCTTTACAGGTAATTAAATATGAAAAGTCACAAGACAACAAGCATCATGTCATTTACAGAACAAAATTCCCTCACTTACCCTGGTGTGTTTTGATTTCTGTGACCTTTCTGCTTGTCAAGAAACATCTTATAAACATCCAATCGCATATAAAGACTGTTTATCTTTGTTTACCTCCACTTAATGTGTATGTCAAAGTCTGCAAACACTCATTTCCATCATATTCTGGTCCAATAGACACATATATGTCCAATTGCCTGGTACCTGTAAAGTGTGGTAAGTCTTGTATTGATTGTTTTCCATTTTTCAGGTTTCACGTCTGAGATCACTGTAAGCATATAGTCTCCAGACCTACTTCATTAATGTTACGTAATACAAAATGGGGAGAAAAAATCTTGAATTGATTCCAAAGAGCACATATGAGAGAACACCTTCCATGAACCCAAATATGAGGCCTTTAAGAAGTTTGCCAATCAGCCACATCCATCCAAGTGAAACCGACAGTGGCTAATGTTCTGGTGTGACAGCCGGTTGAAACAGGATTGAGAATTTGTTTAAGTAAAAAGACAAAATCCACTGGCTGGAGCAGGTGCTACACTTGGACATTTCGTATCAATCTTACGGTGGTTGGAAACTATCTACCACTGGCAGGTTGTTCTCTTTGGAACAGGAATAATGAAACTGCAAAAACAAGCGTCCTTCTACATCCTCACCCTGGAGCGATGATAAAAAAAAAAAAAAAAAAAAAAAAAAAAACATGGATTTGGATCAAAACTGTCATCCAGCTTCAGCTGCATCAACACTTGGTGCCAAAGTTGAATAATTTCTTCTGAACACATTCAAACAGCCAGAGGGTCTTTCCCTACCAGGTCTTCTGTTGTTCATGAACACAATGTTACAGAGAACTAAACATTTGCAAAATGCCTGTTCTAATGTACAGAGCCCCGCACATGAACCGCAGGAAAAAAAAAATAAGGCTAAATCGTGTGCACGATTTATTAATTTGTTCTGTCAATGTACTAAAACGTGCACACGATTACTATAGCGTTCCCTTTATTTACTATTGCGTTTACTCAATTTATAAATTGTGCCCACAATTTACTAATTCGTTCCCACGATTTGCTAAATAGTGCGCATGATTTAGCAAATCGAGTGAACGCAATAGTAAATCGAGGGAAGGCAATAGTAATAGTTTACGTTTTAGTAAATTGAGGGAACGAATTTGTAAATTGTGCGCACAATTTATTTATTTTTTCTTGCATATCATGTGCGGGGCTCCGTATAAATGAGTATGTGCTTCTTCAGATTTATAAGCCAAGTGGATTTTAAAAAAAATTACATTAAATTAAGATATTAATATTGCAGGCAAAAACATCTTTTTCGAAAAATACTACGGGTGTAAACTCGCAATCAGTAAAATAAATAAGCAAATAAAAAATTGCTTAGTCATGTATTAGGTTGAGCACTAAATGATCCAGGACTGTGAAGCATTACATAACATAAAGATTTTCAATATATATATTTTTGAATGTTATAATATATATATATATATATATATATATATATATATATATATATATATATATATATATATATATATATATATATATATATATATGTATGTATAAAAATTTCATTTAAAAATGTACACCCACATTTTTCCAAAAGCAGGCAAGCCTGAAATAGCAACTTTACATAAACTGGACTGTAACGCAACTATTAAATTTGTCAATAATTCCAACTTCATCACAGCAGGCATTTAATAAGTGGCTTTGGGCTCACTCATTGACATCCACTTACATAACTTTCTGGGTGCACTGCAAGGAAATCTATGGTAGCTAATAGTAATCCAAGCCTTGATCCTAAAGTCTCTCTACAGCTGCTGAGGGGTTAGTCATGGCTATAGATAAGAAAAACACACATTGTGGGGTGAACTGTCCTTACTTCAAAAACACTTCAACATAGTGGGTTTCTGTTTCTCTAAAAGGAATATAATAAAGTGCCTCTATTATGCCATTTTTAAGGTTTCTAATATTGTTTTAAGAGTCTCCAACAATAGGTTTACATTCATGCAAGGTAAAAAAAAATGTTTTTGTTTTTTCAAAATATGCATTTATTATCAACTAGTTTTACAACGATTCTCAAACGAATTGTTCAAAGCAGTTCTAAGATTCAACCTCCTTTCTGTGAGCCTACTCTCCTCTGATTGGTCAGATGGCTCAGTCTGTTGAGATTGGTCTACTGCGTACAGCGCATGTCAGAAACAATACGCCCATTGCCATAGTTTTGTATTTTGAACGTTCAATAGGAAATATAAACATCTATCATTAATCATACTTACAAGATATGATTAAGTGAAGCCAGTTAGTCCAAATAAACTGGGTACTGAGCCATCTTTCAAGAGCAAGCATATCCTGCGTTAAGCTCACAGAGATTTTACTTTCACCGCATGGGACACAGCGTCTTCTTGACTTGAACAAGCTACAGTGTTTGAGGGCGGGGTCAAGTTGTTTGCGGCCGGCTGATCTGATCATATGTGGGTATTATGCAAATGTGTTACCACATGATGTGTACCCATCACAAAAGTGGGATTCTAATTGCTAACGACTCGTTTAGGCTGTTCAGAGTTTACTCTTTCTTTTGGGCGGCAATGACTTTATTTATTGTGCACTTTTGGATTTACAACTTTGCAGATCATTTAGATTCACATACAGCTACATTACACACTGCATGAAAGGCAATATTCAAAATGGCATAATAGGGGCACTTAAAAGGAAACCAAAAATGTCAATTCTGCCATAATATATTAATCCTTGTGTCATATAGAAGATATTTTAAAGAATGTTCACGCTGCTCTTTTCCATACAATGAAAGCATAACACAACATGAGAATGATTAAGTGATTAATGAATTTCATACACTAGAAATAGCATACTATAAATGCATAGCCACTGTTTTACTAGCAGTGTGCACAGAAGCTCAGCTTCATCACAGCTGCCGTTTAACAAGCTTCTGACGGAACAGAGCCCATTCACTGACGTGAACCTGCATCACTTACTGGATCCACCGCAAGGAAATCTATGATAGCTAATCGTAATCCAAGCAATGAACTACATCTGCAGATCAGCAAACAGCAGCTGAGGAGTTAGTCATGCCTGCAGATAAGAAAAACACACATGATAGCAATGAACCATCCTTTCCTCAAAACACTCCAAGATAAAAAGTTTTTAAAGTCGTGCCTGGATTTATGATGGTAAATAGATTAAAATCACTTCCTGATTCTGTTTTTCACAGAGAGATTTAAAGGGATAATCAAGCTAGTTACAGCTAGAGCAACTTTTTTTTTGGTGGTATTTGTATCTTGACAGGGAAAGAGAAACCCAAACACCCCTTAAAGTCTGCATTAAATGGAAATTCACCCTAAAATTATTCTCATAGATCTTATTGTGAACAGTATACTGTATGTGGATTTTTTTTTTTTTTTTTTATGATCTCATAACTTTTCTTTCTTTTTTAATAATCCTTTTCACTCAGATATACAGTATATTGCAATATGAAAGAACAGATCTGTTGCTACTTCCATGACATTATCAAGCGCAGAAGAACATAAAGTTTGCCAGAAGACACTAATATAGTTGGTTTGTTGTTTGTTGTTGACGGCTGTACTGCGTTTGAGCTCCGTCACTATATTCTTTTCATTGACTATTTTTAACTTAAAAATCAATGTTATACATCATCGTTTCCGTTTATATAGCGCGTGAATATATCCTCTATTGTATTCTACAACAAAAACAATCAGCTGAGGACGCGAGCTGGGTCCCGGGCGACGACTTCTCCCCCTCCTGCCTTCGAGATCTCCATCCAGAACCGCTTCGCTCCCCTCCGCGAGACAGGACGCGACGCTGTGATCATCGGAGACTCCATCGTCCGACACGTAAGTGCTACGTTAGCCGAAGGTAAAGTGCACACTCATTGTTTGCCTGGTGCTCGTGTTCTCGATGTTTCTGCGCAGATACCCGCGATCCTGAAGGACGGCGAGAGCCCCAGAGCGGTCGTGCTTCACGCCGGGGTTAACGACACCACGCTGCGGCAGACGGAGACGCTGAAGAGGGACTTCAGCAGCCTGATCGAGACGGTTCGCAGCACGACGCCCGCGGGTTAAACTAATTTTACTTTGTTGGATCAGCAGCTATGCTAATGATGTCTGTATTTTGTTTCTATGTTTCTATGTTTTTGTTTCTATGTTTCTATGGTAACTAGGATTTACACAAGCTCCAGTCTGGATCCAGAACACCTGAGAAGAGATGATGCTGACCCCTCAGAGGACCCCAGATGATGCTTACCCTGAATCAACAAACATAACTAACAATTATTGCTAAATGTGTGACTGAATCATATAATAACTTAATTATTAATATTGATAGTTCATCGTCTAGCTGACTACGTCTTTTATTATTATTATTTTTATTTTTTCTAAAATCCTGTCAAATGTGCACAAACTACTAGCTACTACTAAATATTGTAGAAACATAATTTTCTGTAAAGTTGCTTTGTAACGATTTGTTTTGGTAAAAAGCGCTATACAAATAAACTTGAATTGAATTGAATTGAAAGTTTATTAAGAGGAAACATTGTGCAACCAGACTACATTTCCGATAATTCTCTGCTGCAGCATGGAAATCATAGAATAAGACATCAGTTCCACCAAATGTGCACCTATTTATGCTGCATTAGCATTTTGGAAACGTTAAAATGAGAGAGAAAAGTATAAAATAGTCCAGCAAGCCCATTTTATTCAGACAAAAATCAATGAATGAACATCATGTTGTAATTTCCGAACTCGTAAGTAGGAACTTCCCTGGAGCACTTGGAAGATTACATGGCTTATTCCTTAATTCCTTGAATATGCTTTTTAATCTCTCTGCTGTCATAAGACTCAAAGGTGAAGTATGCTGGATAAGTAAAAGCCATTATTATTTTAATATATATATATATATATATATATATATATATATATATATATATGTTAATGTTTATTGCATCAGCAGTTTTTACTTTTCCATTGATAATGTAGGTTTTGCATATCATGACTGATCAATTGATCTTAATTTCAAACAAGCAGTATTGACAGTACTGCACATGTTCAAATACTTATAACAGTGAAAATATGAACTGTCCTTGGTCGTTTCTATATTCAACAGACATCACAAAAATAATTGATCATTATAGCTGCACTTTACATCCTTTAGTGTTTGCTTCCATAAAGCTCCAGAAAACTTTTGAGAGAATTCTTGGGTTGAGCGAATGCTACTCCACAAATTTAACTATACAAACTGATGTTCAGTGTTATTTTAATTGATAGAGAACTGTTCTGGTGTAACAAGACGTACCCAAATAATTCCTAGAAGTTGTTTCGTAGAAGTCATTGCTGTGTTTTTAGTACTGCTAGACCCTGGCGAGGAAATCTAAACCTTTAGTGTTTCTTGATTGTTAAGGTGGGAACATGGAAGAAAGTTGTCAACAGGCCATTGGAAACAAGAATCTTTAGCCAATGGAATATTATGACAGCTGGTTTGACTGAAACCAAAAATATGTTAGAAAGGTGTGTATCCTTCATGTTATATCCTGAATCAACAGAAGAGTTAAAATTACAAATATTAATTTTTTTGCTAGATTAAATAACATGATTGAAATTCTTCAGCATTCAGTATTTGTGTATTGTGTTTTGTAACATTTTTAGATGTATTCAGTATGTGGACCGTAGGGTTGGGACAGGGAACTTTGTAACTCTGGGTTGGGAGTGTAGGACTAGAGGGGAAATATTTGTAATTGTGAATGATGTTTGTAACATTAATGTTTTTTTTTTTAAATAACCAATTTTGCCTTGTTATTCAGTAAAACTGTTTAATCTTGTAAAACAAAACCAATTGACAAAATTAATTTGGTTGGCTATGCGCAAAATGTTTGAGTTAGTAAGAAAAAATGTTAATGAAAATATTAAGCAGCACAACTGCTTTCAATAGTGATAATAATCAGAAATGTTTCTTGAGCACCAAATCAGAATATTAAAGTGATTTCTGAAGGATCACGTGACACTGAAGACTGGAGTAATGATGCATCACATGAATAAATAGCATTTTAAGATATATTATAATAGAAAACTGTTATTTAAAATGTTAATTATATTTTATAATATTACATTACATTAGAAATGTCTTTAAAAAACATTAAAATAATAATAAATAATCGCTGATTTTTTGAGCAAAAGTATTTGCTGTATATATTTGAACTTTGGTTCCTCAAACAATGTGATTTATGACTCTCAGAAACCACTGCTAGCTGCTTCCACAGAATTAAGATGTTTTAGCAGCGGATCATAGATAAGGGATTTGCCAGCATTACAGGAGAAATGTGGGGAAAGTACAAATTTGAGGCTAGATTCTGTGTCAGTGCTTCCATGGAGTTGTTATGAAGCTTCTGTACAGTATGTGAGGTGGACTATTTAAACTTATGTTTCAGTAATACTGAAATCAAGATCTGATGATTACATAGCACTAAATGGCTCGGAAGTATCATGGGATGGCTGTGGCTTAGTGGTAATTGGTAATTGTAAGGTTGTTGGTTTAATCTCTAAGTGTGGTGCATGGGTTACAATCATTGTAGTCTTGTATAGCCAGACCTTTGATGAATGTCAAGAGGTCTGGTCCAAAGTGTATGTTATTAGGAAGTGCCTCACTCAAAACTCTTCAACAAAAATCATACTTAATTGTACATTATCACTTGCAGCAAGGTTGCTTAAAGCTATTTCCATTTATGTTAAGGAATAGATAATCTAAATGAAAGTATAACAAGTCCAGATGTTCCTCAACAAACTGTCCAAAATATTACTTGCAACTGGAGTTGTTGACAGGACCTACTTTGGGAGCATCTAGATGTGGTGTGATGGAGATTCTAGGTCACCACTAAATAAAAAAAGGCTGAATTTTAAGTAAACAAATGCTTCACTGCTCCAGTTTTGGTAAGAACAACCTCATCAGTGGTCTACCAACAGAGCACCACAAGAAAAGTCAATATTCAACAATCATAAATGAGGAGGTTGAAGCAGATTCGGACAAATTGTTCAAGACCAGACCATGTGGGTTAGCCTGCATCTGCAACTAAACTGAAAAACCAGTTAACCATGAAAATCATTTCCTGAAATTTGTTTCTTTTTATTGCCTGCTTACAAGATCCAGTTTTGTCATATGCAACCAATTCTTTAATTATAATATAAAATATTATAACATAATTATTTTATCTGATTATTATGACTACAATAGTTGATTAATATCTCTTCCTAAGGTCATTTACTTTAACTTATTTTTCTGACCCTACTGTAAGAGGGTTTTAACCACATCATATATATGTATGTGTGTGTGTGTGTGTGTGTGTGTGTGTGTATTCTGAAATGAGGTACCTAAGTCCTTTATTTAAAATCACTTGTTGAATCGTGGGTTGAAGCGACTCCAATAACATGATCTGTATCCCCTGGAATGTGTATTTTAGAAGGTGAACCCCACCAACGTATTTTACCCCCACGGAATGCAATTTTTAACTTGGGACCCCCTTGAAATATGACTTGGCTATAGGTTTGATTAGTGGGTTGGTTTTCCTGTGAAATCCTGGCAACCCTGCTAGCGGGCCAACTACCCTACTGAAGGTCCGGACTAAAAGGTTGCGCCCCTTGAGCGGGGCTCCAGCACAGGAGGTTGGGTGAGTATGTAACTCTCTCTGTATATACTTTTGTGTGTTAAATTGCTGGTGGTTATGTGTCTACTAATAAACTCTGTGAGTTTCCTTTATCCTGCTTCATGTTCTGGTATTAGGCGGCTGAGAACACACGTTTCTGCGGAAGCCTTCTTGATCATCAGGCCTGGCACAGCACTGCAGGGAATTTCATGGATGTCCGGACAGGTCACCCTGAGGGGTCTCCTGGCCGCTTAGTGGTGCTGTCGCATATAGCGGAGGTGGAGGTGGCAGTTACAGAAGTCTTCTTGTATAGGCTGCCTCAGATGATGCTCCCCTCGTCCTAGGTTTGTAAAATTTGAGATTGCCTCTCCCGTGCAATTTAGCGCCTCTGCGATGCTTAGGAACCTTTTGGTACACATGCTTAGCTATGTGTATTTTCTCAAAACCACATGGTTGTCAGTGTGCACGTGAACACTTTGCACACTTTCTAAAATCCACTTAAGTGGTAAGTGTGCATGCAAGAATCACTTTGCGCACTTTATGAAATCCTGTACGGTAAGGGTTACGTGCTCTACCTCATTGCCTCTCTTGAGATGATTAGACCTTGGTTCCTTGTGCTCCATTCTGCCAGTGTGTATTTATTTATACACTTCAAGCATCGCTTCCCTCAACATGAGGGGCTATTTGGGTGATTATCGTGGTAGTTAAGCAGCACTCCCCTTTTTCCAAAAAGGGTCGCCTAAGAGCACACTACTCTGAGCTCTGAGTTCTCCTCTCAAATGAGACTGAGATCTCTGTATTTTTCCGCAGAGCGCTCCAGTATTTTTCCATAGATCGAGTTGATGACTCTCAAGCATACTGTTTTGAGATGTACCATTCCATCTATGAGCTGCTCTATCAGAGTGCCACGAGAGCCCCTCCTTAGAACAGTATTTGAAAATCTATGCTATGTTAAGTGTGCATGTGAAGTCTCTGCACACTTTCTGAAATCCACACTAAGGTAAGTTTGCACGTTAGTATTCTGCGTTCTTTCTTAAAATCATATATGGTGAGGGCTTTGTGCGGTTGCTTCGTGCCCTTTCTTGAGTTGGTAAAAGCCCTGTTCATCTTGGATACCTATCTAAACAGGGTGTTGCTACTAGAGAACTGTTAAGACAGCTCTTTCAGCAAGCTTATGCGAAAGCTAGCAGTAGCCACTGTGTGACAGGCAAGACCTGGTATAAAATGCTAGGTTCTTAGCCGTATCCCTTTAAAGGAATCTTTCCTGATTCCAAGCCTTCAGCTCTACCCTAGGCCAAGGCCCTAACAATTAAGGTGGGTATTTAGCTTAGGCCTTTGGCCGTAAGGGGTACTGTCACAGACAGCCGTCTAAACATCCCAGGGGCAACTCCCGTGGAAATGGTAGAGTTGGTACTTAGTGTTCGCCATGATTCTGGCCTGCACTCCCCTCAGCATGGCGGTGTGGGTATACTGTTCCCCATAGCGCCCCCTAGAGGACGTTTGAAGTTCCCTTGAAAGGGAACGTCTCAGGTTACGAATGTAACCATGGTTCCCTGAGTAGGGGAACGAGATGCTGCATCCTCTAGTTCCCTGCTTGCGGCGTTGTTGCACAATGTTTATTTAGAAAAATGAGTGGTTTTTACACTTTTTAATGTTATATTTTGTAATCTTGTCATTGATTTAATTTTGTACTATGATTTTATTTTTCTCATTCAATATTTTTAGAAGATTACCTGCTTGGAGGAAACATGCCTGATATATGTGTCACTTGTATGTGATGTTAAAGGCTACAACTGCTACAGACCTCTACCTATAAACATACATTATACGTTAGTGTAGTTAATGGCAATAGGCTAAGGTTTTATGTGTCAAAATGATTCTCTCTTACCTCTTTCTGACAAATTTGGCACTTGCAGGACATCTTCATAAGACAACACGTCACCGTTCTTCACTGGTAATAACAACTCATAGGTGACATCTAGTTTTGCATATGAATGAAATGCACATTAAACCAGTGCATTTCAAAGAGGTGTTATTTAGTTGAATATTGAGAATGAAGATGAGTAAAGTGATAGAAACCATCTGTATTTCACTGCATGTGCACATGTTTGGACTTAAATCCCCATGAAACACCTCACATGAACAGGTGAATCTGAATGTGCTTAAAACTCTTCAGTCCAGTTTTTTTTATTTATTATTTCTGTCAAAGCGTACTTTCACCTGAATATTTCTTTCTTAAAAAAAAAAAAAAAACATGACCACATATTAAAGCCAAAGCCTTATCCTATTATAATTATGTATAGTTTTGTAAAGATTAATATGTATTTTAACGGTATAATGTGTGTAATAAATGCAAACAATCCTTGGGGGTTGGGAGTAATCTGTCTCTAAGCAAAATATATAATATAATATAATATAATATAATATAATATAATATAATATAATATAATATAATATAATATAATATAATATAATATAATATAATATAATGCATTTCTATAATTGTATAGAAAGTGTATGTTTTCTAGGCAGTATCTGGTCATTAATCATATTTACCATTTACCATCATAATTTTGTAGTTGATATAAAATAATCTATTTAAAATTTTTAAAGTGTTTTAGATGTAATCTTTCCATGAAATGTGTCTTGTCAGCTGGCCACAAGCTTGTTTTTACTGAGCACTCTCCTGTATAAAGTGTTAAGGCTGCTAAGAGTCTTGGTGTGATCCAGGCCCCTCAAGCGAGAGAAATTAGTCTGATGCACTGCAGCCTTTTTAACTATGAACATGTGGAACATGTAATGTCCACACATTTATGCACAAGATGTCCAGAGCATTAATAGGCATTAAAACCCAAAAAGTTTCATCTCATCTCATCTGGATCACTAAAGTTGAGCGAAAAGACGCTCTGACCTACATTCACCCAATGATCTTCTTTTCCTCTTAGACATGCAAATAAACTGGTGGAAAATACCCAGCATGCTGTTCCTGCAAAGGAGCTTGCGACGTTTCTCTTCTTCAGGCTCCAGATGTACAGCTGGTCCTCACAATGTTCACTGTTGAGAAACCCCATGAGACATTCGAGCACTGGCTGGTCCCTACAAAGTCCTCTCATTCTCATTGACCAAAACAAAACATTAACCTCTATCACGGCCTCTATCCGCTCACACAAAATGATTTATGTCCAACAACTTACAGCTAAAAAAATGTAACGGACTGCACTGTTCTAATCCTCACTCAAATCTCAGCAGCCCAGGGTGATCTCTAAGGTAACATATTATGAGTTACATGCTGGAGAACATGTCCTGTGATTCACTTAAGCAAAGAGAATAAAATGATTGATGGTTTAGGAATAGAGGTTAATGTCCATGAGCACATGCTGAAGTTCTTTGAGATCAATGTGCTTCTAGGTCAGAGAGGAAAACATAGCACTGGAGGGTAGGAACAGACAGATGATGAATGGATGTTACAAAACAGGTAAGTGTTTTTCCTCTGAGGAGGATGATGATGATGATGGGTAAGAAATTATGGTTCATGTGACTCAGCAGGGAATTTCAGAGGGGTTTTGGTTTTAAAAAGCCAAACGCGCACATTAGAACCATGCCAGATCATAAAAGCAAACTGTTTCCTGTTTTGACATCAGTGTTTGAACTTACTGGACATGTGCACTAATATTCAGTAAAAGTTCCCCTGTCAAATCAAAAGTGAGACCAGAAAAAAAATAGAAAAATAAACTTTGTAGCATTTAGCATTTAAAAGTCAGCTCTGCAGCTTCTCTTTTTTTTTTCTAGATAAATACATCTACTTGTAAACCAAGTGTCTGGAGTTTGATGAAAGTCAGCAGAGAGTGTTGTGGAACGTTTGCCCTGGTAATTCAGGGCCGCTTTGAGCTGGGCTTCATTTTAGCATGAAATGTTTCACAGATGGGACCAACAATGCTTCTATGTACACATATCAAACAGGCCTTGAAATCCAAGGAACTGCTTGATGTGTGCAAACCGAATGTCAGAATACAGTTTAGAATCAGAAACGTGCCATTAACTTGATGTGACATTTTCATTGGCCGTTTGTGCCGTAATATAAGCCACGCAGTTCAGATGTTTAGAGCAAAACCAGCTTTAACTTCTCATCCATGTGGAATACAATGGAACAAGCCCAAACCTGAGCAGCATTAATATGGCCTGTGTCAGTGATACCTGTGAGGAAGGCAATTCAGCCTGACAGGTAGGTCATGGAACATCTCATTTATATAATCTGTTAAATATGTATAGCAGGGGGTGCTGGAGGGGAGGCTTTAAATGTTTGTTTCCTTTTTAGAAAAATTTCATAGATTCGCGTCACACTCCTCTAACTGATGCCATTTGCTCAAGGCTAAAAGACAATGGCTGCATTGTGAAGCTAAGAATGATTTTCCCTTCTAAAAGGCTCAATTTGCAGGCTAGACATGGTGAAGCTGTTATATAAGCCGTGATTTCAATGACATACAAACTGCAAGGAGCCTGTCAAGTCTTTCCTTTAGTTTCAACACTCATCACTTTGATATTAAGTAGGAGAAGCCATGAGCAGATTGTGTGTCATATGTGTGTGTTCCTCTGTTAGTATGGACATGTACCAAAATTTTGTTCGTTGATACCAATTTCACTGTTCTTGATATCATAGCAAAGTCAACAACAACACAACTTGTGCTATGGAATTTATTTTTTATATATTTAAAATAATTTGATCAATTTTTGCATTATTTATTTTAGTAATTGATTTAATGAAAAGTAATGTATATATAAAATATGTTATATATTTTTTATCTGCAGGGGCTAGTATTATTTTGAAACATACTTTATCTTATGTATTCATTTAGGAGCTTGTGCGCAATTCAATTTGAGGATTCCAAAGATAAAATATTGTTATTTGCATTGTTATTAGTTATGCTGTCTATGCTGGTCAATCAATGAATGCTGATCTAGTTTAAGATTTCCAGTAAGCTTTATTTAATATGCTTTAAATGAACTGCATAACCAAGAAAGGTATTGGCATACCATGCATTCAAGCTGAAACATTGTAAAATCAATGGCTCAGTTAAAAGGTGAGCTGCTTGACCTCAGGGTGATGGTCAAGAAGTTAAAAGGCTGCATGACAATTTGAGGCATGCTCCTAGGGAGGGTTACAGGTCAACATGTTTTCAGGCATGAAAAACAAAGCAGTAATGAACTGATTCTGGTCTACAAGTCTTCTCTAATTTGTCCAATCCAGCTCTGTCTTTTGAAGTGACTCATTATGAATTTACGAGGCAATCACAGAGACACAGAGTAGTACCACCTGTTGAAACCATATATATATATATATATATATATATA
The DNA here is from genome assembly GCF_023724105.1 of Carassius gibelio. Lineage (NCBI taxonomy): Eukaryota > Metazoa > Chordata > Actinopteri > Cypriniformes > Cyprinidae > Carassius > Carassius gibelio. The sequence goes on from NC_068392.1 coordinate 14,348,434, forward strand.
GTATGTTTGTGTGTTAGTGTGTGTGTGTGTGTGTGTGTGTGTGTGTGTGCGCCTGTGCGTGTGTGTGTGTGTGCGTGTGTGCGTAGGGTTAAAGCTCTAGCCAAAAGCATCCCATGGCCTGATGAGTTAGTTAGTTTAGAGCTTTATTAATCCCTTGGGAAAATTAGTTCAGACTGTTGTGGTGCTACACAAATTCAATCAAACCTTAACAGGCACACATACAAATAATCAAAATACATTTAAAAAAAAAAAAAAAATCAACTAAATTTATTACATAAACATATTGCTTGATTCTGGCAACTCACTTGGTTGTAAACTGTTGTATTGGTAAAGCAAGCAGCTGTAGACATGTTCACAGCTATAAATGAGTGACGTTTTGTTTGAATCATGATAGGGAGTGGTTTTCCAAAATTGTTCTTTTTTTTCTCTCTTTTGAGTTTGTTTTGCTTGTTATGGTCTTTAAAAAAGCTCTTTTTGGAGCACGGGACGTCCTGGAGTAGAGCTCTTGTTTTATGGTGCTCTGTGCTGATGATGTAGTAGGAGACACATGCTAAGCTGTAGTTGCATCATTTTTAGGTTGCTTGATTCATGAATATGTCTTTGTTCACATCCTGTTTGTCAGACAAGGCTCACTGGAGTGAGTGCTTCCCTTTGCACGTTGCATGCAGTGGCACGTGTTGGAAGCACTTGTCATTATAATCACTTTCCACTCAACCACCTCCCCAATTTTCGCCTATGGCCCTAGAGGTGAGGTTATTTTGGCAGAGAATGTGTGGCTGGACACCCTTCTAGACAAGATGTAATGAACAGTGGTTAGCAATGGGCACAGGCAGACAAGTGCCGCTGTGATGATGAAATAGAGGGATACTATATCTGCACCAGGTTATTTCACTGGAGGAAGGGAAGTTTGTGTCATCTTCCTGTCCATTTCATGTCCTGCTTATGTACTTTATCAGTCATTGTCCTCTTGGTACTCAGACACTCTTTGGGCTTTTTGCCATTGTAGGGGTGCCCCAAGTCTGTGTACTAGGTCCAATCAAATTTTGGAGGGAACACTCTGACACAAGCACAGACTTGCACACCCACAAACACAAAAGCTGCAGGGAAAAATCCTTGATGGAAGAAAATGTGAGAGAGCGCTTGGTCGAGCAAGACCAGTAAATGAAAACCATGCTCACCCCCCGCAAATGTGTGTGTGGATTGGTGAGGGTGGGTGTGCTTGAGGCATGCATCAGCAATCTCCTCCCTCCCTGGTCACTATACATCCTGGAGGACTTCTCGCACTGTCTATCACTCAGCAGAAGCACACGGTGAGCTCAAGACGTCCTGACTTGACACTAGCACCAGCAGCAACAGACTTAGAGAAATCGGTCAGCATCCCTTCTCGGTTCGGAGCAGAGCACCATGGCAGGCAGCACTGTCCTTCACTTGGGCTTCCTTCTGAAGCTTGCAGGAATTCTCCTCCTCACTTGCAGCACAGCACAAAGAGTCAGAGGCAAGTTCAGCACCATGGTGCCGCATACTCACAGTGTCATGCCCTTCAGCACGGGGCACTCATGTCTTTTGGTGATCAGTGTGTTTTTTATGATGCACCTGTTTGTGTTTCTGAATGTCATGCATTTATTTCTGCAGTAGGTCTTGTAAAATTAGGATTGTAATGTGATCCTAAAAAAAGATTTCTGTAGAGTTGCAGGTGCATGATTAACCTGTTGCATTTGCATTGCAAGATGCCCTGAACAAGCCATTGGTTTTATTTTTCATTCATTTTTAGGAACATTCCATGCATTTTGCAGGTGCATTTGGGCATGCGTGAGCAGATTAGTAGCGAAATTATATGCAACATGATTACATTTGGGGTGTAGCGAAACTCTGCAAAGGGAAAAAATGGGGTTGGAGCCTGAAAAAGTACTGGAAAATGAGGCACGTGCAATTTGTCCAGTGTTGTCCAGAATCCAGCTTCAGAAACCAACCAGGCACTTGCGAGATGCAAAATGGCAGATAGACAAAAATTTAAAACAGTGCTAATGGTTACCACATGGTGTATGAAGCTGGCCAAAATCAAGTTGTATTACTTTTTTTTTTTTTTTTTATGTATGCATATGTATGTGTGTGTATATATATTCCATGATGGTGCTTGATTGTGTGTTTTAGGGCTTGTTGAATGAATACATTGCACCTAAGTATTCTGTTCATGGTGCATTTTTGTCTGTGTCTACATATGTTCCAGCACCTGCCTCCTCTGTGCCAGCAGTGTATGTGTGTATAAGCATGTATCTTTGCAAGATCTCTAGCTCCCAGCGTCCCTGAGTGCTTAGATTAGCTATGACATTAGTAATACAAGCTCTCGGTTCACTATCAGTCCTCATTTATCAGCTATTAAAAACCACCTCCATCTCCGGAGGGGAGGAATGTCTGCACTGGCTCAGATCCCTGTCTCTTGTACCGAGTTTCATTCAGCACAGCTAGTCAACCAGCCCAGGAGCGTTCTGTGTTTATCTTTCGTTAGCCAACTTCGTTTCTTGAAGACAGAGTTTAAATTACCGGGTGGGGCTGAGTTCAACAAGTGTGAAGATGCATTGAAAATTGATCTTCTCATCCCTGCTGTAAAGAAACACACTTATCTGGTCCGGCTGGTCTGGATTGCTGGTTTTAGGCTGGTTTTGGGCAATTTTAAACTGGTTCCGCTTCACTGAAGTAGCTGAACATCAGTTTGGTCAGGCTATGCAACCAGCTAAACCAGGTAAGACAAGCTTGATCAGGCTGAGAGACCCTCCAGACCATCTTAAACCATTTAAAACCAGCAAACCCTCTTAGGCTGGTTTAAGTGTTTGGGTTTTTTTTTTTAAGCATGGATGAACTTGATTGAAAATTGACGCCTTAAAAGCACACAGCAGTTCACGTGGCTCAGATGTAGCTTCTACTTGTTACTGTACTTCAACTTGCTGCAGGGCAAAGGTGGCTTAACAAGTCATGTGCAGGCAGACGTACTGTAAAAACAAGCACTGAAGGCTCACAATGCACACTCAGAACCGAAGCCAAACAGTATCAGAAAAAAAAAGAAAACCTTGAATTGTGAGAGAGTATGTGTTTAGGATTGGTGTTGACAATGAAGGGTTGTGTGTAAGCAACTAATACCGGTTGTTTTAATATTAAAATGTGTCTAAGTGAGCACCGGAGTAAAGTCAGAACAAGAAAAAGAGGATGAAAGGATTTGGGAGGTGAAAGGAAAAGGAGAGCAGCTGTTGAGTGCAGAGATCAGAACTGTTGTAAATGTGCCTGAAAGAAGAATGATTTGCAGAAGTCTGGGAAAACAGTAGATTTACACTCTCTTCGTGCCCTCAGGTGATTCGCTTCTTCTGAAGTTTAGTGCCATTTTTTTTTTTTTTTAAATCATCTCCTTGGATATTTGGGTCATGTTTATCGTGTAATGTGGTGTGCAAGAGCCTGGAGTTCTACATAAGGACTAGATTTCTGGATTTTCCATGAAAATTGCTGACTTAAAGGAATAGTTCACCCAAAAACAAAATCTGTCACAATTTACTCAACCTCATGTCATTTCTTTACTGCATTGTTTTATTATTATTATTATTTGCTTATCCTCTACAAATTAAGAAATTGTGAACCTCAACAGTGGAAATAATTGACATTCATTTTTTTACACTAAAGTCACTTGGTGGCTGTTCATTGTAAAGCCCAGAGATCTCTTCTAATTTTCTTGAAATTGCTTATTTAAAGTCTTAAACATGACAAAAAGTAACAGAGCAAAATCAAGTTTGATTTGATAAAGCAAATTGATTTTGAATGCAGACTTGGCAAGTGCTTTGTGTTTCATGGCATGTGTCCAGGAGAAATGCTGTGAATCAGACTGACCCTTCCAGAAACCAATGCGTTTGTAAATTATGTTTCAAGTGGAACAAGTGCCAGATGTCCACCTTATTCATGCACAAGCTAAAAAACGAACCATATCTGACAGAACTGAGCTTGGGGCAGGGCAGTGGATGGGGGCTGATTATTCGGAGTCTAGAAGTCATTCAACATCAGTGCCAGGAAAGAGCATGCATGATTACGCTTGTCAGTGGTGTCAAATGAGATATACCTTTGCCCAACCTTTGCTATTTATCCATCCTTCAGATTTTTTTTAAGGTACAACATCAAATCTTTGGATTCAAAAACCCAAGAAAGAATTACTGATTAAATGGATTTATTTTCTTTTGCATACATCTTCAATTCGATAATTTAGCAATAATTTTATTTAGTTCACAAAGTAAGGTGCACAACCTAACTTGTCTAAAAATCACAGTATTACCAAATAGGCAAACCAAAAACACCACTCTGCCGCCAATGTCAACCTATCCATGACTCACAGCCTTGGCCCCAGTCTAAAGCTACAATGACATGGTTAGGAATTGAAAAAGACATCTGAATGAATAGGTGAAGAAACAAGACTGTGCCTGCCTTTTAATTATAGTTAATCAAAGTGATACGGTGCACTGTTGTGTAGGGAACACCTAAAGTAGAGTTCATTTTCAAGTGTTCTTCACTGAGCTGTTTATTTTACAGTGATCCCAGTGATTCAGTGGTTTGTAGTTATTTCCCTCATACAAATCCAGCCGCTTCCCTGACCACACACGCTTCCTCTATTCTGTTTGTTTAACTGATTTCAAAAGATTAAGACGACGAGTTACTGAATTAGCCTGTTGACTTTCCACACGCCTATGCTTCAATGTTGTGTGATTCTTCACAGACAGTTCAGAAAAAAAATACAACTACAAATCAATCTGTCATTATTTACTCACCTTTGTGTCTTTCCAGACCCATATGTTGCTATGTTTTTCTTTTTGAACATGAAAAGCACTAGCACCCATGCATCTATTTTCCAAAAGTGACCACTGAAATTCACAAAACAACAGTAAAACACCAAATTATCATTTAATTATCATTCAAGTTGTCCAGGAAATTCATTTACTTAATACAAGTTTTCTGAAGTCATACAATAGTGTGGAACAGATTGAATTTAAATCATTATTTATTGAAATTCTTCCCCTCTGGTGTGCTGTTGACTCAAGAAGCACTGCAACTCTATCAGTTGTGTCAAGAACTGGATCAATTCATTATTATTATTATTATTTATTAAGGCTATATGTTTCATTACACTGGCTGTTCCGGTTCACAATCAGACTGAGTAGTTTTTGAATTGAATGTCTAGTTCATCCAAAGAATAAGCTCAAAAGAAAAATTCATTTTTTCAACTAATTGACTCAATGATCTGGTCACAGCAGTTCTTGAATTACCAACTCACTAAAAGACTTGACTTTCTTATACAAAGCTGTCATATGACTTAAGGTAACTTGAAATGTGTAATTTAGTGCTCTATCATGTGAACAATTTTACGATGTATATCGGTGGTCAATAGGAACTGTTGCTGTTCGAAAAGATTTGCATCAATATTTTTCAGAATCTTTTTTCTCTACCGACGTCGAATAGTTTTAGGTTGGCGAGTATGTTATGGATTTTCATTTTTTTGGCGAACTGCCTGTTTAAAGAGCTTGATTAATGAGAGCTTTGGCTGAAATGGTGCTTCGTCGAGACTTTGACAGATAGGGGCGATGAGTTTGACCTGCCAAGCTTGCAATTACTTTTAAAGTTAAACACCTACATCACTTTCCAAAGGCCCAGACCAACCAGTTTAAATCAGTTTAAGGAGGACGTCTTGTGGCCTCTTTAACTCAGCATTAAACTGTTCTGATTGATGGAGAAAAGGTGGAAGCGAAAAAAATCTCTGCTTAGCCTGGTGGCTTGTTGAATTTAGAATGGGCCTGAAACGGACTCGAGACATTTTCCATGCTGCAAATTATCCACTGAAATGGCAGTGAAAGACTACACTGCTAGAAAAGAAGCTAATTTATAATGAATTGATTGGTGTGGGATTGAATAGATAATGATCAGATAACTTTAAATGTGGGTCTGTGTCAAATTCTTGAAACTGTACAGAGCGTCAAATGCTCATAATTCCTCTGACTGTAAATCTGCGTTACTAGTCCATAATATTGGAGGTCCATATGCTACTGTGATTTGAGTGAAGTGATGGGAAGCTCAGCTGTGAAATCCATTGTCCTTGATTTACCTCAATGATGATTTTCATGGCACACAGTATTGTGCTCCTCAAAAGAGCCCTCCTCCGTCCCCCTTTGGCCTCAAAAATCAACAATCTCCATTCAATACCCGGAAAACATAAAGACTTACTCTTTAAGTAATTAATCATTTATTCATTGCGGTGTTCTGAAAGTAACTCTTTTTGTACATTTCCTTTTTACTGCCATTGAATGTAAAAACACAGAAACAGAAAACATTTGAATAGCTGCAGGTCTGTTTCTTAACCCAATTACAAGTGTTTCAAACACTTCTTTTTGCAGTAAGAAGACAGAATATGAAGGTTCGAATCAACGCGAGTGGGGATACCATAGTTCTGAAGTTCGTTCGACCCAACCCTGACATCAAACTTGAAGGCTACATTTTAGGATATGGTTCCAGCATGTTCTCCAAACAGTTCATTCAGCTTCCAGAAAATGGGGAACCCTATGAGACCGAGATTGGTAAGTCCGAGTTTAACCACAGGCAGCCATTATTTCACTTAAGAGCCCAAATGAAGCCCACAAAACAATCATTAATGTTGTTTTATGGGTTAGCATGGGAATGGAGGAGTAACCACAAATGTTGATTCCTTGCCCCTTTTAAACCACTGTCTTGATTTGCACACCCATGTTTGTGCCAGCTCTGCCATTATTTGAAAACAAAAACTGTAACTGAATCCCAAATTAATGCTATTTGTTAAAGGTTTGGTAACCACAGTGTTTGTCATCACCAAAAACCCACACATCACGCTTGACAAGGTAAAAAGGTCACATATTACTCCAAAGAACACTAACCACTTTTTTTTTCGTCTGTAAAATAACTTCCTGTTGTCCATACATCATGTCGTTCCTAGGAGCTACAATCCTGGAGTTCATTCTGAGAAGGATAGGGTCAGGTCAAAGGGACCCTAAAGCTAATGTTAGTTTTTAAAAACCGGCTCATGCCAGGTGTATCATTTTGCTTTTTCAGGTTTAACAGAGTGCGGTTGATTGTGGATTTCACTGGATTTTGCAATACCATATTGGTTATTTGTCAATATTTAAGAAGTTTGTCTAAATTCGGTATTGGCCGATATTGGATATTTAATTGGTCATAACCATTTCTCAAATTTTTACATTTTGGATTAAATTTGATGTTATTTAACATGAATTTAAAATTTATAAAAAAAAGAAAAGAAAATATACTAAAAAACAAATTAAACTTTTAGCAAATCTCAATATGAATATACATGTACAAATTGTACATTATAATGCTGTGACATGTAAGTTTTACCTGTAGCAATTGAATTAATGATTTTAGTTTTGGTGTTTTATTTGAACAAAATTGGATGGAATTTTACTTTTGTCTATTTATCGGTTATCGGCTATAACATGAAAATAATTATCAATGTTTTGTAGAATTTTTATATTAGCTTTTTATCAGTTATCAGCCATAACATGAAAATAAGAAATTTGTTATATGTCACCTTTTAATACTGACCAATTAGCTGTTAAAAGCAATTTTGTCTAAATAATCATCAGCTTATTAGTGTCGGACAGAATTTTAAAATAATAGAAAATGCGATTTAAGATTTAAGACTGAAGTGGACAAGGTCTCAAACTTTGATGTTTTATAAACAAGTTTCGGGAGGAGCATGCGCAGATAAATAACGCGGCCAATTCATCATCATTAATCACATCCATCTATCCAATCAGCGCAAGAGAGAACCCCTATAAATAATCAAACCAGTCCTACCTTCGTTATTCTAGATTTTCAGCATCACTCAACCACCCCAACTTCTCACCTTCAGCTCGTTCCTAACCTAGCACAGGGAAGAACACTTGGGGGGAGTACTTGGATCTGGGGTAAACGCCGAGCTTGGACCCCTCTCCCCGGTCAGGGGGAGTAACCCGGGCTCGTGAGTAAGTACCGAGTTTGGAGTCCTCTCCCCGGACAGCACGCCAAATACGCATAACCGTTTACTCAGTTTATTGTATGTACGTGTGAACTCGTGAAGTCAAGGTCTTTGAGGTTCAGCTCAATGGAAAGCACTGACACAAACAAAAAAATATAATTACACATTGCTGATTATGCACTTATCCAGAAGCTTGCAAACAAAGCATTTTTTGTTCCAAAACTAACAAAATCCTCTAAGTTGTTGGCTGCTTTACATACACAGTCCAACACAGGAACACAGAGTCACATTATTATTCAACATTGGCTGCAAGCAGTAGGATCATTTCACTTGAATTTACAGTGTGTGCTGAGATTTCAATATGATACATGTGCACAACAGATGGTCAAATGGCAAAAGCAGTTATTGGCATCTTCCCAACTTGACATGCCACACACACATATACTTATAAATGTCCAGACTTTTGTGGACTTTGGTACTGCCCATCAATCCAATGGGCTTTTTTGCCTAAATGAGTTTTCCTGTGTAGATATTCATAACTGCTAGAAAGGCATAATTGACAAACTTGTCACCCCAACAAATCAAATTTTGGCAAATGTGCAATCTAATTATGTTACAGTGGTAACACAGATGTTTAGCAACCTTTGTCATCATAGCTATAAACTGTGTGAAAAGCTTCACATTAAACAACTCAAGACATTTTACTGAACAGAAGTTTACCATAAACGTTCAGAATTGTGGGCCAGTGACAATCAGAGTGTTCTTGTTACAGAAAAAGACCATTTAAAAAAAATATCTATCTTAAACCACATGTAATAACTAATTAGTAAAAAAATAAATACATTATACCATTTTTAACAAACTGTTAAATTTAATGGCTCATGGTATAACAAACAAAACATTTCCCTAATACTTTCAATGTGTAAATATCCTAATAATTTTCAAATATATTTGTTAAAGTAAGTTTATTGTTTACAACCAAAACTAAACATGCCATGTCAGAAAACAGTGGTTCCCAATCCTGGTCCTGGAGAACACCCAGCACTACATGTTTTTGATGTCTCTCTTGTCTAACATACACACCTCTTGAGGTCTTGGAGTCTAATGAGCTGATGAGTTGAATCAGGTGTGTTCGATTATGGAGATATCTAAAATATACAATGTTTTTTTTTAGGTTATTTCCTTCATGTTGGATTGAATTTCTTGTAAGGATGGTTTTGTCTGAACCCTTAAATAACTTGAGATGCTTGCTTTCACAGATGCTGAGCCCAAGTATCTGGTAGCTGTTCAGCCCATCCCAACCAATGATGTGAAAAAGCACTGCACAGGTAGGGTGCAATATATATATATAAGAAAAGTATTGGCAATGGATTAAAAAAAAAAATAAAATCCATGACGGTATATTTAGTGGAAAATACACCACAGATGTGCTATTGAGCCAGCGGGAATCTTTGAAGACCTTCTGTTAGCATTGGTTTCTCATAACTTTGAATAAATCTGGGCTTGAAACAGGTAAGGTGAACCTGGACAAACCTCTTCACCTGGTGATCGATTCTGTCACACCGACATCTGTACTTCTGTCCTGGGGAACCTACTTAAAGACGCCCTACGAGGGAAACATCATGAACGACTGCTTGGAGGATGGGTGAGTTACACAAACAACATCTGGATTTTACTTTTTCCAAGATGTTCCATATGAATGTTCTAAATCCCAGAGGAAGACTTAATTTACTTCACCTCATATTTAGGGACCATTTAACCCAAAAAACATTGGGAAAACATTTTATGAAATATCATGGCACCCTGTCTCTAGTATTTAGGGGTCCCGTCCTCAGATGCCTTACAGTGTATTGCAGGTTTTTCTTCAATGTTCTCACTGCGCTGACAAGAGACTGGATTTATGTTGCTTAATCGAGAGACCCATTGCATGAGTGCAATGTTTTTCTACACAGATGAAGAAAAAAAATGTGTGGGATATGGAAACCTGCCACTGCAGGTGTGGTGTGTCTACATTTAAATGCTTTTTGAGGATTCAGGCACTGTTGGGATGCACTGACATACTCTCAGCCCCCCAACTCGCTCTGGTTTTCATTTGCAGAAGTATGTGAACATTTTTCTTCAATAAAGAGAGACTTTTAGAAAGGCCATTGGAAATGTTGACCTGGACCAAAACAATTGGGAACTAAAGTCATGAACCAGTACTCTTAATAAACTTAACATAAGCCCTTCTGTTTAACCCCTGATCACTGTTATGGTGACATAAAACCAGTTTACTAAAATTGTAGAACCTCTAACATGCCAACATTTGATATACAACATACTTTTTTATAACTAGCCAAAACTAGGGTGTAGAAATGATTCTTGAACTTTTTGTCCACTAAATACAGTACTTAACCAATGTGTCTTTGAACCAGGCATTACACCATCCGCTATAGAGAAAGGAACAGGAAGTGGATCTACCAAACCTGCCCCACCTCTGATACTGTGATCGACAACCTCAAGCCCAACACACCCTATGAATTTGGTGTCCGATCCAACAAAGACGACCGTAGTGGAATGTGGAGCAAACCAGTCATCCACAACACGAACATGGGAGGTAACATCCATTTAATTTTATTTATTTATTTTTTTTGATGAGAAATTAAAAAAGATGATCAAGTGTAACTTGCACTGCTATCATTTTGTTTTCAGACAAAAAAATGCAGACAACCTTCAAGTCCAACCGCCCCTTTGTCAAGACTTTGGTATGTAGTGTTGTTTCATGTCAACTACAGTAGCTGTATATACTCTAGTATAGAAGACTTACAGAACAACTGACTTTATCAGGCAAAACCACATGCCATGCACAACATTTAGTGTTTCTCTCATGTTTTTAATGTAATTTAGTAACGCTCTTTTTACAGGTTGCACCCCACAGCAGTCTGTTCCCACCTCGACATGGTAAGACCATCTACTACTACTTTTAAGAATTGCCCTATATGTAGTAAAGTAAACAAGATAATTCTGTCATCATTTACTCAGCCTCATGTCATTCCCAACCCGCATGACTTACTAACTTCTGTAGATCCCAAATAACTTGACAATAGCACACTGTTCTTTGCCATACAGTTAAGGCATATAGTGATAAAGGGCAGTCAAACTTGTCAAATGACAAAAGAGCACCTAAAAGGTATCAACCATAGTAGTTTTGGGACACCTGAAGAGGTTAGGTAGATTTGAGTGTGGGACATACCAAAATTTGAAGGTGAACTGTCACTTCTGCCATTGGTCAAATAAACGGATAACTCCCACCCAAACTCACAATATTGGTTGAGGCACTGTGCTATGCTAGGCTGATTGGAACCCCAAAAACAAACAAAGGAATGTTTTGATAGAAGAACCAAGTTTACATTGCAGGGTTAAGTAATTTTTGGCAGAATGTTTTTCTTTTAATCTTTGTGTAGAATGATTTTTTTTTTTTTTTTTTTTTTTTTTGGTCTGATCTTTTTGAAAGCATTTTCTGTCGGTTTCTTCCTTCACAATCATCTTTCTAGCTCTCCACAACATAAGCCAGCCAGGACCGCCCAAAAACACAGGTGTTAATGGAGGTCCCAAGACATCTTTTGGTAATTTTCCCTCTAACTCTCTCTGCACTCTTCTTTCATGCAGGATTTGGTTTTATTCCAGTCATTTGCTTTAAATTTGCATTTGAAGTCACAGTAAAGACATTGAATACTTTCTCCCTCTCAAGAGTCCTGTTGGGGATGCCTGCATGGTTTTTCTCAGTGTTTTTTTTTTTTTTTTTTTTTTTACAAAAAAACATTGCATTATTTTCCACAGTGCCACCAATGGTCCAGCAAGGAACTGTGGCTGCTCCAAGAGCCAATGAGCCAAAATGGCCTCAGCTCCCATCCGGTAACCAAGAGACGTTTTGTTTTAAATCGCTCTGCTTATGAGCAGTCAGTTGTTAGTTGCTTTGCTGGGCATGGGTGGGGATTAAAGACATCCACTGTTATGATTGGCTGCATGCTGGCATGCCTTGTAAGACATTGAGTTAGAAAGTCCTAATTCCACCGTGATGAGGATTCCTGACCAGTCGGCTCCACAGTGAGGAGCAAGTGTGAGAGTAAGTTTTCCCAGGGATGTGCACAGCAAAAGCCCCTCTGTGGTCACGCATGGTCACGCATTGGCGCGGATTCTGTAGGCCTGCTCACGCTCCACCCATCAGCACCATTCAGACTCTCTGTGTCCACCAATCAGCTCTTTCCCTGTCATGCTCATCTATGTCCATCCAATCCCCCATCATTTAATCACCTGTCAATCACATCATAACTGTTATAAATGTTTGGTTTCCCAAGTCCCTCATCTGATTTATTACTGTGGACATAAACGGCACTCTGCCTTTATTTTTGTCCTTTCCCCTCTTTGTCCCTCTTTGCCACTATGAATTCTTTGTTTATACAGTATGTAGTGTTATAACAGCAAATTATGTCTCAATTAAGGCTTATCACACTAAATAAAATAATATGACCATGATTTACGGTAAATGTGCTATTTACACATGGTTACCATAAGAGAACGTTTGCAAATATCAGAGTACCATAATGTAAAGCCACCACTGCACCATGGCAATGGCAGAGTACATTTTTTTTTAAAGTTCCATTTGTCGGTCATTATGTGGTATTACCAATTTGTAGAAATCATCATTACATTTTTTTTTTTTTTATCAACTTGGACTATTTTTTTATAGTTTAACAGTTTAGCCTCTTTTTCTTTTCTTACATTTTTTGATCTCTAATCTTGTTTTCCATCTTCTAAGCTTCAAACCCATCTCTCTTTTTTCTGATTTCATCAACCCTTTCATTCATTTGCAGTGTTTTTGCACTATGTTTTGCACCTTCATTCAGTCTGCATGAAGTCACTGCACGCAGAGAAAGAATCAGTCCCATGACAGTTCTGGCAGGGAAAGGCAGAATTCTGGGAGTCCCACCTCCTTTCCTGTCTTCCCCTGTCTCTGAACTCTGGCTAAGATTTCTCTGAGCTTTTCCACTTGGAGCCAAACTGATTATGAGACCAAAGTCATCAAGTTCATTCTCAACCCCCCTGAAAAATAAAATCATAAGAATAAACGCTCAGTGTTGGTAATAAGCACTCAAGCATACGTACCATCAAGAATCAATAGTATGAAACTCAGTAATTGTTACAAACGTGTTTACTATCAAACATTTTTTTACAAAACACTCTTAAAAATAAAGATTGTTAGAACTGATGGCTCCATGTAGAGTCTGTAACATCAGTGGAAACTTTCCATTCCACAAAAGGTTCTTGATAGTGAAAAAATATTGATCTTTATAATGTCCTTCAACATAATGTAAAACATGGTTCTTTTGAGAATTAGTCACTGAATGGGTCTTTGGATAACCTTCTATGACATCACTCCAAACCTCTCCCTTACCCATTTGGATCCTTTAGTTTTAGGAGTGCACAGTTCATCTTACTGGGACTCTTCTCCAGTCATGGTCTCAATAATCAGTCCTGCTGGAAAATCCAGATGAAACCAGTTTAAGGTGGTCCAAACTGCTGGTACAAGCTAGATGGATTCTAGATGGATTATCAGTGGTCCTACCACCCGGTGGGACCTCTAATTGACCTGGTTTGAGATGCTAGTCCACTTTGGCTAAGTTGCTGATCCGATTAACCATGTTCCATCTTCAACTGGTTGACCAACTAGACCACCTTGAGGTGTACTGACTTGGTTTTTCCAGCATGGAGAGCTCATCTGCTCATTTCTCCTGAACAGATTCAGACAGTCATGTTAGAAATGACTCCTCTCACCTGGTGGAGTTCCGTCCCATCCTTCCCCAATTCCTATCCACTAAGCCCTCCCATCCTTCAGTCACCCCTACCCCCTATTCCTTACCCAGCAGTGCCCGGACACCCCTACATGGACACCCCCAAACCAGGGCACCTAGTGCCACTCAGATGCCACATAGTTCCTCCGGTAATTACTATGTTTCCTTCTTGTTCTTTTTTAAAGTTCTTAAAAAAATACTTCTTTCAGGATCTGATGGTTGACAGGTAATGAGAAAATAAGATACTGCTTCAGTGAGTCACTTTTTACCAAATATATACTTGAGTATTTTTATTTTGCCATAAGCCGTTCAACCTTTGGCTTTGCGTTCTACCACTGCAAACTTAGTCTAAACACAGGAATATCAGACTTCAAAGCTTCATTCATTTGAATCTCTGCTTTTTGAGGTGGTTTTGGAGAAAAGTAATATGCGGGAAATTAATGGATGTTCAAACCGTGTTCCAATCGAATGAAGTAATTCGGTAACTTCAGCCACAAACAGACATTTTTTCACACTCCAGCTCAATGGATTACAGGAAGAGCTGTCTATAGTCTATGTGAGCAAGACCGCCAATAAAAACAGCAAGAACCGGTGACATCAGTTCACATAATCCTCTCATTTATTTGCTCTGTCAGGCAAGCTATCACAACTGTCCCATCGGTGTATATCATGTCTGTGTTACTGTCTGAAATCCGCTTTCCTGTATCCTCCTCTACACCATGCTTTGTCTTCACAGGACAGGAATGCACTGCTGCACTTTACTGTAATCATCAGCACATCAGATTTAGTCTTACCACAGTCAGAACAGACATTATGTATTGTTAAATTCTCACATCATTCGGTTTTCTATAAACAATAGTTTCTGTTCCAAACCTTGGAAGCTACTTATACTTATTGTTAGGCATCATAGGTTTTCCAAAGTGCACGTAACATGATTATCGAACGCATCCAATGTAGGAAAGCCAATCCCATTATGCATTGCTACGTATGTTCAGTAATAAATTTCATTCAAAGTGGCGAATAAAGCGGAGCAACTTTTAATTATAGATATAATTCTTCCAGTAGCAAAATGTATCAATTTAATTGTGAATTAATTAACTTATTTAATGTTATACAAAATGTTCAAGTGTTTACCAATTTTATGCCTATTAAAAATGTTGGGCTGTTAGTTTAACAGCATGCTAACACAAAACAATTGAGATTGGAGGAGCATTCTTTTGAGTTGCTAGCTACAGAAAGTGTTCCAAATCATTCACTCAAGAGGGTGATTTTGGTTAGGATGCTGCCTATGTATGCAGCAAGGCAGATAACTTGTTTTTTAAAAGAAGCTCTTACGTTGTCCTTATGGTGATTATACTGTACTGGTACTTTTAGTTCAATTTAGATATCAGAATTGTTACCTGAAACATGACTAGCTAACTTTGACATCTCTCATCAGCCCGCAGATGGCAAATCTTTTTAACACATAACAGTACCTGCCTCAGCATGCAATGCTTCCCAGAGTAACCAAAGTTGCTGCTGTTGTTGTTCTTTAATCTAGATAAGAGCATCCGGAGAGACTCCATCTCTTCTCTTCCACCCAAACCTGTCGATTCAGTCCTAACAGTGACCACAAGGAATCAGACGTCCATGGGCAGATACCATTTCTCTCTCTCTAATGGCATGAGACCTTCTTCCCCCAGGCTTGGTGGTGACTCGTCCAGAAGATATGGGGGTAAAAGACATTACTCTTACCCCTCTTGCTCCAGTCTTTTTCTTTCTTTCTTTCTTTCTTTCTTTCTTTCTTTCTGATTTTCTTTTATGTTGTATTTATTTATTCATTTAGAGAACTTGCCTCCTTTACATCAAAATAATTATATATATATATATATATATATAGTTTTTCAAACAAAAGACAATTTTATAAAATTGAATTTAAATAAATGATAATTAGGTTTAATTTCAGTGGATATTTCAGTGGATATAAAATTATGATTTAAAATATATTATGTATATTATGAATTTGTAGTATTAATTATTATTTTATTTTTTTTTTTACTAGAAAACAAAACAAACTAACTAAAAATACTTAAGATAATATTTTTCCCCTCTCTGTTCTCCCCTCTCAACTATATATATCCTCCCCTCTTAGCTAAGTAATTTTTGTTGCAGTTCTCTTGGGGCAGTTTCTCTTCAAGAGCCAAATTTTCTCCTTTGCAACATGTGGTTTGTGTGCAAACTGGCCATCATACTCTGTCACTACTGACAGTTTTACTGTCAGTGAAATATGTGTGATTTAGCCCCATAGGCACTCAGACCACCAACATTTGCACTGATATGATCTTGAAAGCCTTCTCTTTTCCTCAGGCAGTTGAACGGCAGCCTATTACTCTATGTAAACCCCCAGTTTCCTTCAGCTTCTGTGCACCTTAGCAAAACAACAATATGATGCTACCTTAGTCTTCCTTTTCTCCATAACACCCACTCTTTTCCCCTCCAACAGCTAATGGTGAGCTCCATAAGGGACTTTCTCTCCCCAAACCAGTCATGTGGTCCACAGCAAAAATCGGTAAAAAGAGCCAACTCGTCCTCTGTTTGTGTTAGCCATCATTAACCTGCAGAAAGTCTGTTTGTGACGCAGCCCATGTGCACATGTTGATGTCCTTCCCATCCATAATCTCCTGTAAACTCATATCTGTCCATCCATCCATTCATTCACCAGTCAAGCCATTTGCTTGCAAATCTGCCATGTTGTCCATTGACATTTGTTGTCGTTTTGCAAGCTTCTGCAGATCCCGTGCTGCCACGAGATTTGTGTTAAAATGGTCAAAGCTTTTCCCCAGATGGGTTCCTTTAATTTCTAAAACATCATGGTGCCGTAGGACATTTATTTTCAAGAGAAAAACATGTCTTTTTGAAGGACACACAAACCCACCCCATTGTCCTAAACTGTCTCATAACATTCTGTGGCTCTTTTAATTGTGCATTACAGCAATAATGTTTGAAACTTCTGCAGAGGACTGTAGCTGCTTCTGGTTAAAGTTCATTGTGTGCATGACAACTTGCATGCTTTGATATATTCTTGAGCTTCCATGCGGTATGAGGGCTTTTTAGTCTGCCAAATTGTTTATCTGTGTAGCAAAATCAAAAACAGCCTGAAATTATACTACTTACCATTAACTATTAATTCTCATTACTTTTCTTTTCAACAAAGTTGACATGGCAAATGATGCTGGAGAGCAGCTTACCGAGAATTGGTTTAGCATCATGAATAAAGCTTCAAAACAGAATTGATTTAGTGCCTAGATGACTAGCAAAATCATAAAATTAAGGTATCAGCAGAAAAACAGCCAAAGAATATGTGCTGAATCCGCATAGCATATCAATTCTGACTAGTTTTGGAAAATGCAGCAGATTCCACAATTTGGCATACTTTGTAAAGACTGTACAGCACCACTGCAGGTCAGATACTGAAGTGACACTTTACATTTCCAATAGGATTTTTAACTGCATTGAACATCTGGATATTTGTCTGGTTGTAACACTATTCCCTATTATTTGATCATTTGATTAATTATTGCTGCCGTGATCAGTAGAAAATCTACACAAATAAAACAATCACAGACAAAATAAAGTCTGCAAAATGATTGCCACAGCTTATTACTTACAGCTTGTGCAAAAATAGTGAAATAAAACAAAATTAGCACAAACTGTTTACATTCGTTTTCTTCTACTGACCAATAGTTGGAGATCCGAGGAGGCCATGGCTAGCTGGCTTTTACTGAAGAGAGATCCTATGGCAGATTTGTTTGACAGTGGCTGCCTGAAATCGTCTAACCACAAAAGTTTTAGATCACCCAAAACATCGGGCAACACCACCAAAAATCTCGGCTAGCTCTCTGGAAATTACTTTCCCTCTGCAAAAGTATGACATCTGTTGGTCCTTAATTTTATTTTGAGCAAAGTTTGGCTTTTTCGCCACCCAGCTTTGCAGTTTTGACTTGTCCCACAGGGTTTAGGGAGCTGAGCTTCTTTTGATTGCCCTGTGATGAACTTGAAGGTTTCACAACTGGTGCCTTGGATATAAATTGAATCAGTTTTCCTGGGAAGAGTCCACTTGCTCTAGCCTGTTTGCTTTTGGCTCGACTGCAAGATGGCACTGAGAACTGAAGCCTTGAAAGGCAGTTGAAGTGCCAATGTTTAGACTTCATCCATGCAATCAGAAAGAAAACAGGGAATTTTATTCAATTTGCCATTAACTTCACAAGTGAGCTTGACCTCTCAATTTGCTACTCTCGTTTAGAAAAACATCGAAATTGCCGGTTCACAAAAGTAAACAAGAATTTTGTTCAATTTTATTATTTAGAGTATGAGATGCTCCAATTCCCATAAATCAGGAGAAAGATTTTAAAACCTGTGTTTTCGTCTTAGGAAATTTTATGCTTGACCACATTGTGGTTCAGAATGAGGGCATTCCATCTATTGTTCCATATTTTGAGTTAAGTTAGAAACTTGCTGCTGTTTAATTTGGATGTATTACTTGATTGTTAGATATTTGACACTGTAACAGACATGGTTAATGGACAACTGGTATTTTTAAGGCACACATTTTAGGTTCTTCACTAAAATGTGAGAGAAATTCAACAGCAGTGATGTGTTCCACTATTTTTTATTTTTATAAAACTTAAATCATGAGTTAAGAGAACATGATGAAGATGTGGGAATATTATGAGAATGTGTGGTGTCTATTTTTGACCTATTATAGTGCTTTTGGTATCATTTTTGACTTACCGTGTCCATGTTAGTTAATAGTGGAAACAGATGAAGGAAATGGGAGAGTAGGATATCTGAATCTAGCAGGATTTCACTTCACGACTTTTGCTTCCATCATTACAGGTTCTCCAGCTGCACGCCTTCCTATTCCAGCAAAAAAGCCCAATCTTGTTGGCAATCCTGGAGGATTAGGTGGGTAAAATGTTAATTAAATGTCCATCTCTTGTAACCCCATAATCTGCCAAATGAAAACTATAGAAATATTGATGTAAAAATGTGTTTTGATATACTTTTCTCCCAGTTAACACTAAACAACTTGAGAAGATGCTATGTTTAACAAATATTTAATGAATTAATTTGTGTAAACAGGAGACAAGATAACAGACTTGAATCAGGATAAAGCTTCCATCTTGAAACCCAAGCTGCCACCTGTAACAGCAAAACCAACCAAACCAAAGACAACAACATCTCCCACAGTGACAGGTTTGTCTTCATGTGATGGTTTGTATTATTCTTCAATGTTATGCTGAAGGTTAAACATCTTTGGAATACATTTTTAGATGATGTATAAAACTATGCTGGTTGAAACAATCGGTTAACAATAGTTTTGATATAGTCGACACTGTTTGTTCATATGTTTGGTGTCTTAGCACCCCGATTTGAGACATGGGAGAACTCTTCAGTATTCAGCTCTGTTCCTGCTTCTAAAGTTGATGCCATGGGCAAAGAACGCTACATTGGTAATAAGACTTCTTAACTGCTGTAGCTGTACATTCCAAGGACTCTAAATGATGCAAATCTGAGTTTCCGAGCCAAAGCAAAGAAGAGCCTGTATTTAAACATAAATATGTTGTTGTCCAGCTCCACATGTGGTCTATAAGACGGATAAGAAGCCAGATGAACCCTGCTCCATCACCACCTCTCTGAGTTACTTCCCTGAGGCGGAGGCTGGAGAACAAAATGTCACCAACCCTCCAAGAACAGCCCCATCCAACCTCACTGTTGTAACCGTGGAAGGATGCCCCTCCTTCATTATTCTTGATTGGGAGAAAACAGATAATGAGACGACAGGTAGGATCGAGGGATGAACTGTGAAAGGAAAACCATGGTCTAATATCGATTGGTTTCTATCTGAGGAATGTAATGTGTGATATGTTGTGGTGTTAAAATGAAACTGATCCTTGTCTTCAATTAATCAAAGTGAAAGTTTAGGACATGACTCAAAAACCATTGCCTTTGATCAGTCAAAAAAAGAGTCAATCAAACACTAACCATTGCCTTTGATCTGTCAAATACTAAAGTTCTACTTTGAATACTCAACTACTAAACCTTGACTTTGGTCAAACACTGTCCCTTGACCTTTATCCGTCAAACACTTACCCTCTAATTTGACTGGTCAGCCTTGATTTTATTCAGTCAAACACTAACATTCGACCTTGATCAGTAAAACACTATTCATCTACAATGAGTGAGTAAAACTCTATTTCTCAATTATGATCAGTTGAACACTAAATCTCTACTTTGACTGGTCAACTTTGGTCAAATTCTTACCTTCTTCTAGTCAAGCAATACCTTTCAATACTCAGTCAATCAGTCCCAAATCCATTTCCTTTTCTTTCTTTTTTTCACAGAATATGAGGTTATCTCAACTACTAAAGGTCCTGATGGTGAACAGGTTTCCATTTTGACCACCAACCAGACTCATACAGCTGTGGAGAACCTCAAGCCAGAGAGAAGGTACAGTCTCAATAGAGAACTCCAATCTCTCTATTTAAGGAACCCTGTTGAATTTTGGTAGATGTATTTTAGTTGATGTGGGTGTCAAATACCAGGGGTGGACGAGGTGAAAAGGTGAGGTTTGGACACGTGCTCTGTGGTCTGGCTCATTTGCTAGCTTTTTAATGAGACTGAATTTAGGCTCAAGAACTGGTGACAGAATATAAACCAGTACATCCTATGGACTGCATCTCAAGGCACGTGGGCCTTGGTAATGTCTCTACATCACACATGGAGGATCCATTAAAGGGGGCCACAGACGTTGAGTCTTCAAACTGCAGAATAAATATATCAAGTGTCAGGGCTTAGAAGACGGGAAATGAGAACCTCATTTTGCTCAGAATTTGACAACATCCCACAAGGTTTCCGATAAAGAAATCTTTTTAAAATACTTTTGAATTAAGCAGATTCACTGCCTTGTCAGGGGCATATCAATAGAACTGAAATGAATATACCTAATGGTTTTATGTGGATCAAAGCAGAAACGTAATGTCCCATTACCTGTCTTTATCTTATCGTATAGTTATGAATTCAAGGTGAAGCCCAAGAATGAACTCGGAGAAGGGCCGTCCAGCGAACCAGTGACCTTCAACACAGAGTCAGGTAATGCATTTTATATTCTTTTTTTTTTCTTGTAGAATTACTTAGAAAAAGAAAAAAAAAAATGTGAAAACTTCTTTACTGCTTATTTGAAAAAAAAAAAAAAAAAAAAAAAAAAAACATTTATCCCCAAAATCAAAGTGATGTGGTGCAATCAAAACATGTAATGTGGTGCTTTATTAAAAAAAAAAAAAAAAAAAAAAAAAAATATATATAAATATATATATATATATATATATATATATATATGTTTAAAAACTCGATATGTGTACACTCACATGTACATTACGGTGTAAAATGTACATTTGTAAAATGTGCCATTTTTGGGCACATGTGGTTTAAACTAGAAAATAATTGAATCTTGAACTTATCTTGTCATAAACATTTTTTAAATATATGCTATTTAAATGTGAAAGCAAGGTCCTGGAGCTATCTGACTGTTTGTTTATTTTAGTCATAGTTCAACCATAAAT
The DNA here is from genome assembly GCF_023724105.1 of Carassius gibelio. Lineage (NCBI taxonomy): Eukaryota > Metazoa > Chordata > Actinopteri > Cypriniformes > Cyprinidae > Carassius > Carassius gibelio. Next base: position 14,369,892 of record NC_068392.1, read on the forward strand.
CATTCCTATATTCTTACATCCCAAACAAATCCTAGTACTAACATAAAATATGTTTGAAAGTGACACATTAGGCATAAAATGCAAATATCCCCAGGGAAGAGCTGCAGATTGGGTTTGCATGCTGTCTGTGCAAGTCCACCAATATTTATGACCTCTTCTTTATCTCTTAGAGATATATCTAATGAATTTGTTTGCTGGTAATATAATGACTTCAGCATTGTTTGGACCTATCACTGCCTGCAGATGCACCCCTGGAGTGCTGTCACACAGCCAACCTTTTCCCGTCTTACAAGCTCACTAGCAACATATCATAAAAAAGGAACAAATAAAGACTCATATCATCACCATGTTTTACGGGAGGGGGCTTTAGTTTTTAACCTTGTCTGGCCTGCATAAAAAAGAGACTAGCGACATAATGGAAAGCAGGGCAAAGGCAATGAGGAATTAAAGAGAGACCATATGTGCGATGATGGGAAAGAAATAGAGGAAAACTGAATGATGAGCTGTTACCGCCAAAGCCCATGAGGCTCAGTCTCTCCCCTATAGCTTTGGCAGATCCGGCAGGTTAGTTCATGCCAGCTGATCTCTCTTCATAAGGGATATTCAAAATCCACTGGAAAGCACAGTATTTTCTGTCTGTTGGAATTTATTGTATTTTTTTTTTCACGTAAGGCATTCTGCCCACCCATGGATAGCCAATGCAGAGTTGGCTGATTTGTGTCAGCAACTTTCCTATGGTCCACAGATCATTATGATTGTCTCTACGACCAGGTGGCTCTAAAACAAAACCATAATTTTTGATTTCACCTCATTCTTGCCCTGTTTTCTCTTGCAGCGGATCCGCGTGTAAGCGAGAACGTTTCAGGTACGCATTTCATCTTTGCACACTATTGCTCTCAGGTGATAAATTCCTAGCTGTTGAATGAATGGATAATGTAACGAGCAGTCCTAGTAGAGGAAAGTAAGAAAAAGAATGGGTAAAGGAGCTGTGGAGACTTCCTATGAATTCACTTCTTCCATACCAAGTTCTCAGCCAGACATAACATTTACCCAAGAGTGGCAAATGGATAACACCATCCTCCTCCATTTCTGCTCTCAAATAAGGGCCTCGTTACTTTCTTGCGCTCATTTAGCTGCAAGAATAGGCCAGTTTGATATCAGTCTCCCTCGATTTCTTCCTGTGTATTTTCTTTTCCAGATGAAAATTATAGAGTAATGGAACAATTGATATAGGGAGCAAAGTTAGCCAATAGTAAGACGAGGTTATGAGAGGAGCTAATAGAAACATAAATCAATTGAGGAGCCCCTCAGCTCTTCATTCCCAGCAGGCCTTTGCTAATATGTGTATAAGCAAAAATGGTGCCTGTACTTCAGTTATCTTTTCAGAAGACCACTGAAAATAACAGTGTTTTATACAGCATGTGTCAGAACATAATATATGGCCTTGACAGTTGATAAAATAACATCTTGGGGTTTCTCGGCATGCCGTTCAGGTAAAGATGCCATTTGGACCCAGTTCCCATTCAAAACCGACTCCTATTCTGAGTGCAACGGGAAGCAGTATGTCAAGAGGACGTGGTACCGCAAATTTGTTGGCATCCAACTCTGCAACTCCCTACGATACAAGATCTACCTGAGCGACTCCCTTAATGGTCAGTCTTTCGAACACTGAAGCATACTATATATTGGGTTCAATTGAAGCTAGAATAGATCATAAATGGCCAACTCCTTTCATCCTCATCCCTTCAGGTAAATTCTACAATATTGGAGACCAGACAGGTCACGGTGAAGACCACTGCCAGTTTGTGGACTCATTCCTGGATGGAAGAACGGGCACTCAGCTCCCTGCAGACCAGCTACCAAACAGGCCAGGTATTTCAACTACAAGAAACCCCAAATATGATGTTATTGTGCTTTCAGTTGACATATGCAATAAATCTGATTATGTATTCAACGTTTTGGTGTTCCAACCCTAGAATGAGTATAAGTCGATCCAATGTAAAAAGCTATTCCAAATGATTCATTCTTGGATTGTATTGAGCAGCTTCTGAACTCAAAATCCACTTGTAGAAGTTAAGAGTGCACTATTCACAAAAATCTTATCGTATGATATATGTCATATATACTTTTACCTGCTTTTTTTTTGAAGCTTGAAATCTCTAGTCCCCATGTAAACTAATTGTATGGAAAAAAGCAACCGGCCAGATCAGGGGACATTGTAAAGGTTTCAAATACAAGTGTGAGTAAATGATTATTGGTTGGAGTCTAATGCTTTTCTTGATGATTTTCAGGCTTCTACAGAGCAATGAGACAAGAGCCAGTCCACTTCGGCCAGATAGGTGGAAACTCCCATATCACCTACGTCGCATGGTACGAATGCGGTACGCCAATCCCAGGGAAATGGTAGGACCGGAGCAAGTGTCTGCAAGGAACCCTTAAGAATAACTCTCATTGGTTGGGGTTGGTGCCTGCTAAGGTCACATGACAGGCTTCTTTTTTTTACTGTTTCCCCCCCACCAATGATGGTGAGTTTGGTCACTCCTCAGCCTACGTCACCAAAGTTAATACCATGTATATAAGTGTATAGGATCAAAGTCAGGGAATACTTTTGAGTGCATTTGTGACATGAAATAGCAGAACAGTGCCTCATATTGTTATTTATCATGCAATAATTAGAACAACGGAAAATAAATCAATAAATACTTAATTATGAGAAAAACACTTTGGATACATTGATGTGATGAACGAAACAAAACAATAAAAGAAAGAAAGGTAAACGTACTTGTTTAAATATTGGGAAGCTGGCTCCCTGAAACTATTTTGATATTTTGTGTAATATTATTTATCAAAGTTTGTGGTTTCTTCATTGGCCTTCTTCCAGTGAGAAAGGGCCAGGTTTTTATTAAGTGCTTTAAAGGCAGCCTGGGCTTTTGTCTACCACCAGAGGCAGCTGTATTAGTTTAGGTCTCTGATATGTGAGATGATATGTATAGCTGGGACTCTTTGTAATGTTGCTTTTATGGACACATTGTACTGGCTCAACAAGTCAGGTTGCCCACACTAGAATAGACACAATGGACTCAAGACAACGACACGTCTTTGTTTACAACGGGTTGGGATGAACATAATCATTTCCTTTACAAACACACATGCAAATACTATTCACTCAGATGCTTTGTACTATGGCTATAGTCTTCCAATGTAAGTCCTGGTATATTTTATGGTTCTAGATTGTAAGGACAGCCTTACACTTGCAATTTGCACAGCACAAATATATTTATATGTATATGGAGAGAGTATTTTTTTTCTGGAAACCTATGAGAGAATAAAAAATCCTTCCCCTTTAAGCTTGTGAACTATGATACAAGTTGAAAACATAAAATAAAAAAAACACTTTTTTTGAGTGTTATCCCACTGAATACTTCAAGGAGTCTTGAAGATCGTAATACTTCAAGAAGAGCTTATCTGGGTCCCATACTTTGTACAGTTGTGTTTTGAGTTTCTCTGACTTCTCCGTATTTTCATGGAATTTGTTTGTAAGATGAAACTGTTGGTTGTTGTTCTGGATTTGTTTTCTTCTGTATGTATTTTACAATAATAATAAAAAAAAAAACTAACTGAAACAAACTAAATTTGTCTCTTTTTTTATCATGTGCGTCTGTGCCATTGTTTTTTTTTCTTTAGATAATACAATGAAACAGTCTTTCAGGTGGGTCTGTTAACACTTGGGTCTCTTTGACCGCTGGGAATTTGACTACAATTAATCTCCACTTAAAGGTGCTGTAGGGAACTTTTGTAAAAAAAAAATATTTTTTACATATTTATTAAACCTGTCATTGTGTCCTGACAGTAGAATATGAGACAGATAATCTGTGAAAAAAATCAAGCTCCTCTGGCTCCTCCCAGTGGTCCTATTGCCATTTGCAGAAAGTCATGCGCTCCCGATAAAAAATAACCAATCAGAGCTGCGGTCCGTAACTTTGTTTGTGTTCAAAATGTAGAAAAAATGAACATAATAAGCGAGTACACCATGAATCCATTTTCCAAACCGTGTTTAGCTTGTCCTGAATCACTAGGGTACACCTATAATAAGTGTTTATATTCGGACTATTTTAGATTGCTTCGGGGATACCGCGGCGGAGTAACCCAGTACCTTTGTGATTCTTCATAGACATAAACAGAGAGAAGTAGTTCCGGCTACAATGTTCTTCCGCAAGACACAAGCAGTTCTGTTTATTAACCGCTAGAGCGTCAAAAGTTCCCTACCGCAGCTTTAACTTGCCTCTTCTCACCAACTCAAATGATAAAAGTAAACATCAATACATGCTTTACTGCATTACTATACTTTTCCAGAACTAGACAAAGAGAGGGGTTTGCCCTGCCAAACCAAATACAGGGACATTCTTCGAAAACCACAATGCTAGAAAAAAGAAAAAAAAAAGACTATAAAATTCAAAATCCCTCTTGGTGACTTTATTAGCTTTACAACCAAAAGAAAGAATGGGAGAGCGTATAAGAAAGCAATCGAAAGATATAAACATTAGTTTGGGTTGACAACATAATTAAAGAGCGACATACTGTGTCCAAATATGCACAAATGTCAAAACAATCTGTTTGGTCACAGTTTTCCACAACTTTTACATAAAAACAATGCCATTATGCAACCTAATGTTGTAGCCAATTCAATGAATTATGAGTGGATATATACTTTGTGGGGAAATGGGTCTAGAGTCCAGATTGGGATTTTAAGGGCATGAGATTTTACGATGATGGAAAGACTTTAAATGGGGTGACAAGGTCCTGAACAGAGTATGAGACGCTTTACCGAAACTCATTGATTGCAGGCCACCCTCACAACTTCACTTGGCTGTTTTAGACAGCAAAGCATTCACACAAATCAACAACTCTCTCTCTGCAGACTTTACAGCTTACTTTAATCTTCGCACAGCTGCATTCAAAGTAGCCATTGCACGGTCCATGTCTGGCGTGTCAGCAAGAATGCAGCCAGGAAGAATTAAGCTTCCTACGACAAGTCCAGTGTCCAATTTAGGTCCCAACACGTGCTGGGAGGACCTCGGGAACGTACACAAATGCACTTTGGTTTGTTGTTAAAGGGGCTCTGGGTTTACTGACGAGAATTTAGTTACAAATTTGATCATTAGTTAAGGTTGATCAAGTGCTAAGACCTTACAGGAAAATGCTAAATTTAGCATTGCTCTCATTTTATGTGCATATATATATATATATATATCACAGACATACATGCACATCCACACAATAACCAATTCAATGTATTTTCAATGATATTTATAAAGTCACATCTGCTTTCAATGGCTAACAAAACATGCAAACTAGCCAAACACTGACCCTTTGACACTGACTCCAAGACTTCATGGAAAACCAGTGGATTTGATTGAAGCCTTCAATAGGTAGCACATGGTCTATGAACCACAAGATAGATGAGCACTAAAAAGATTCAGTCCATAACACAGAACTATCCTTCACTAGTTTTGTTATTTATCCCATTCTCTTTTTGAACCCCCACCCCATTTTTTATTTCTTTTTTTTTTTTTTTTTTTTGGAGGCGTATAGTATCCATTTGTTTTCATCTTTTTCCTCTTCAAAGACTGAAAACCAGATGTGCATTTTGTTCACGTGATGCTTCAAAACCAAAATGATGATATTTAAGTGGAAGTGAGAGTGTTTTTTACAAAAAGTTCAAACGTTTTAATAACAGTGCTTTTTGTTTGTTTGGTTGGTTGGGTGGTTTTTTGCTCATAAGCACCACAGAAATTGTGTTAATTCCTTGGAATTAAATAAAAAAAAAAACAATTTAAGAAATGTTCTAAAGCCAGAGGAAAACATGGTGCACCACATAGTGTTTAAATTATATTTTCTCACTATTCTCCTAAAAATGTAACCCTAGTCAAACAAAGATCACAAACAAAGATGTTAATGTAATATTGGGAATTTGAAATAAATGGGTCATAATAATAAAATTCCTTGTATAATTATTAGTATTATAAACAAATGATTATACTACTACCACTACTATTACTACTACTTTTATTATTATTATTATTATTATTATTATTATATAAAAATGTAATTGTATAGCGTTTTTCACAATTTACATAACATTGTTACAAAGCACCTTTAAAGAAAATGCATGTGTCTACCTCAATTTATCACAAGTGAATGTTTATTTCGCAAATTAACAGTTCAAGATAATAGTCGCATGCTGCTAGCATGTTTCTAACATGATTATTATGTTTCTAATATGTCGTTAGCATGATTCAGCACACTGCTAACGTTTTAGCATGATTTAACACATTGATAGCATGTCCCAGGCTAGTGATAGATAGATAGATAGATAGATAGATAGATGGATGGATGGATGGATGGATGGATGGATGGATGGATGGATGGATGGATGGATGGATGGGTGGGTGGATGGATGGATGGGTGGATGGATGGATGGATGGGTGGGTGGATGGATGGGTGGATGGATGGATGGATGGATGCATAGACAGACAGTGGATGGATGGAAGGATGGATAACAGATAGAAGGATAAAATAGAAACAACAAATCTGTTAAAATACAATAAATCTGTACATCATCTTGTTGTTTGTGTTAATCATTATACTAATAGTAGTAGTAGTAGTAGTTGTAGTGAAAGAGTCAAATTTGAGTCCCTTCTGATATTCCAAATGCCCACTAAAGTAAATCATCCCGGTCAGAATCTGGACCTTGTAATGCTAAATGAACTGAGAGCTGGAAGAAATAAAAATAGCAGAGTGACTGGTATTACCATTACCATCCTGATGAGTGTAACTCACCAATAAGCAACAGAGACAAGCACCATCAATCTTGTTTCTTCTCTGTCTTTCTCTCACACGCTTTCTTGGGAGCCAGGCATCTTCTCCAAGCAGGCCGTGTCTCCATCCAGCTCCCTCACTCAGGGAATCCCAGCACCGAGAAGAGCAGGGTATTTCCTCCATGTGATTTGTCAAATCTCAACCCAGTGGGAGAGATACGTTGACCTCAAAGAAAAAAAGACAGTCAGTATTTCCAAAATAATGTCTTGAAATTCGCCTCCAGCAGAGAAACGGTACACACAAATACAGACGCAATGTTATTCGCTTTCAACACCAAACTTATTTCCATCGATCCACTATGTGATTTATTGAAGCCAAAACACAAACTCCTATAGCACATTAATCAGGTGAAAGAGAAAGACAAGGGAAACCGCTCTTTTTTCTTGTCTCTCTCACCTCAGATGTCTAATAGCAATATGCTAGCTCTGCGTTTAGCATCCACACTGAACGTCAGCAGATAAAGATGATTTGTGCAGTCAAATGGTACTTCAGCTATGGAATTAAGAGTGGTGGAAGTGACACTGTAAAATTATTCGGACTAAAATGCCTGCCATTGCTGTCTTGCTAAGGCTCATTTTATATTTAGCATTTTACACTGTGTATGCAAAATTGACTTACAGTTAACAATTAGCACTTTATGCCTAATTTGACAAAATGTCATTGTTTGCTACACATATCGCATCTCAAGTCTCTTTATGTACACTGTTGTCTTCTTTTTGTCTTCAAGTATACAACCTTTTTTGATGCCAATGGTTGAGTGTGGTGGAAATGACGCAACGACTGTGAGACGTGGTCTGAGTCGTGGTTTTTGGACAACGGATATCAATTATTTTCACACAATCAGTATTGAAATGGTTTCTGATTATTTTACTTATTCTGATTATTTTATTTTTGTGTGTTTTATATATGTAATAATATTTTATGATAGATTTTCATTTAGTAAAACTACAATTATTAAGGATTTTTTTTTTAACTGAAAGCTGAAATAAAATAAAATATAAATATTAGGTGAAAAATTTCAACAACTTATTTCATTTAGTTGCCATAGAAACAGTTATAATTTTCATTTAAGTATTACAATTACACTTCAAACTGAAATAAAAACTTTATTACAATTACAAAATTCCTTAAAAGTTAGACTAAAGTTAAACTGAAGTTTAAAATAATAATAATAATAATAATAATAATAATAATAATAATAATAATAATAATAATAATAATAATAATAATAAATACTATAATAGTATATAAGCAATACTTAAATTTATAAATAAAACAATAAAACAGAAAAAAATATATATCAATAAAAGGCATTTGAAAAGTAGTACAAATAAATAAAAACACAATAAAATAAATAAATAATAAAATATTATCTAATTATTCTTCAATAACTCAAAATATACAACTTTTCACAGTGAAATTTGATGTGGAGAATGCAATGAGGGTCCTTGTGTACCAATGGACGAGTGTTGAAAAAAAAAAAAAAAAAACCTTTGTCTTCCACTTGTCAACAGAGCAATATTGTGTTCATAAAGATCATTTGGTGACCTGATTACTGAGCAAAACAAAATTGCTTCTGACCATCTTTCCATCAGACTCTACAAGACGATCTTCATTTCAATTTATTTAGCTGACATGTAGGCCAAGAGCTGTCTTTGTAGTTTTTCCTAGCGTGCTTTCATTTAAATTACTTACTGCCCAAAGTATTCCCTGAAAGCTTGAGTGTCGAGTGTCCTGCTAAAAAGATCAGTTTTTATGCTAGTCCAGGTTGTTTATTTGATGCTTTCCATACATCAACATTTTAAAGCATTTCTGTCAAATTATCCAGGTAAATTTACTTTACAAAATATAAATGTACTAATAATTGTTACGATTACGTTTAGTTAAGTTCCTGTCTTGTCTGTTGTGAGCTCTCATTAGTTTCCATGGTTTCTTATTAGTTAATCCTTGTCCAGCTCTTCCTCCTTAGTGTTCTCATTGATCATGTGTGTACTTATAGTCAGAATCAGAATCAGAATCAGAATGAGCTTTATTGCCAGGTATGTTCACACATACAAGGAATTTGTTTTCGTGACAGAAGCTCCGCAGTGCAACATAACAGTGACAGAACAAAAAACACAATAAGGAATAAAAAATACAAAAAAATTCAAATAGGTGGGTAAGGAATGACAATATAAAAATCACAATGTATGGCAGGTATATTTCAATGAGCATTTAAGTATGTACATGTATATTATGTGCAAAAAATGTAAGTGTACGCTAAGTATGTGTGTTAGATAAATAAGTGTATGTGTATATAAATATAAATAGTGTAGTGTGTTCCACAGTTATTATCAGCTGTTCATAAGATGGATTGCCTGGGGGAAGAAACTGGTTCTGTGTCTGGTCGTTCTAGTGCTCAGTGCTCTGTAGCGTCGACCAGATGGCAACAGTTCAAAGAGGGAGTGTGCAGGATGTGAGGGGTCCAGAGTGATTTTGCCAGCCCTTTTGCTCACTCTGGATAAGTACAGTTCTTGAATAGATGGGAGGGTTGTACCGATGATTTGCTCAGCAGTCCGGACTACCCTCTGTAGCCTTCTGAGGTCCGATTTAGAAGCTGAGCTGAACCAGACAGTTACTGAAGTGCAGAGGATGGATTCGATGATGGTGGAGTAGAACTGTTTCAGCAGCTCCTGTGGCAGGTTAAACTTCCTCAGCTGGCGAAGGAAGTACAACCTCTGCTGGGCCTTTTTCACAATGGAGTCAATGTGAATGTCCCACTTCAGGTCCTGAGAGATAGTGGTGCCCAGGAACTTGAATGACTCCACTGCAGTCACAGTGCTGTTCATGATGGTGAGTGGGAGGAGTGCAGGGTGGTTTCTCCTGAAGTCCACGATCATCTCCACTGTTTTGAGCGTGTTAAGCTCCATGTTGTTGAGAGTGCACCAGACAGCCAGCTCTTTAACCTCCTGTCTGTAAGCAGACTCGTCACCATCCTGAATAAGGCCGATGAGTGTGGTGTCGTCTGAAAATTTCAGGAGCTTGACAGAGGGGTCCTTAGATGTGCAATCATTAGTGTACAGGGAGAAGAGCAGTGGGGAGAGAACACAGCCCTGGGGAGCTCCGGTGCTGATTGTACGGGTACTGGATGTGTATTTACCCAGCCTCACTAGTTGCTGCCTGTCCGTCAGGAAGCTGTTGATCCACTGACAGATGGAGGTGGGCACGGAGAGCTGAGTTAGTTTGGGCAAGAGGAGGTTGGGGATGATCGTGTTGAAGGCAGAGCTGAAGTCCACAAACAGGATCCTCACATAAGTCCCCAGTCTGTCTAGGTGTTGCAGAACATAATGCAGTCCGATGTTTACTGCATCATCCACAGACCTGTTTGCTCTGTAGGCAAACTGAAGAGGATCTAGTAAGGGTCCAGTGATGTCCTTCAGGTGGGCCAGCACCAGTTTTTCAAATGACTTCATGACTACAGACATTAGAGCCACAGGCCTGTAGTCATTTAGTCCTGTAATTTTGGATTTCTTTGGGATGGGGATGATGGTGGAGCGTTTGAAGCATGAAGGGACTTCGCACAGTTCCAGCGATCTGTTGAAGATCTGTGTGAAGATGGGGGCCAGCTGGTCAGCACAGGATTTCAGACAGGCTGGTGTAACACAATCTGGGCCTGGTGCTTTTTTTCCTTTTCTGCTTCCGGAAGACCTGGCACACCACATCCTCGCTGATCTGAATTGCAGGTGTGGGGGAGAGGGGGGATGCAGGAGGTGTGAATGGTGAAAGTGCTTGATTGGAGAGGTGTTCAGGGCGGGCTCCAGAAGTTGTGAGTGGTGTGAATGGTTGTTTGGAGAGGCATTCAGGGCTGGTTGCAGGACTTGTCAATGGTGTAAATGGTTGTATGGGGAGTCATTCATGGCAGGTGATGGGTGTTCTTTCAAACCTGCAATAAAATTCGTTTAGATCGTCTGCCAGTCGTTGATTCTCCACAGTGCTGGGGGGTGGTGTCTTGTAATTGGCGATCTTCTTTAGACTTTTCCACACTGATGCGGAGTCGTTGGAAGTGAACTGAGTCCTTATTTTTTCAGAATAATTCCACAATTTAGTTGAGTCTTTGTAGGAATACACATATCCTCACAGAAATTGATATATGATGTTACGGTCTCTGTGAGTTCATCCAGATCGGTGGCAGCAGCTTCAAAAACACTCCAATCAGTGAGGTCAAAACAAGATTGTAAATCCTGCTCTGCTTCATAAGTCCATCTTTTTACTGTCCTTACTACAGGTTTAGCTGATTTTAGTTTCTGCCTGTAGGATGGTATAAGATGAACCAGAAGGTGATCAGAACGTCCCAAAGCTGCTCGTGGAACAGAGTGAAATGCATCCTTTATTGTTGTGTAACAGTGATCCAATATATTACTGTCTCTTGTGGGACAAGTAACATGCTGTCTGTATTTTGGCAGTTCACGGGAGAGATTGGCTTTATTAAAGTACCCAAAAAAGGTTAAAGCAGAGTCTGGGTGTTGTTGTTCTGTCTCTGTGATCTGGTCAGTGAGTTTCTGTAAAGCTGAGCTCACGTGCGCTTGCGGAGGAATGTAAACACTGACCAGAATGAACGAGTGAAACTCCCGCGGCGAATAGAACGGTTTGCAGTTAATGAAGAGTGTTTCGAGATTGAAGCAGCACATCTTCTTTAACACAGTTACATCTGTACACCACCGTTCATTGATGTAAAAGCATGTCCCGTCGGCGCGCGATTTCCCCGTTGATTCTGCGTCACGGTCCGCTCTGAACAGCTGAAAGTCCGGCAGATGGAGCGCGCTGTCCGGTATGTTGTCATTCAGCCAAGTTTCTGTGAAACACAGAGCAGCAGAGTGAGAGAAATCCTTATTTGTCCGAGAGAGCAGAAGCAGTTTGTCCGTTTTGTTAGGTAGAGAGCGGAGATTTGCTGGATGGATGCTAGGCAACGGCGTTCGAAATCCGTGTTTTCTGAGTCTCACGAGCGTGCCAGCTCTTTTTCCCCGTCTGCGCATCTTCTTGAAGCATGTGATCAGCGCAGCCGCTCCGCCAACAAGAATGTCCAGCAAAACATCAGAATAGTTGAAAACCGGTGATATATCGGGAGATGTGTGTTGCCGAATGTCCAGCAATTCGTCCCTGGTGAAACTGATTGCAGGAATATAACTAAAGACAGGACAAACTAACAAAAACACAAAAACAACTGCAGAGCACGTCACGGTGGCAGCCATCCTGTATCAGTGCCAGCAAAGTCGAAGTAACCAACCACATCGAAACAAATGGAAGGTATGGACTCACCAGCATTACGCCTCCTCCTCAGACCTGAAAGCCGAAGGTGGCTGGAGTATCTGGGCTGGATGCTCCAGCAAGGCGGCCTCTCCTTCACAGTCAGCGAGCCCAAGACACCAACAGGGCACGTTCAGGAAACAGAGCCCACCGAAGCCAAGGAAGCGAAGCACGCTGATCAGTTTAACTTAAAGTCAGAAGCGGACATGAACCTTATAGATCTGTGGTCCGCAGATCCAATTCCCACCCTAGTACCCACCCTCAAACCTTTGTCTTCTTCGCCAGTCCCGTCCAGATTGTTAGAGGCTCCAGTCCCGTATGGATATCTTCCTCCCCCGATGTCCCCTTCAGGTTTCCTGGTCCCATCTCCTTCATTGGTTTTAGCGAGTCCCCTGGATTCGTCGGCCCTACTTGTGTCGTCCTGCACTTTGGCTCTGCCTCTGCTGCTATCTCCATGCGGCTCATCAGCCTTGCCTCAGCCTTCCCCTCCCCCAGCTTGGGATTGCGCTGAGTCTCCGGCTGCACTTTGGCCCTCCAGACCCATGTCTCCACCTCAGCCTGTCAGCCCGCTGGCTCCACTCCGGCTCTGCATTCCTTTGGCTCCACTGACACCTGTCTGCCCTAGGACTCCTCTGGGCTCCCTCGTACATCCGGACAAACATCAGTTGTTGTCGCTCATCTTCCGCCACGGACTTCCGGGTCTCCTGCTTTGCCTCGACCCTCCAACCCTTCGGCTTCACCAGGCTTCTCCCTTCATCCGGTTTCCCTGTCATCCTCGCTTGCTCCATCGTCGCCCTGGTCCGCCGAATCCCTGGCTCTGCCTCAGGCACGCGAGCCAGCCCGCTCCCCTTTGGGCTTCCAGGCCATTGTCGCCCTAGTCAGTCGATCTCTCTGCTCCGCTGGTTCCTCCATATACCCTGGTTTTGCCTCCGTGGATCAGCCTCTGGGTCAGTCTCTGGATGTCGCCCAGTCCTTCAGCCAAAGCTCCTCCCTGGTTCCTCCCACTGTCTGCTCCACCATGGTGTTGGCCTCCTCAAAATTCTCCACACCCACCACCTAACCTATGCCTTTATTTGAACAAAGGTACAAAAATATGAAAGCTTGTTTCTACCACAGGAAAAACAAAATGGTAATTGCGACTTTTTAGTCTCAAAATTCAGACTGTTTACTTCACGCAATACTGAATTTGTATCTTACAATTCAGACTTTTATTCTCGGAATTAACAGTTTATGTTTTGCAATTGCGAGTTAACTGTGTTAACATCTAGCAAATTTTGCGCATTTTCATAATTGATTATATCTCGCAATTTTCATTTTTATTTTTTCAAGAAATGGAAGGATCAGCGCAAGTTCTACTAGGAAGACTTTTGTATGTCACAATTTATTTATTTTAAATAACACAATTGCAAATATATATCTCAAAATTCAGATTTTTCAGAATTTGCAATTGTAAATTTAGATTTAACAATTCAGACTTTTCTTCTCAGAATTACCAATTTATATAGTTATAAACAACTGGGTTAACATCTCACTTTTTTTTTTTTTTTCACAAGTTTAATTGAGCAATTCTGAGGTTTATATGTAGTTTATATCTTTTATAATTCTTAGAAAGAAATTCAGAATATTGAGAAACTAATTCCAAATGGTGAGAATATATGTCATGAATGGGCCACAATGAGGGCCATATTCTTCAGAACTGTTATGGTATGGTTCGCCACTGATTCGAATACTTGATTGAATACTGATTTGAATAATGTCTTTGTGAAGAGCAGCAGTAAGATTTTTCTGATATTTCCAATCCACTGGGGTCATTTCAAAGTGACTGCATCAGTCATTTTCCTTCCTCCCTCTTTATTCGCTTGACCCCTTCAACTGGAATGAACGAACACTCCACAGATTCTCATGTATTTGGACACCTGCGGTTTTGAAATTACATTTGAGAGAAGGAATAGTTTCCATATTGCACTTCATCGAGAACATACGCTGTGTTCAAATCATTTAGAAAGAAGGCCTCCACTAACAGCTAAGTTTGGTCCTTTAAAAAGGTCAATGCTGTTAGCAAAGCACTGGCTTTTGGTATGATAAAAAAGGGCATTGGGTTCATTCATACTTCAAAAATGTTAAATCAAACATATGGCACAGAAATCACTGGAGAGAAGGAGTGAGAAATGTAACAATCAGTTTTAAGACCAGGCTTTGTGTCAAACGTTTTGTTCTGCGCAGGAATTTCCTGAAAGACTTTCTCCATCCTGTGCCCGTGTTGACCCAGCCCTGCCTTCACCTTCAGTGCGGTTCTGCGCGCCACATGGCTCATTTTCAAGTATGCAGAAAGCTAAAGAGAAAATAAGGCTGCTGGAGATGGCTTCACCACCTGTTATCTGGCCTGGTCTGAAGGACAAAAGTGGACAGCAATTCTTCACAGGACCTCTGGAGCCAGAAATCCAGAGAGGATGATGGAGAAGAGTGCTGGGTTACATTACACAAAGTGGTGGGAGTAGGTTCCGAAATAGACAAGGAAGCTGGAGTTATATCATCCAAGTCCAAAATGCAAGCACAGATTTGCTGGCAAATGCCAGTGGATGTAAAATGAAATGTTTCATGGTGTGCTTTAGTAAAATAAATGAAAAATCTGTCAAATTCGTCATCAAAATTGTATGACTTGCCATCTTCCCTGGAACACAAAAGGTGAAGTTTTAAAGACAATCTGGTCTTCTCTTTTCAAAATAATAAAAATGAATGAGCTCTAAAATAATATATAAAACTATCAAAAAAGATTTATACATGAGTGATATATATTGTTGTTTTAGGTCATGGTTTCTATTCGATAATAATTATTTGTTTTTATACTCAAATAAGAACTTCTCACGGAAATTACATCTGCCTAATTCACAACTCAGTTCAAAAGTTAACAAATGTTCTGTGCATATAAATAGCATATTCACATTTTATGCAGAGGAACCTCACAGCTACAGTATATAATGCACATTTTCTTTAATGCAAAATATCTTTGTGAGGCAGTCGTGGCCTAATGGTTAGAGAGTCAGAGTTGTAACCTGAAGGTTGTGGGTTTGAGTCTCGGTATGGGCAGGGATTGTAGGTGGGGGAGTGAATGACCCATGCTTTCTTCCACCCTCAATACTATGACAGAGGTGAGACCCTTGAGTAAGGCACACCGCTGCCAACTGCTCTGGGTTTGTCTTCACTACTCACTGCTATATGTGTGTGTGCGCACTTCCCTTACGAAAATTAACCATGGTTTTACTACAAATAAAACCAAAAAACCATGGTTACTGTAGTTAAACCATGGTAACCACAAATTAACCATGGTTTTGCTATATTAACCATAGTTTTACCATGGTATTTGTAGTAAATCTGTGGTTTTACAAATGGCAGTCAATACGCCAAAAAACCATGGGTTACTACAGTTTTACTATAATAAAACCATGGTTATTTTTCGTAAGGGTTGGATGGGTTAAAAGCAGATCAAGAATTCCAAGTATGGAAATTTTCCATTGCACAAAAGGTTATTTACAGTGGAAAAATGTTCTTCAGATTATTAAGAAAATGGTTCTTTAAGGAACTGATCGCTGAAATAATTTTTGAGGAACAAAAAATGGTTCTTCTACTACAACATTTGGATACCCGTTCTAAGAATGTACGCTAAAATATAGTATGAATGAAATTTTTGAAGTTTCCATGGCTACCCAGAAATGTGTGATTCTTGCGGGTATGTGGTTTTGACACTTCCTACATTTTTCATTAAACCGATGATCCAGCTGCCAACTGTTAACATCTGTTAACATCTCAATAGATTGGAAGACTATCATTGTACTGTATAACAACTCAAAGAGGTTGTTCCAAACCTGTATGAGTTTCTTTCTTCTGTTGAACACAAAAGAAGATATCTTGAACAATGTTTGTATTTTGTTTTCCGTACTATGAAAGTCAATGGCTACCATCAACTGTTTGGTCTAATGATGTCAAAATTTGATGACTAAATTTTTTAATCTTGGGTAAACTTAAGAATATCTTCTTCTTCTTTATTTTTTATTTCTTTATTTTTTGTTTACAAAAAGTTTCATATGGGAGATTGGGAATATAGAGTATGACGTGTTCTTGATAGCTGTATGGTGCTTTTGTGCATTTTTAGAAGCTTGAAAGGTCTGGGCCCATATTCACAAACCATTTTAAGGCTAAACGTAACTCATAACTTGTTGATTTATGAGAAAATCTTAAAAATAATGGGCCTGTCAGTCCTAAATTTAAGACTCCTACGCTTTTGCTTGAAAATACTTGAAAGAGTATTTCACAAAGTGTTTTAGCACTGAAACTAGCTCCTAAATCTGTGAACAAGTAGTGAAGAGGACTCCTCAGTCACTAAGATCAAACCACAAACTATCCTCTTAAGACCGTGCGGCCTCATATGAGGACATTATATTTTAGTTAATTTCTCTGAGACTGTACATGCCACCAGTTTAAGTCCAGATGTCTTGTACAGAGCACATTCAGGGCTTTTCAAAGATACCAAATTATTTGGATGTTTCATGACCACTCCCTCTCCTTGGTCTTCAAAAATGTCTGAAATTAATTAAGTGACAATCTTATGGAAATATGATCATGTTTTGTAATTATCATTAAAATATGTCAAATTTTTAAACTGTGTATCATAAGTCAACATCTCAGGAAAATTTTATGGGGTTTCAAATCAAAATATGACTTTCTGTTATGAAACAGGATGTTGATTTCATACATGTCCTCTTAGAGAAAAACAGGACTAAAAGCATTTTATATTATGCATTTTTTGAAGACATAAAAAATTAATAGGGATTAATAAATTCAATTATATTTCAATATTCTATGAAATGTTATAAATGACTCCCATTACTACACTTCTTTTTTCATTACATGTTGCCCCAAAACACATTAATATGAAAACTAGATTTAGTTTATACCGTACATTGTATATAATGAGAAAACCCGTTTATGGTAATTTTACAAACATTTTGCAGAAAGAAAAAAATTTTATTGAATCATTCTGTTATAACATAGGTGAAATCATCTTTATACAAAGTTGGGTAAAAAAAAAAAAAAAAAACTTGAAATCTACAAATTTATTTGTGATTTTTTTTTTTTTTTTTTACTATTGTTTTTGCCTATGCATGTTCATTCATGTCTTTTCATTTTCTTTTAAGGAAATTGAGTCCCGATGTCCTCTAACTTATTAATGAAATATCTTAAAAAAATAACATAAAATTACATTATTTTTAATGCTCTAAACAATCTAAAAAATCTTTTTACGCCAGTCTTAAGAGGCTATTTCTAAAATGGCTGTTGATGGCAATCTGCCTCTGAATGTAATTATTTTAGATAATGATTTAATTTGATGATAATTACCTTTTAAAAAGCTATCATCATGTTTGTGATAGTTTTAAATAGGGATTTTTTTTTTTAATATATTTTAATATTTTTTGTGCATCCCTGTCTTTTTTGTTGCTTGTTGTCTGTTAAAGAAAAGTCTTCTTTGTGCTGCCTTCTTGGCCAGGGCTCACTTGTAAAAGAGATTGTAATCTCATGATTTTCTTCCCTGGTAAAATAAAGGTAAAAAAAATACAATATCGTCTTTGGTCTTGGAGGTTATCCCAACTCAAAATTTTCCTTTCCCATGAGCCAATCACTGTATGCATAATTTGCAAAGCATGCTGAAATCATCCATAGCAACAAGTTCAACCCAGCCCTTACTCTCAGCTTAAGACTTCTGTCTATTCCTTAGTAAAGGTTTGTCTCAGCAACTTTGTGAATAGGTTTTAAGAGAAAGCTCTTAGCTAAAAACTTTTACTGCCATTTAGGAGAACTCTTAGTTGTAAGATAAAAAGTTTCATGAATATGGGCCCTGGTCTCTATTGTAAATGCACAAAAAAGTTTGAAACATGATACTGATTGAACTTTCCCTTTAAAGAAAAATCTCATTTTATTGCAGTCCCTGTACATAAAAAAAAAAAAAAAAAAATGAAGCAAACCTTCACATTAGCCATTTTCCAGCCATATTTAAATAGACCAATGAAAAAAATATTTGCATCATTTGGCTCTCTACAACTGAATCATTTAGACTCTTCCTGATCTATAAAGTAAAACATCTCTGGAAGCAGAAGCCGTAGATAATCTGACATGATTATTGGACTCGCGATTGACTGGAGTGCAACGCTGCAAGTTTCTTAGGTCGCAATAAGAAGGAAAAACACTCAAATATTCTGAAGGAGTTGGAAGATCAGCAGTCCGTGATGAGCCCTCTGAGGTTTCCTGGAGAAAACGTCTCACCTGTCTCTTGTTTTTACTCCTGCCTACCCCACCATCTGCTCTGGTGGAGATTTTCCTTGGAGCCCAAAACAAAAGAAATAACTAAACCGGCATCGGCTCCAAAAGACATCACTTAATCACGGCTGGAGCGGGATCTTACGCCAGGGACCTCGAAGGGGACTCTCGTCCAATTCTCTGTCATGTCCAGGCCTTAATTGTTTAAACAGACAAAAGAAAAGGGAAACGAACCCTCCGAATATCTTTCCACCTGATGAGCTCCGCAGTTGCAGGCCATCATTGTGCCCGCCAAGCTGGCGGTCATACAATCAGGCAACGAGCCCTTTGAGCGATTGTAATCTCAACTTTTGGCGCAAGTCATAGATTTATGCATAGAAATGACCAATTCGGCATCACTACAGGTGCAGAAAGGCATAGGGCTTGGTCAGGGTATCTCCACATATGTTTGTGATTCACCAGGTTGTTGGTTTCTGATCGTTTCCCAATAAAGAAAACAGATTTTCTAAATTGCGCTACTCTGGTCCGGTTCAATTACACATTAATCGAGAAAAGCTGCAGTCCGGTTCCAAACTGAAGATGGCTGTCTGCAGATCCAATTAGAGGTTTGTCAGATGGGAAAGAACAGGATGCTGGAATCATAAAACGTAAGAACAAATAAAGGATACGCAATCGTAGATTCTCTGCCATCGTATACAAAACTGAAGTGGTTGAGTTCGTGACTCGGGAACAAGGGGGGAGTGAATACGCTACCCAACAAAAACATGCTGTCCTGTGTTCGCAACTAGTCCTTGTAATGTTGAATGACAATGTTTATGAGTCCTCAACATCAGCGAGATTGCATACATACATTTGTGGTTCTCATTTGGCCACAGAAAGAGAGAGAATGACCGTAAGCGAGAGGGGCCTCGCAGATTGCGTGCTTGTGATGTAATGTGATTACTGCTGATGAATGGCCTGCGTTCACTGCCTCGCCATCCTTAGATCGGTCATCTTTTTAGTGCCTTGAATGTTTCGGATACCCCTGTGGTTGATTAAAGCAGCGTACATGAAATTTGGCAGAAACATTTGGTTATATGTAAGGCATAATGTCCTTACTGCAAAACAAACCGATCTGATTGTTTTGGATTCACACTAATAATAATTATATTTATTAAAAGCATTTTAAAATGGCGAAGATGATAATGCTGATAAAATATGTATTTGTTCATAATTTTCATTAGAACATATTATTATTATTATTATTATTTATTTATTTATTTATTTATTATTTTTTATTAATGATAAATTATTATTCTTATAAAAAATGTTTAAAAACTAGTATTAAATGTAATAATAATAATAATAATAATAATAATAAATATTTAAACAATATTTATTACACATTTATTATTATTATTATTATTAGTAGTAGTAGTAGTAGTAGTAGTAGTATGAATGT
Organism: Carassius gibelio; assembly: GCF_023724105.1. Taxonomy (NCBI): domain Eukaryota; kingdom Metazoa; phylum Chordata; class Actinopteri; order Cypriniformes; family Cyprinidae; genus Carassius; species Carassius gibelio. The sequence goes on from NC_068392.1 coordinate 14,389,804, forward strand.
GGTAATAATACACATATCATAATATTATTACATTATAAATATTGTTAGAATATTCGATCTTTTAGACTAATAAATAACATTTTAAACATCCATAATAATAATAATAATAATAATAATAATAATAATAATAATAATAATAATAATAATTTGTAATAGCACTTTTTATTATTATTGTTATTAAAAACAACAACGCAATAATACAATTATAATTATTATTCTTACATTAAGGTTCTTATGATTATTGAAATATTAAATACTACTATTACTACTACTACTACTACTACTAATAATATATAGCGTACAACGCGCAAGTATTGCACTGGAGAGTAATGAGATGTTAATATCCCATTGGAGAGCATATGCAAACCTTGTCACTACTCTCCAGTCAAAAAACAAAACAAAACAAAAACAACAACAAAGAAAACTAAGTGAGAGCATGCAGGAGAACAGACCATCAAGCATTGCGTTTGGCAGGACGCATGGACTCTCAAACTGTTCAATGAAGGATCTCATTTCAGACATCTCATAGTCATATTGACTACTGGCAAGCAAAAAGCCATGTGTGTGAGAATTCAAAGTCTCAATTTACGAGGCCAGTAGCACTGAGGTGTGAAGGGAAAATGGTTTGTTGATATATACTGGCCAGTCTGATTCATTTAACCCTCCATCAGCCCTTTATCCAAACGTACAGTGAGAGAATCATTTAATCGAAGGTGAAGGGTAAAGTCCCTTAGCATTAAAGCGCCTTTGTTTCAATGTTTGCTATGAATGTCATCTTTGATTTCAAAATTATCCTGGTGCTTCACTTACATCTATCTGTGCACCAGATTAATGGGTGACTCTCTCAGGAAGAACTGAAACATTTGGCCAACTCGACTGTCTTCATGCCACCATAACCATGAATCAATTAAACAATCATTATCATAGACTCCATGCCACTCTACCACTATACAGGTGCTAGTCAAATAATTATAATATCATCAAAAAGTTGATTTATTTCACTAATTCCATTCAAAAATTGAAACTTGTATATTATATTCATTCATTACACACAGACTGATATATTTCAAATATTTATTTCTTTTAATTTTGATGTTTATAACTGACAACTAAGGAAAATCCCAAATTCAGTTTTTCAGAAAATTAGAATATTGTGAAAAGGTTCAATATTGAAGACACCTGGTGCCATACTCAAATCAGCTAATTAACTCAAAATACCTACAAAGGCCTTTAAATGGTCTCTAAGTCTAGTTCTGTAGGCTACACAATCATGGGGAAGACTGCTGACTTGACAGATTTCCAAAAGACGACCATTGACACCCTGTTTTAAGGACCATGCTGTTCTTAATTGGCCAGCAAACTCGCCTGACCTTAACCCCATAGAAAATCTATGGGGTATTGTGAAGAGGAAGATGTGATATGCCAGACCCAAGAATGCAGAAGAGCTGAAGGCCACTATCAGAGCAACCTGGGCTCTCATAACACCTGAGCAGTGCCACAGACTGATCAACTCCATGCCACTCCGCATTGCTGCAGTAATTCAGGCAAAAAGAGCCCCAACTAAGTATTGAGTGCTGTACATGCTCATACTTTTCATGTTCACACTTTTTAGTTGGCCAAGATTTCTAAAAATCCTTTTTTTGTATTGGTCTCAAGTTATATTCTAGTTATATTATTTATTATTATATAGTTATATTCTTTTCTTAGATACTGAATTTGAGATTTTCCTTAGTAATGAATAGTAATGGTAATGAATTAATATGATATACAAGTTTCATTTTTTGAATGGAATTAGTGAAATAAATCAACTTTTTGGTTATATTCTAATTATATGACCAGCACCTGTATAAGACGCAGTTCCAGACAAAAGGTTAAGGTTTTAGGCAGCCATTCATACGTAGCCATATTCGTTGTTTTCTTTGCCAAAATTTTGCGATCTATAGATTTTAATGAAGCACACCAAAGCCGGTGCGTAACTACAGATGTTTTACACTTGTCCAGTCCATCTCATGAGGGACTGTCGTAATGAACAGACCAGATCCTGTCACAAGACATCAAACTCAGTAAGGAAACCTTCAACATGACACGTCTCTCAGGAACAGCATGTACAGAGATGGAGAAAATCTCTGGACAACATAGAATATATTTTAAGACTACAAGGACCCAGAGCAAATCACTCCAAAATAATCCTTCATGTTGATACTGCAGACATATCTATCCAGAAATAAACACACATCTTGTTTAGGCCCTTGAGTTACAGAATAGGTACCGAGAGTCTTTATGTCCCTCAAATAAATCTAGGCAAAATGTACATTTTAGTTGATTTCTCTTATTTTTATTGAAAAATATGTTTGGCCTGTTCTCAACCGTGTTTAAATAATATTAACATTTTCTGTTCATGAAAACAAAATGTTGTCCTTATTCACTCTCTATATTTGAGAATGTATCATTAAACTTAAAAGACACTTAATAGATTTAAAGACTTATGTGTGTTACTACAGCAGGTTACGTCAACCCTTGGTGGTAAAAACAACATGTGGTTTTATTAACAAAGTTCGGGAGAAGCACGATCAGATAATCATCCAATTTGGCACAGGTGCATCTCGTTTAGCTAATCATCTTAAATAGCACACAAGCGTATATATATCCAGTCTTCTTACCTCCTGTCCCACGACAGTTTTTTTCGGCATCCCTCCTCCACCCCAGCTCCTCACTTCTAATCTATTTATCCTAAATTGGGGATAGGGGGAGTTATTTGGGTTCGGGCTGTGGTCCGGGCCTGGACCCCTCCCCCAGGACAGCACGCCAAAATATGCCTACTATTCGCCTTCAGATTAGATGTAAGGGTGAACTCGTGAAACCAAGAAAGGGAAAAGAAACCAAAAAAAAAAAAAAGAGTATTTCTGTTCATATCAGTATTGTATCAGTAACAGTATTTTATTTTATGCAAAATGCGATATTCACAGAGTTATTAGGTCATGTTTTCTCCCTTTTTTTCCAAACCGTGACAAATGCCAGTCTCCCTTTTTTGCTAAATGCAAACCAACCAATCACAGCGCACCATTCCATGCACTGTAAACGGTAACAGCTGATCACAGCGCACGATTCCACACACTCTACACACTAGTGGCAGAGCTCTGAATAAACCCAGCATTATTCATCTACTTTGTACTTTGTGATCAACTAACAAGAGCTGCATGATAAATTATGTGTGATTGCCATGCACATCTCATCAGTAAAGCTGGTTCTGTGATTAATAGTACCAATAAATATCCATCAAGTGTTTTCAGATGTAAATTATTCAGATGAATTTAATACACAGAGCTGTAGATCACTGACAAGCTACGCAATATTGCAAAATATTTATAAAAAAATATGTCAGAATTTTTCATCGACTATAACTAGACGAAAATAGTCATGGATAATTCTGACTAAAATAAGACTCAGATGCTCAGACTCTTAGTTGACTGAAACTTGACTAGACCAAAAATAGTATGAACATTTATCATTCCAATTTATCAAAATGGATTTATTGCGTTTTTGAACCAAACTCTTCATATATATATATATATATATATATATATATATATATATATATATATATATATATATATATATATATATATATATATATATATACACAGTATACAGTGTTCCAAAGGAGCTAGCAGGATGGCATGGTCCACAGTGTCAAAAGCAGCACTAAGGTCTAGGAGCACTAGCACAGCATGATCTCCAGAGTCACCATATATATATATATATATATATATATATATATATATATATATATATATATATATATATTATACACATACATACATACATATATATAATATATAAAAACATAAAAAAAATGTGTTATTAAATTTTGCAACTGACATCTGGAAGGTCGATATTTACAATGCAATAAATATTTGGCTTGAGATGGCACAATGCAATTAGATAGAAAATTGTTCATCTCAGAGAATGTTTAAAATCATTGAAAATGCACTTTTAAAACGTCACCTTTTTAAACTGGAAAAGATGCCCATTTCATCACCCGACATATGTTTCTTCAGACTGATTCTTTCCAAGGTACTAAAAGGCAAAAACTGTCTTTCTGTTCCTCTTCAGTCCTTTTGTCAGCTGCCAAAGAAAAGACAGGAGGACAGAAACAGAAAAACCTTAGTGAGCTGCTTAAAATAATATATTATAGACACGCAAAGCAAGCATGTCCTTAATAATGTGGATGGGAAAGCAAATGAGTTAACCAGGACATTTAATCAACACCTGTAGGACAAATTAGCATGAAAGTGGAATGCATTAATCGCAATGTAGGAGTGTGTCCATATACGCAGCTATACCAACAAGAAATCAGCGTTTTTTTCTGTTTTTTTCTATTCGTATTAAATGCATCAACTTCTTCCTATATGGATGTGTCCTCAATTAAAATACTGTAAGCATCCTAAAATTAACTCCTTATAGATTAATTTTAACATGTCACTGGGACCTTTTGTATACGGTAAATAAACTGCATGGAAACTGCATCTTGCCATTGGCAAGAGTACTACAGACTGAAAGAAATAAACATCATTTTTAAACCCAGTATGTACTTAATTATTAGCTATTTAAGTCAGTTAGCTGACACTTTCTTATCCAAACACTGGGATAAGAATATATCAGTCCCAGACTGAAAATATCAATTTCCTATCAGTTTCCTGTCAGTCACTACAAGTTATGTTGTGATGACATTAGGGGTCTAACTTGAGAGCTCAATCATTTCTGAGTTAAAGAGAAAAATGGCAATGAAAATTGGCTAGTGAATTCTGCATACTGACCAACTCCTAGTGCATACAAAGTATAGCGACAGCGCACATCCATTCATTAGATTTTTTCTTCTGAGCTGAGTGGCTGTATGAAAATCTGTTATACTCCATAAAGCCATTTGTCTGTTGTGAGTTGGGAAGCTTTTCTAGTTGGTGGTAAGGCGCAAAGAGTGGTGTTCCTTTCAACGTTTCCCCTGGGCGCTTCTGTTGCCACTGCTGAATTGGACCCAGAGTTGATGGCCATGGCAGTTATGAGCATCAGACTGAAGGTGAATACACCACCCACCCCTGAGTACTCACGGCTGGTTGATTGGTTTCTCGGTTCAGAGCGAGGCACACAACTGCATTTTCCTCTGGTTCCTTTCGATCCCGGAGGTGCATGAGGAAGTGATATAGTCGTGGACGGCCCCTTATATAGATAGAAGCCACTACACGATGGTGGAGTGATGAAGGGGTGTGTCGACATTCCCCAGGTAGAGGAAGTGGTTGCGATGCACCTGTTCCAGCAAAACGCCACCACTTGGACAAATTGCCCCCGCTCCCCCACCCGGTTAGTGGGGTTATCGAGGTGCTTATGTCTTGCACGAGTATATTGCTATCCTATTGGTGAAGAATGCAATTGAGCCTGTCTCCCTAGCTGAGATGAGGAAGGAGTTTTACAGCCCTAACTTAATCTTACCCACGAAAAGTGGTGGCCTTTGATCAATCTTGGATCTGCGAGTCCTGAATCAGCTCCCATTCAAGATGTTGATGCTCACAACTCACCTGCCATCTCCTCCTCTGGAGTCAGACACTGCTCAAGTTACTACATGGCATTCACAGTCCAGGGGAACTCAAGCATGCAGTCGATGCGCTCTGACGACAGCTGACATTCCCCAGAGAATGGCAAATCTATCTCCATGTGGTTCGGCTGATTTGGATTCAATTCTGTGAGTGATGTCACTTCCTAATACAAACACGCCTCTTAGTTTAGTCCCACACTGATTGACAGCTTTCTGTGTAAGGCATCAGCATCAGTTTTGACAGGTTACACAGTGAGAGTGATAAAGGAGACGTGGTAATTAATATTGCTTAAATATGGCAGTAACTGAACCAGTTACACTACTTATTACATTTTAAATAGTGTAACTTGTAATCTGTAACCTATTACCTTCCCCATAATGTGAACATAAATCATTTCTTAAAAAATCTGATAATGGAGCCCGAAACATGTATTTATAAAGACTCACCTAAACCACATCAACTTCTATGAAGCTCGCTGAGCTGACAGGGCCGTGAAGAATTGAACACAGTCACGATACAAGAAGAAAGCAATTATAATCAGGATGGAATGAACCTCACAGTCATGGCAGGCAACAGTTGAGGAGAGAAGGCCAAAGCCCCACCACAGTTTCACCATCATGGACGGCACAAGAATTATTAAAAACTTTGACAAGCCTGTCCAGAAATCAGACATTAGACACACGCAATTATGTTGCTTACGAAATAATTATGTTATTTCGATTCAATTAGGTTTTTTGGGTTCATTTTGATACTACAAATGACCCCTTAGCATTAGCACCCTTGCTTTATCTTCCTTTTTTCTTCTTTAACTTCATATGTTTATACCTGTCAGAGTAGGTCTGCCGCAGAAACCACTCTGGCTTTGGTCCTGCCATCCGACACTCTCCACATCGAGACTCCAGCTCATCAGAGTGCTTAGACAGCATTGAAACGGACAAGAAAACTGTAAGACAAGAACCACAGTGTCATGGCTGGAACATCCAAACAGTTTTTTGAAGACGAATAGTGTTTCCATTTCCATGTCAGGTACCAATCTTTGCAATTAATAGTTTTAAATGAATACGCTTTTAATCAGAGTCTTGATGTTGTGGGTTTGTTCTGGAGATCTCTCGAGACCACATTAATGTGACCGCGGTGGGGCTCTCTTTACTCAGTGTCTTGGTCTGGATCTGGGTCTCGGTTTGTGGTCTCGGACAAGACCGCAGTCTAATTCAAGGTGAAAATCACCTCAACAGTCACTGAAAGTCACTGAAAGAGTCTGGCATGTGGCCATCCATTGTGAAACCTAAAATATTCTAGATTTAAATCAGTGGCTCTCCACATATATAGATTTTATTATTATTACACTGCAAAAAAAAATGCTTATCTCACTTAGTAATTTTGTCTCTAGTCAAAATATCTTACAATTCTTAAATCAAGATACTTTTACTAGATAAGCCAATTGACTTAAGATATTTAGTCTTGTTTTCAAGGGGTTTTACAACTTTGTAGATCATTTGCATTCACATACAGCTACATTACACACTGCATGAAAAGCAGTATTCGAAATGGCATAATCCCTATTATTATCATCCTACTTTAACTCATTTAGATTTAACAGTACAGTACATTTTAACATATGTGAAAAAATAAGTATAAAATAAGACAAAATTTGATTGTTGAGTATTTGAAATGAACTGCATTTTCTTTTTTCGTTCAGTTCAATCAAACTGACAGGTCTTGGTTTGGATCTGGTCCTTAAGTGTTTTAGTTTTGATATGGATCTGGGCCTCGAGGGGTCTAATATTAGTCTGGGTCTTGGAGGCTCTGGTTTTGGCTCCAACTGCTTTTTAGCATACAGATGACTCCAAAAAGCCCCTCAATGCACAGATCGATGTTATCATGCTGGCCCGTGGGCTAGTTTTACTCTTCAAAGGTACTTAGGGTATCAAAATACACTGCTGTGTTGGGGTTTGGTGGTAAGTTTAAGTCTAGGCAGGGCTTTCTGGCCTCCTTAAAGATGATAAACACAGCCTGGGGTATGAATAAAAAAAAAAAAAAAACACCTTTTCCTGTTTGCTGAGATAAATGGCCTGTCGACAGCTGACACTCTGCGAAAAAATGTTGAGCTGTGCTTATAGAATCAGCAAAAACAAACATCTTACAGTCCTTATACAACACTCATAAAAAAAAAAAAAAAAGAAGATAAAAAAAAACGTATATTTTACAAGAAAATATTATTTCGGGTTTTCTACTTCAAAACTTAAATTAAACGTGTATTTTTAATTATGAAATTTACTAGCAGTTTCTGAGTGAAAATTGTTTCTATATCTTATTGTTTCTATAGGTTCATTAGCGTCATTTTTGATCTCTGAAGTCATATCAAAACTGTCTCAAAGAGATAAAAAAATATGATCCCTGTTAAAAAGCAGTGACAAGCACCATAAACAAGTTTATATACTCAATGTTCTGTCAGCCAAATAATACAGGGAAGTGTTCGCTATACCAGCCTCGCCTAACAGGGAATGCTGAATCAGTCTTCTATTACCAAGAGAAAACCCTGATGAAATATTATGTCCTTTTACCACAGCAATAGGCCTCGGAGACCCTCGTAGGCCAAATTAATGGGAAAAAAACATGGGCCTGAGGCTGTCCTGACCCTCCTGGTTTATGAGTGCATTACTACCTTGGCTTCAGACCCCACTGAAAACTCCTATAAATGAACAAACTGCTGCTATAACTTCATATGACTCGAACACAAACACCACTTCAAAATACATACCCCAAATGCTGGTTTTGTAATCGACATCCGATCTGCTGCCGAAGATTTAAGGTGCACAATTGGTGACATAAATGGATGATTTTTCAGTTAAGGGGATCTTTTCTGTTCCCCAGGATGGAATGAAATAAAATGAAATTAAGTGAAATAGTAATTTACATTTCGGGATAGATTATGATGGCTTTTACTTTAAAGTAACCAAATAAAAAGTATTAAAGCCAGTAAGTATTCATTTTAAATGCTAAAATTAAATATTTTTAAATATAAAATTTTCTTCATTTTAATACGATATTTTTAATGAACTAAGATATTTTCAAAGGGCCTTTTACTTTTTATTGGGTTTATTTAATTTTAAATGCTGAACTGAAATATTTTCATAAAATATTTTGTATTTATTTCTTGAAAATAATATATTTAATATGAACACATATGAAAAAAAGTGTTATAACTAGAAAAATTATACTTGAAATTTTACAATCTTACAAAATAAATAAATAAATAACTCTAAAGTACAAACTATATATATAATCTGACGCACACCGTATTTTCTAACAACACTTTACCTTTTCTGAACCCACTTAAGCTCTTAAAGTCCCTACTAATGAGCTGAAAAGTTGAATCGTCTGTAAGAAGAGGGAGACTGCATTTCAGAGACATGTTCTTAAATGTGACACATAGTAAATACTTGCATGCACAGATTTAAGCCAGCTTTAATGTTTCTTGAGCATCATATCATAACCTGTGTATGCAATACAGTATATATATTATTTCCCCAATCATTACTGAAGGGGCTGTGAGGTCCATAAGTAAAGGAAAGTTGGGAAACACTTTATTATATCACATGCAGTGACATTTCCTCTCTGTAACAGCTGGTGCAGGGTTTAACATGCCTTGGAAATTAATTTAATTTCCTGCTCCTGAAAAGTAATTGATCACAGTGCTCTAACTTAATTTGATATGTCTCCTTTTGGTTCTCACTGATATTTACAGGCGGAGCTGCTGAATTAAGGCTTTGTTTGTGTTCTGGTTTGGGTAAGCATATTGTCAGCCAGAGTTTCAGTGAGTATTAATCAACAGAGCAAGATGAGAAGTGGAGAGATTCCCTTGGCTAAAAGCACCTGACAAGTGATGGGGTTTAATTTCCTGGTCCCTATTCTTGTATATTTTGTAAATTGTTTTGTAATATGTATATATGTATACACACACACACACACACACACACACGCACACACACACACACACACACACACACACACACACACACACACACATATATATATATATATATATATATATATATATATATATATATATATATATATATATATATATATATATATATATATATATATTACAAACAAATTTACAAAATATACAAGAATAGGGACCAGGAAATTAAACCCCACAATATGCTTACCCAAACCAGAACACAAACAAAGCCCTAATTCAGCAGCTCCGCCTGTAAATATCAGTGAGAACCAAAAGGAGACATATCAAATTAAGTTAGAGCACTGTGATCAATTACTTTTCAGGAGCAGGAAATTAAATTAATTTCCAAGGCATGCTAAACCCTGCACCAGCTGTTACAGACAGGAAATGTCACTGTATGTGATATAATTAAGTGTTTCCAAACTTTCCTTTACTTATGGACCTCACAGCCCCTTCAGTAATGATTGGGGATTATTTTCACTGTTTTATTTTATATAAAATCATTTTCTAACTGTTTTTAAATTGATTTTAAGTAAACGTTTTAATCATTTTAAAAGTTTTAAAATTGCTTGTTCTATTTTTTTTTTCTTTTTTTCATGATTATTTTACTTTCTTTGATGTAAAGCATTTTGAATTACCATTGTGTATGAAATGTGCTATATAAATAAACTTGCCTTGCCTTGCCTTGGGGAAATAATATATAAATTTTACGCATCCTTTTTAAATAAAATGATTTTCTTTTGGATGGTTGTGTGTGCGTTTTATATTGTTATATATTATTATATTATTTATTAAAATAATACTTAAAATGTAAATGTTTTAATACAAATATTTGAAATCTTACATTTAAAATGTAAAAAAAAATAAAAATAAAATCATAACTACATTTAGTTTCATAACAACATTTGCTCAGACATGTGCATGAAAACAGCCATTGTGAAATATGAGCAACTCTGTATGTACAGTAAATCTAAGCAAATGCTAAATGCAATAAATTTGCAATAGGAAAGATTTAATTAACAGCCTAAAGAAAAAAATTTCTGGAGATTTTGATGACAAACACTAACCAGTACTTGGTGTTATAGCCAAATTTTCACTGCCACCCAGAAGAACCCCTGATCAGTGATGATTGATGGCTTTTCTCTGCATTTAGCAGCAACAGTCCTGCAGAACAGCTGTGCACAATTACAGCAAATTGCACTGCATCTACAGACTTATTCCTAGAATCACCTCAAATGTCCTTCAGGCTCGCAGGCACTAAAAAGAAAACAAGCAAACAATATGTATTACATTTTAATCTCTGACAGGTTTTCGTTTTTGTGCGGACAATTTTGGCTACCTGGTTGATTAATCTCTGATTTTCCCATCCCATTACTTTACATACAAATCAAAGCGAAATCTTGTGTCCAGTCGAAGAAAACACAGAAAGATTGTGTTGGTTTCCAAAAGGGAAAAACTGAGAGAGTGGTTTATCATTAAGCTGAGCTAAGGAAACCTTCAGAGAGAAAAAAGTATTGCTGCACTCGGTTGATGGAGGAAGCAGAAAAGCTGGCGGTGGGACAGTGTTGTGTGGTCTCAACTGCGGAGAAGGGCTTTGGAGCAAAGGGTGGCGTAGCATTACATCACATCCACAGGGACTTCATTCGCATGACATCATAAACAGAAGTGCTGACTACAGTACCTTTTGAAATTAGGAAGATGAGCTGCATGACATCATAGATGCCTGTTTTTGTCCATGGAGTCCAAAACACTGAACCCTACCGACCTAAAAAATTTATTATTTTTAACCTCAACAGAAGAAAGTAAGTCAGCTTTGGAATGACTTAAGTGAGTAAAGTACCGTTCACAATTATTTTTTAAAGGACTGGTAATATATATAGTTCAAGGTGAGAGATTACATGCAAAAACTTTTTCATGCACTCATCAATTCTGAGATTATGGGTTATTTGGCTTTTAATAACAAATAAACAAATAAATAAATAAATAAAATCATGCCATTATGCCATGTATTTTATTTTAGGAAATTTTAACAAATATGTTTTTATTTATTTATTTATTTATTTTTTCGTTTAGTAGCACATCTTTTTTTAATATGAATATAAATTATTTGTTACCTTCTTAAGACCCTGCGGCCTCATATGAGGACATTATATTTTAGTTCATTTCTCTGAGACTGTACATGCCACAGTCTGGATGTCCTGTACAGGACACATTCAGGGCTTTTCAGAGATACTAAATGATGGGATGTTTCACCATGACCACTCCCTCTCCTTGATTTAAAAAAAAAAATGTTTATACAATGTTTGGTAAAAAAAATAAAATAATTTATTGGTGATTTAAATAATTGTTTTTGCCTATGCATGTTTATTCACGTCTTTTTTTTTTTTTCTTTTTTTTAAGAAATTGAGGACATAGCATAACTCATGAATGAAATATATATATATATATATATATATATATATATATATATATATATATATATATATATATATATATATATATATATTTAATGTTTTAAACAATTTAAATACACGAAAAAAAAATAAAAAAAATAATAACTTTTCGCTAAAACTTTATTCTTGGGTCTAAAGACGGTTAATTATTTTCCTGTCTATATTCCGGAGGTTTTTACTGAGAGGTTTGTTCATATAAAATTTTGCTTATTCTATATATTTTATTCCTAAAACATGGTAAAATGTTTTTGTTGTTGTTGTTTTTATATGGTAACACAATGAAACAAGAATTTTGAACCAGATTTTATCCATTCTTCAGATTTTCATTCTGAAAATGTAAAAAAAAAAAAAAATTGTGCATATTTAATTGGATAGTCCTTCACTTGCTAATTAAAACTTAACATTTCAAAAACCTGTAATACAATTGCAAATCCTAATATAATCAAACATCTGGGTAAGTTAAGAGATATCTATTAGTTGATATATTTTTAAGCCATTTAAAAGTTATTAATTTATATTTATTTATTTATTTCAAAGTTGAATGTTAACTTATTCACAATGGGTGTGTTGTCTTAAACGCCAGTCCAAAAGAAGTGAAATAAAAAGTGCCCATCATTAATAAGAGTCTGACGGCTCCGGGGGGTGAACAAAGGCCTCCTGTAGTGAATCGATGGTTTTTGAAGAGTGAAGCACTGCAAAACCCACTTAATGTCATGAAATAGCTTGAAAGATCAAACACTCTTTTTTATATAACTCAGACTGGATTCATCTGAAAGAATATACGCTTAGGATGCCTTGAGGGTGAGTAATTTATGGCCTAATTTGAATTTTTTTTGGGTGCACTAACCCTTTAAGGATATTTACATAGATACATGGCATTTAAAAAAATAAAATAAAATAAAAACACCAATGAAAAGAAAAAAAAGTTTTTAACATAACCTAATTTAAAAGAAATGTGCTTTGAGAGAACGTGTTTTGCAAACCCAGGTTTTGAAATCACATTTCATCATGTGGAATATAGACAAAGAAATCATTAAATCCAAATAAATTGTACTTCTTCCCGTGACGAAGTATAACATAACATTAACTTAGGGTGCAGGAGACCTCCTCTGTTCCTTTCAGGAGAAACCAGATGAGAGAGCTGGACGAAACATAGCCCTGCCTATAGATAAACGGGATAACCTGCAACCAATGGGTGTGTTCGACTTGTGCACGGCTACAGATGTCGATCAACGAGAGTAGCCGCTTGCAGGCGGGGGTGGACTTGAAAACGGAGCCGTCAAGCTCTTTCTCGCTCTCTGCTCCCATTAGTGACACTCACGCGGTGTTTGCATACTTTATCACAGATAAAGTGAATTAAATGCAATATTTTTCATACACACAGACATTTCAGAAACATTTCCATGCGAAACATAAACACGTTTTATATACTGCTCAATATAATGCCATCTTTTCAAGAATAAAGTTCAACATAATCATATATACTATTTAAATTCTAATAAAGTGGGGGTATATATGCTTTTATCAGTGTTGTATGATAAACGTAAGTCAATACAACATTGCGACTACAATTCAACAATGCTTTTACTGCTCTAAAAACACAGATTTGTTGCCATTATTGGAACTGAAAAGGTTCGACTAACCCGAAACATACGTGATTGTTGTCATGTGGTGAATCTGGCCAATCGTGAAATCGGCCAATGTTGTCATCAGCGCTCCTGAAGTCGCTCTGGAGAAACTGCGGCGGCTGAGTCAGCCTTCTAACCACCATGCACTACTTCAAGTCAGATTGCGATCGGTTTGCGTAGCGCTGAAAATATTTTGGATAGACGTTTGTAATCTGCTGTTGGGTCTTTGCTCAGAGAACCTCCAAGAGAGACACAAAATTTATGTGGAAAAAACAAACAACAAAAACAACCAACAACAACATATGCTAGCATGCTATGCTAACGTTTCCATGGTGATTTCAAATACTATACAGGTTGCACAGTGCCTCTGCTAAAGTGTCACACAAATTTCACCTCGAAACTCATCTAACTCATCCTCACTGCCCGCCAAAATAGTCTTTAGAGGCTTTCTGAGCTAAAGAGCAGAAAACACAACCAGAGGTCTTATCAAGTGCACTCTCACATGCAGCGACAACGTGAGCTTTTTATTTTTTTGTTTTTCCTCTCGCATTGCCATTCGTTTACACACAACAAAAAAAAAAAAAAAAAAAGAAAAAAGAAATATAAAAAGAGAAATCAGGAAACTTGATGCTGGTGTTTATTTTAAAGTTAATTGATATACAGTATATCTGGATTAAGATACAGAACACTGAGAGGAAAACCACAGTATTAGCTGTCAAAACAGTGACTGAGGAAATTCAGAAGAATAAAAGAGCATTTTTTCTACCAAAAAAAGTCTATAAAACATGGAGATAGCAATCCGTTAACATTCCCATTCATCTCTATAGCAGCTGCATGGTTATTAATCAGTCATTTCTGCTTGTAGGACAACAAAACTTTGGGCCAATCACCTGAGCCGTGACTCCCATGTGATCATTCTGAAACCGAAGAAAAATGACCTCATGACATTGATTTGCTGATGAGTACTAGATAATAAATGACCTCTTTTTCCTTTTTCTTTCTGACACACTTTCTGACACACAGCTTTTCAGTTTCACTTTTTTTCCCTGTCCAATTGAAATATATTATATATATATATATATATATATATATATATATATATATATATAATCCATAATCTGGAAAGTAAATGTAGAAACTGAAGTTTTGGAGTTCTAATGGAATACTCTTGCTTTAAGGGATGCTCAACATTAAACAAACCTCTGAGATACTTCTGCTCACCTCAAAAATACTGGCGAGCGACCAGGACAAAATCCAGATGGAAGCAGCTATACAACGCACATGCTGACGGTCCCCTGTGTCTTTTATTACTTGTTCATCCATCTATATTTCCAGTGTGATCTCTGGCTCTCCCCTGATGAATGATTTGAACACATAAATTTGAACACACAAACATCTGCTTTTCTGTGTCTGACTTAGATATAACCAGCTTAAGCTTTGAAAATCTGTGAAGTCTTTAGGTTGACAGGAAAAGATATCTGTATTATTTCAAGGTAAATTTAATTCTTCCCTACATCATTTAAATATAGGGCTGGATTGAATGGAAAACCTATTTCTGTTAAACTGATGAAAAAAAAAAAATTGAATTCCATAAGTCATATCGAAATATTATGGCCTAAATGTGTCCATGTTGGTTTAAGTCCTATCGAACCAATAGGAATTTTACAATTACCCTGAGTGAATTTAGATAATTGTATGCCTCTCTTACATGTGGGATCCCTCAAGGATCCATTTTGGGACCTGTTTTGTTTTCATTGTACATGCTTCCAATTGGGTCTATTTTTAGTAAACACAGAATATCGTTTCATTGTTATGCTGATGATAAACAAATGAATGTACCAGTAAAGATGGAAGGCAGCTTCCAAGGGCATGCTCAAAGGACTTGAAAACATAGTTGGCTGTGAAATTTATGAATGTAAAACTGAGACTATTGTCTTTGCACCCTCCAATGCATCTGAGTCCACTTATATCAATATTAGTGGACTCAGATGCATTGGAGGGTACAAATTGATTGATTTAGGTCCTTTACCTATTTATGGTAAACCCATGGTAAAAAAAAAAAAAAAGGTGTCATTTTTGATGACGCCTTGAATTTGTCAAAAATATGAATGGTGCTGTCAGATAATTGTTATTATTATTATTATTATTATTATTATTATTATTATTATTTTATTTATTTATTTATTTATTTATTTATTTATTTATTTATTTTCAATTAAGAACATTGACAAATGTCAAGATGTTTTTATCCTTTTGTGATTTTGAAAGGGTGATGCATGCTTTTCTGTCTTCTCACCTGGACTACTGTAGGGATTAGCTTGTCCACACTGTCATGATTACAGATTTTCCAGAATGCCACTGCTAGACTGATGACAGGTTCTCCGAAATGGGACAATAATACTCCCATTTTGTCATCTTTACCCTGATTAATGGTCCGTTCTAGAACATATTTTAAAATGTTGCTATTTTTTTTTTTTTTTTTTTTTTTTTTTTTTTTGCTATTTGTGACTTTAAGTGGCCCATCTAATCTTTCTTATTTGTTACAGCCTTACTCTCCATCAAGATCACTCAGGTCTTTTGACCAGAAATTCGTGATTGTTCCTAAGTTGAGATGTAAACTGTGGGAGCACTGTGCTTTTGCCTTTGCAGATAAGAACTTCAGATGTCATTTAAGATTTTTTTGAAGACGCATCGCTTTTCCCAGGCTTTTCTGCAGAATGCTGTTGCAGAGTGCTGATTAGTTTATGAATTGTAGTCCATTACTGGTAACAAATTTTTATGGCAAAAAAATAGTTAGAAAGTGATGCAATCTACACGACTGTTTTTCCAGTACATTTGACTTAACTTGTAAAAAAATATAAAATAATAATAATAATTAATCCATAATGTAATACGTGTAATCAGTTACTACCTAGCAAATTCTATTTCTGGCACAGAATTTAAATAAATAAATCACAGTATTTACAGTGTGATCACTACTCACTGCTGTGTGTGTGCACTTGGACGGGTTAAATGCAGAGCACTAATTCCGAGTATGGGTTACCATACTTGGCAAATGGAATGACTTTCACTTTCACAAATACAAACCTGATTCCAAAAAAAGTTGGGACACAGTACAAATTGTGAAGAAAAACAGAATGCAATGATCTGGAAGTTTCAAAATTCAATATTTTATTCAAAATGTAACGTAAATGACATATCGAATGTTTAAAATGAGAAAATGCATAATTTTAAGGGAAAAAATAAGTTGACTTTTAATTTCATGGCATCAACACATCTCAAAAAAGTTGAGACAAGGCCATGTTTACCACTGTGCGGCATCCCCTCTTCTTTTTATAACAGTCTGCAAATGTCTGGGGACTTGTTGGAGACAAGTTGCTCAAGTTTAGGAATAGGAATGTTGTCCCATTCTTGTCTAATACAGGCTTCTAGTTGCTAAACTGTCTTAGGTCTTCTTTGTTGCATTTTCCTCTTTATGATGCACCAAATGTTTTCTATGGCTGAAAGTTCTGTACTGCAGGCTGGCCATTTCAGTACCCGGATCCTTCTTCTACACAGACATGATGTTGTAATTGATGCAGTATGTGGTCTGGCATTGTCATGTTGGAAAATGCAAGGTCTTCCCTGAAAGAGACGACATCTGGATGGGAGAATATGTTGTTCTAGAACTTGGATATACCTTTCAGTATTGATGGTGCCTTTCCAGTGTAAGCTGCCCATGACACACACACTCATGCAACCCCATACCATCAGAGATTCAGGATTCTGAACGGAGCACTGATGACAATTTGGGATGTCCTTGTCCTCTTTATTCCGGATGACATGGCGTCCCAGTTTTTCAAAAAGAACATCAAATTTTGATTCATCTGACCACAGAACAGTTTTCCATTTTGCCACAGTCCATTTTAAATGAGCCTTGGCCCAGAGAAAACGCCTGCACTTCTGGATCATGTTTAGATATGGCTTCTTTTTTGACCTATAGAGCTTTAGCTGATAACAGCGAATGGCACGGTGGATTGTGTTCACCGACAATGTTTTCTGGAAGTATTCCTGAGCCCATGTTGTGATTTCCATTACAGTATCATTCCTGTATGTGATGCAGTGCTGTCTAAGGGCCCGAAGATCACGGGCAACCAGTATGGGTTTCTGGACTTGACCCTTACACACAGAGATTGTTCCAGATTCTCTAAATCTTTGGAAAATATTATGCACTGTAGATGATGGTAACTTCAAACTCTTTGCAATTTTTCTCTGAGAAACTCCTTTCTGATATTGCTCCACAATTTTTTTTTTGGTGCAGCATTGGGGGAATTGGTGATCCTCTTCCCTTCTTGACTTCTGAGAGATGCTGCGACTCTGAGAGCCTCTTTTTATACCCAATCATGTTGCCAATTGACCTAATAAGTTGCAAATCAGTCCTCCAGCTGTTTCTTATATGTACATTTAAGTTTTCCAGCCTCTTATTGCTACCTGTCCCAACCTTTTTGGAATGTGTAGCTCTCATGAAATCCAAAATGAGCCAATATTTGGCATGACATTTGAAAATGTCTCACTTTCAACATTTGATATGTTATCTATATTCTATTGTGAATAAAATATAAGTTTATGAGATTTGTAAATTATTCGATTCCTTTGTTACTCACAGTTTGTACAGTGTCCCAACTTTTTAGGAATCGGGTTTGTAAATAAATAAATAAAAGATAATTGTGACTTTTTATCTTCTCTAAATTCTGAGGAAACATTTGGAATTGCGAGATATAAACTAAGAGTTCTGACTTATTTTTCAAAATTGTTAAATTTGAGTCTATTTTTTTACACCACAAAATAAAAAGGGTAATCAACTTACTTACTTTTTTCTCTTAGTATTGCAATTTTTTTTTCTCACAATTCTGAGTTAATTTCACACACAAAAAAGGTTTTTTTATTAAAAAGAGAGTATCTTATATCTTGTGATTTCTGAACTAACTGAGATAAATAAATTCAGTTTTGTGGAAAAATTCTGAGTTGTGGGATAAAAAGTTGCAATTACATTCTGCAAAACTGAGATTTTTTTTTTTTTTTTTTTCATTGATTTCATTATCAAATCAATCAAACAAGCTAAAGCTTATTTGCTACATTTTTGATCATCCATCATCTGTAAGACTGTTCTCCTCGGATCTTCACAGAGTGAAATGAGGTTTCTGGATACCTCATCTATTTTAGTAAATACAATAAGACTGTGCCAATTCATTGAAGCTTTCAGCAGAATCATACAGAAAATGAGATTGAGAGGAAGAGACTAGAAGTCATGTGTATGAGAAAACAAGAGGATAGATAAACAATTCCTGCCAAGAATATTTTAACACTTAGGAATCTTTTCCTTTAACCACAGAGGGCGAAGAGGACAGATTAATGAGCTTTATTTATGACCTAAAATTAACAAGCATGCTTTTTCTTCTCATTTCCAAAAGCACAGTACATCATTATTTATCCCTCCCATCTCTCTTGTTGCTCTGTAGATGTCATACAGAACCTGAATATATTTTCCTCAACTACAGACCTGGATTATCTGTGAATGTTGACCTATTTCTGCTGGAAATCTCACATGATGCATCAAGATTTAGGCTTGCAAAGGCCAAGCTGGGTGTAAGCACAAAGGTTTGCTTTCGAGACAGGATCTCTTGAAGGAATATTCTGGGTAGTGTTATTTTATTACCACTGAAATACTATTGCCGTGTTTATTAATATGTTATATATACATTTATTTTTAACTTAGATATTTAAAAAAAATATATTTTGAATGTGATGACTCACGATTAATTTTTGCCAACACCATGCAACAACAAAGAATTATTATTTTATTGTATTGTTTTTTAGGAAAAAAATTTCATACCGCTTTTCACGATGCAAATTGTTGCAGAGGAGCTTTACAGAAAATTGAAATGCAGAAATGTATGCTAAAAATCAAGAAGTTAGTTAATATCATGCAATCAAACAGACAGTGAAAACTATTAACAGCAATGATTATCTGTTGCAATGAAACTTATAGCAAAATTTGAGTTATTTATGTTGTCTGAGGGTTGGCATCATCTCAGGTCTTGCTAAAGGCTATTTTATGCATTTATAAAATTAAATTCATTACATTTACATTTTTAAATCATCAAACAACTGGCCCCATTCACCTCCACTGAAAATGTCTCACTAAACCTCCATTTTTTCCTTTAAAGGTGCTGTATGTAAGTTTTTGATTCTACAAAACCATAAAAATACAATAATATGTTTGCAGATAAAAAAAAAAAAAAAAAAAAAAAAACATTCTAAGTTAACATATGTTTATCTGAAAAACTATGCTACAGTCACACACACACACACACACTTAATTAAAATAAAAAAGAAAATCTTCAACCGTTTAATGGATGATCTCAATATTGCAACAATTCAGAAATCTCAAAATGAAATCAAGCATTTCCCATCAAACTCTTCCAAGACCAGAAGGTCTGAGCTGGTATCTACATACTTTTACTGTACTGGAAGTCACCATTTGTGTCTATTTTTGTATATCCTATAAAATGTAAGGATAAACATCTAATTGCCCTCTGGGCAACTCTTGTTGCAACTCCATCCTACTCTACATTAAACACACTTTATAATTCACCAGCAACCACAAATACACACTCTAACTATCGATCACATTTTATCAAGGCTCTAAGATCCAACACAACACGAAAGAGATGAGGCCATTAATCCACATCACAGTGATAAAGCTCCTGCCATCTAGGCCTTCCTTTGTCAACGACCCAGCACATAAAAATAAACTTAAGCTTTAACCACAAAAGATGAGCTCAAGCAGGTGCAACAGAGTATCTGTGGCAACACATATATCTCTTTGCATAAACTAGCTTCTCGAATGTCTACGAGGCATTGGATAATGGAATATATTTTAAGAGACTCAGCATTTTTAGTGAGCCAGAGCTTGTCTTTCACTGGGCTGCACATGGCATACTGTGTCCCAAAGGCTTTAAAGTCAAATCAAGGGATGAAAATAAAGCAAGGGATGATCTATCATCTCAACAGGATACAATGAAAGTGCACCAAAGGGCTTAGAGAAAGCTAATATATGAAAATGGGCAGCAGTTCTTATCCGAAATACAACTGTCACACATTTCCACTTCTTTGGCCTTATAAGGTACATTAAACCATGAGATTATGGTTTTCTTAAACAGACCTTGTTGAAGCTCACTGACCCTCAAAGCAGGATTGGAGGGGAGTCGCTCCTTCTATAGCCAGAGAAGGATATTTCTCTGTGCGCAGCTTTGAATCAAACGTCAAAGGTGGAGAATTAGCAGATCCTGCGAATGAACATCTTTGGTTAATTATCTTGCTAGCGCAAATCAGTTGAGCAGTCATCCATCTTGCAATGAGAAGAACCCAACCGATGAGATGGTGACAAAAAACCCAGTAGAGTAGTGTTCTTCTTATTGACGTTTGCAGATCTTGGGATATCCATCATCTTTCAATGCATTCCGATTTCCATTATTACATCCTGTGTAGCTCAAAAATAAAGATGACTCATTATTGTGAGTCATTATCATTGCTATTTTTTTTATTTTTTTTGTAATATTAACTAACTGGTCCCATATAAAAAACATACAAAACATTTAATGTCAGCCACAAATACATGGTTTTCATTCCCAGTACCATCGTCGTATTGAGTGCCTTAATTTAAATCTGGATTTAAAATATCAAGATATATTTTAAGTTAGATTTGAGTTAGTTGTTAAAGGGACAGTTCACACAAAAAATAAACTTTGAATAATTTACCCACCCTCAAGAACAAAAGAAGGTATTTTGATGAATGTTGGTAACACAACAGTTGACGGTAGCAATTTACTTCCATAGTATTTGTTTCCCATACTCTGGAAGTCAATACGGTCAACTTTTCGGTTACCAACTTTCTTCAAAATATCTTCTTTTGTGTTAAACAGAAGAAAGAATCTCGTACAGCTAAACGCCAATTCACACCGCAATGACAGATGCAGACCAATGCTGACAGCCAACCAAATACAGTGTGTAACTTTTCAGACCTTTAAAGACCCGACAGATGCCCAATCAACATGTTCAATCACTGAAAACCGGTGTTTGTCGGTGAAATGGCCTTCATTCAACAAAACCAGAACGCTCTTGGGAGGTCAGTGAATTTTCCGCTCCAGCTTTCAGAGTAAGCTCACACTGTCATGTTTCGTGGAACTCAACAGCTAAGAAGACCCAATTATCATTTCTGTGCTTTCGGGGAATTATTATCAATATTCAGACTCAGAGTCTCCAGAGTCATATGGTTTATTTCACTCCTCACTAGGCTAAGAATACTCTGAGAGATTCGAGCAGTTTCTGTCTTTCACTTTCTCCATTCCCCAGCATCTATCCGTGACATACCATTCATCAGCCTGTGCTCCGAGTGGAGGTCCATTGGGACGGAAGCTCCAAACAGACCAAACGTATCACTATCTGGGGCGAAGCAGGAGGACATGTCAATCAGACCAATGACCAATTGGGAAATAGCATGTGCTTGGCAACAACATCCAATAATAACAAATCCAACACTTCATCATCGCTATTATTTTTAACATTTTATGTTTATGTGCAGAACAGTGTGTAAACTGGAGTAAGCCCGGGAGGTCCAATTTCAACACGGTCAAAAAAGAGAGCAGAAAACGAAGAGTAAGTGTTTTTGTGTACAAGATGCAAATGTGACCCTTTAAATGTGACAATATTTGGCTGAGATACAACTATTTGAAAATCTGGAATCTGAGGGTGCAAAAAAATCTAAATATTGAGAAAATCGCCTTTGAAGTTGTCCAAATGAATTCTTAGCAATGCATATTACAGTAGGAAATGTACAAAATATATTCATGGAACATGATCTTTACTTAATACACTAATGATTTTTTGCATAAAGAAACAAAAAACCAACAACAATAAATTCTGATCCATTCAATGTATTTTTGGCTATTGCTACAAATATACCCCAGCGACTTGTGGTCCAGGGCTATCTCCACCAAGTCTAGCTTAACTAGCAAGTCCTACCGCAATCAACCAGCCTTACCAAACCAGCACTATCTATTACAGACAAGTCTGAAAATGCATAATTTTCTAAGAAAAGAGTGCATTGGATAAAACATTAGCATTAGCATTGCCATACATCTACGGAGCCCCGCACATGACATGCAAGAAAAAATAAATGAATTGTGCGCACTATTTACTAATTTGTTTCCATCAATGCACTAAAACATGCACACAATTACTATTGCGTTCCCTCGATTTGGGGAAATAATTAGTAAATCGTGCGCACAATCTATAAATTGAATTAACGAAATAGTAAATCAATAGTAATCGTGTGCAAGTTTAAGTACATTGAGGGAACGAATTAGTAAATCGTGCACACAATTTAGCCTACAATTTTTTTCCTGCATGTCATGTGCGGGGATCCGTATATACAACTCAACGGAACCTGAAGTTTCGCTCCAGGCAGACAACGCAGTCCTAATCAAACTTTCATGAATATGTTACCAGTTCAGATCTCTCCCTCTCCCAGTGTCCTGACAGAAGTGTAGTGGTCTCTCTTAGGCACACACGTTTTGTCTCCGTGAGCACATGTGAGGTCATCCTCCCTCCACGTGCCGTCAACCTTTAACGAAGCTGTGTGCTACAGAGCGCTAAATGTCTGGGTCAAACCAAATTCCTTGGTAAATGTTTTCTTTTTCCTCCCTTTACTATTTCACCACTCTTATTCTTATTCTTATTTTATCAAGATATTAGATGTTGGTTGAAAGTAGAGAAAAGTACTGACTGATCAGGAAGTGGAAAGCATTTGGGCTGACACCTGAGGTATGCCACTTTTACAGTGGGGTAAATACACTTTGCCTGCATAAATAACCCTAAAATCAACTGTTAGCCACAGCTCTGACCTTTGCTTAGATTTCACTGGTACACTAAAATCTAGGTCCATAACTTTGAGGTAAGAACCAAAGAGGCCACTCGTTTTTCATCTAGAGTTTTACATTACTGCTAGTTATGCCATATGACATTAGACATGTTAGATTGACATCTTATGTAAAGTATTGTTGAAAATTGTATGGAAATTATTAAAAAAACAACATAAAATTGTTTATTGTTAAATTATTTATCTTGGATACTCTTATTGTGTCCTG
The DNA here is from genome assembly GCF_023724105.1 of Carassius gibelio. NCBI lineage: Eukaryota > Metazoa > Chordata > Actinopteri > Cypriniformes > Cyprinidae > Carassius > Carassius gibelio. The sequence goes on from NC_068392.1 coordinate 14,413,627, forward strand.
ATACTACAATTGAGTAGTTGGGAATGTTTCAATAGTCTCTAAAACAATGAGGATTACTGAGGAAATATGGTTTGCTTCATCTAACTATATGCAGGCTGATGTCAAACAATATTTGGCCGTTCCTGGCCTGTCATGAATTATGGCATGGGAAAAAGTGCATTGAATCAAGGATTGTCAAACTTGCGGTTAACATACATTGCTTATTGGATAATTTATCAGATGGGAAAGGAGAAGAACAGCTTGAAAGAGAAAGACAACAAAGGTGGAAAGCCTGAATAAATGCCAGCATGGAACGCAGCAGGAGAGTGTCTTCCCATACCTTCCCACTGAATCACAAGCTCGGTGGGCCACAAATCTCAACAACAACATGCTGAACTACAGCCAAATCCACAAACGCATGTATGCACAGAAACATATATTTCCAGACATTCCTGTGAACACTAAATCTTATGATCTGGTTTTGAGCCCAGAGTTGGGCCCCCTGCTGAGCAACCAAAACAAACGCAGTGATATTTGGCCAAAATGACTGAATGACTCAGTTATGAAGAGGTCTTGTGTTATCAAAACTTGCTTATGGTTGACAAGTGAACTACTGGACACAATTGAAACTTGACATTATCTACCTAGCTAAATGTAGCTCATACACTTTACATAAGGTGGCCAAAACAACAGACAAGTACCAAAACCAGAATCTAATAATGTGCTTATTTGAAAGTGAATAATGACTTACAGTGACAGCCATAGAATAAACCAAGCCTCATCACTTCTTTTTCCCTCTGGTGTTATTTCGGTAGAACTTTATTTTTCAGTCCTCTTCCCCATGTACATACTATGTACTTCTTATAGTAATTACAGTAACTATGTAATAACTGGGTACTAACCCTGAACCTAACCCTAAACCTAACCCTACCCTGTGTAGTTACCTTGTATTACCAGAACTTTCTTAGATAAATACACTGTAAGTACACTATAAGTACATGTAAGTACACATACTGTAAAATAAAGTGCAACCGTTATTTCACCATTGCCATTGATGGTTTGAAACAAACTGTAGTATTTTGTCCAGTTGAGAGATGGTGAAGGCATTGCTCAGAAGGATTGACAGAAAGATTAAAGATTTAAAAACTTTTGAAGCATCTTTGGACAAAACAGACCTAAAACAGGCATCTCCAGCAATTATGCAATTAGAATTGAGTTTGCATGATGATACAGAGGACATCAGGGCTTTAATAAGGAACATGCAGATCATTAAGTAACAGCACTGGAAGTGTCAAATTAAAATCATCTTCAACTTAAGACCATCTGTGATTTTTTTTTTTTTTTTTCATTAACAATGTAATACATACAGTAAAAATCTGAATGAAGCAATTTTTAGTGTGAAGCTCATTTTTAGTACTGTGGTTCATTTGGTTTTAATGTTAGAATGCTTTCTTAGTATTTTCTCAGTTTAATATGCAAAGACAATTACATGCAAACCATTTGTAAGCTGATCTCACCTCCAAAAGTGCTTTTTTGTTTGATCCAACCAGCCTAGCATAGCAACACTGGCTCAGCCAATGGTATGCGTTTGAGGCTGTTTCACTGACCAATGGCAGATGAGAGGGAAACCTGTTTGAAAACAGTCCTTGTCTTTAAAATTACAATGGGCTCTAATGTACAAATTACACACTGACCTTTCAAATGTTTCAAATCAACTTTATAAAAAGTTTTCTCTGTTGAAAAAAAAAAAAAAAAAAAAAATCACCATATACTGGTTAGCTATGTTTTGACACTGGGATGCTGGTTTATGTTGGACCTTTGCTGGTTTATGCTGGTAATGTGTTGGTTTATGTGTTGGTTCATGTTAGTCATGTGCTGTCAAAGGACCAGCATAAACCAGTATAGACCAGCACATGACCAGCATAAACCATCAAAGGACCAGCATATACCAGCATCCCAGCGTCAAAACATACCTATCCAGCTTATGCTGTATTTCCAGCAGGGTTATAATGATAAAACTATAATTAGTTGTAAATATCTGCTCAGATGTTACTAATATCTCATAAATACAATCATATGACCAGTCAAAATAGCAGTCTTGTGACACTGATCCAAGTCAGAATCATTAAAAAGACTGCCAAAAGAACCACCATACTGACAGGAAATCCTCTGCCCTCTAATAAGCCATCAAAATGTGTGCCAACACAAATCCCTGACACAGAGGCCAGTATTTTTTTGTACGAGCCGCACATTTGACTGTTGAGCGTGACGCTAACAGGTCACTTACCGACATCAATTGAGATCACAGAGACACACGATAGCCAGGAATTCCCAGAACACGCTGCTCTCTTTCTGAAAGACACGTCAGTTCAGGAATGACGTAGGCCACGGAAGCCTAATCACCTTTGCAATAAATCATGAAGTGTTAACAAAACAGGCCGCAAGTGTGTTGTCAGTTGCTTTTGGAAACCGCTTGGCTATATGTACCCCAAAAGTGGTAAAAAACAGCAGACCAGAAAGGAGAACCCAGTACTCTGTACTCAATTCCAGACATCCTGAGCAGGATTTAATGTTAAACAACTACTTCACATACAGTAATTGCTGTTCTTAGCCAGTTGGCTCTTCAGAAACAACCCTGAAAGCTACAGGGCACAAATCTTGTGTGGCAGAAAAGGGAAAACGTCTGTTATTTGTATATGCAATTTAATATCGTACAGTTGTGTTTACCTGTTTGTTCAGCATCACATCTTTAATGAATGTGTTTAAGAAGTCAATTGAGATTAATATTTCCTCCTCAGATGTTGACTCGAACAGAATGTGGTTGCTCTCTTGTGGCGCATGAGAGGATTACGAGTGATATAGAGGGACCTTGTGACAAGGATCAGTTAACCATTTTCATTTTTTGCATTCAAATGCACATGACTGAACAGGCCAGAACTGCTATTACAATGGCCATGAGGTCATTGTCTAAAAAGGAAGAGAAAACGCCATTGTGTTAGGACTACCAACTATGAATAGTGAATTATGAGTTATACAGAACAGTTTAATTTAAATGCTAAAGTGTAGGACCGAATAATATTCCGACTTGTGTCTCTGTGAGGACAGAAAATAATGACCTGTGGTCATATTCTGTGGTCAGATATAACCTCTGTTCTAGTTTCATGCCTTCGAGCTAGTCTAACTGGTTTGACAGCGATACTTGGGTAAATAAAAACATGTTGCATAGCTAAATGATTAATATTAAAATGTTTAAAAGATTCTGGATTTCTCTGGACCTACCGGTTTTATTTGTTTGTTGGTTTTACCTTGTCTTGCCTCAAGGCAAAACGGAATAGTGTCCGACCGTGATTTGAATCAAAGCAGAACAAAAAGAGGAAATAAATATCCAATGTTGATACGTATGCAATGCAAACTACAATGAATTGCAGTTTATGTATATTATAGGTATCACAATTTTATTTTTTTGTAAATAGTTCCCTCTGGTGGAGAAGCTCTCCTGACTTGGCCTTAGAGGTCTGGGCCGTATTATGCAAAAACTCATTTAAATTTAATATTTAAAATCACCATGCTTACTTAACAGGTAACACAGGAATCTGGATTTCTGAGTCATTCATTTCAATTAAGCAATTTTAATTTGGTAAAGAAATGTATAAACACATATATCAGACCCAACAGTTCACGTCTTTCATCAATGTTTAATATATGTCAACAGTCAGTTAGTAAGCAATAAGCTAAACTCTTAAGATTGGTGTGTTTACAGTAGATTTATGTCATTTTACAACAGAGCACATCAATCAGACCTGGCATAAACTGGCAGCTGACAATGTGCTCACTGTGCCAAATTTTAGGTGTTATGCTTTGTTTAAACAGGCAGTAAAAATCTGACTGGCATTATCCACCTCAAATACTTTTAGTTTCTTTATTATGATCAGCAAATAAAACTATATAAAATAAGATGTTAACAAAGCTATACAGTATCTATTGTATTGTTGTTGTTTATTGAAATGTGTGTCACCCTCAGATCAGATTTCAAGCAGTTTTTATCATTATTTGGTAAGCTGCCCATTTTTGAATATCCTCAAAAACCCAAAAAATGAAAATTTGTTGACAAAATGCACTTAGTCCATCCAAGATTTTCAACAGATCATCAGAACTGATTTGAATAAATTTGGCATTCCATCACTTGCTCACGATAATGGATCCTCGGCAGTGAATGGGTGCCGTCAGAATGAGAGTCCAAAATGCTGAGAAAAACATGACAGCAACTTGAATGTAAATTTTATTAATAGGATAAACCCTTTGAGATGTAACATCTCGTTTTCGAGGGGGTCCTAGCATACAAAGTTAAGCAATTATACATCTTAGGTTCATACAAAACATAACAAAATTACTGTGGCGAGTGGGGCGGGGCCTCACTCCTCGTTCCCATACCTCTCGGCCCCGCCCCACTCGCCACAATTACAATTAACATTACAAACAAGAAACACACATGCTACAAAGCAATAACAAAAAAAAAATAAAAAAAAATAATCACAATTTACCCCACCAATATAAAAAATTAATCAAAAGATAAACAAAATATAATTATAAAATAACAATCAAATAAATCAGATCAAATACCAGTGACAATAAGTAATCCACAAACAAAAATACTAAAGTAATAATAATAACAATAACAATAGTGATAGTTTCAATGATACCATGCACAGTACAGTTCAGTAATCCACAAGTAATTCCCAGTCCATCAATAACGTCTTTTGGAGTGAAGAGCTTTGTGTTTGTAAAAGAAACAACAACTAATCAATCATTAAGATGTTTTAACTTCAAACCACTGTTTCCATTTAAAATACAAATCTTCTATTATCAAAAGTAATCTTGTCTGAATTAGTTGAGAAATATGCACACATTAAGGCCCATTTACAAGCCCCAAAACCAAATTTGTTATTTCTCCTTGTCTTCATTCATTTAAAGAGCCTTCACTGAATGATGTATATCACTCCTGAGGTGAAGACCGCCGTCTCACCAGTGATCTATGCCAGATCTAAAGAAGAGTTTTGACAAGGAAAAGGTGGTTTGTATATTGTATTGGTTTAGATATTATGATATATGTATTATTACCTTTGATGGCCTGTCAGGGTGAGTCACCATCTGTGGATCTGTAGCTTTCGTTGCTTTCTGGTGTCTTATTCTTCCATAAAAAAAATGATTTCTTGTGAAAGCCAATTTCTGGTGCGTGTAGAGAGTTAAGAATTGCTGGATTTGAGTTTAGAAAAGGCCTTAAAGCAAATAAAATGAATATCTGAACACCCTTTGGAAATAGAAAACTTACAGTGAGTACAGAAGCACTGAAAATCCATTATAAGTTTTTTTAATGTTTGTGCAATGAGCATTAACCCACCTGTGTTGTGTTTAAGAGACAAAAAACCACACTGAGAATAAATTTTAGATTTTTTTCTTGGGTGATCAGCAAAATGTAGCCTGTGACCCAAGACAAGCCAAGCATCACTGCCAGAGAACAACTACTCAACATCTTCTTCTTCAGAGAAGTTTTACCTGATCTAAACAGCAACAGTGTGTTATTGGTGAAATATATTCAAATAAAACTGGTGGATAACGTACTCGGTTACAAACATAATCTCAGTTCCTTTAGATACGGAATGAGCACTGCGTTGCAAGCCGTTTAGGCAAAGACGCTATGGGAAAAAAAACTAATTTTCTGTGATTTCTGAAGCTTTTTTTCAATCATGCAGTGAAACTGCATGGCCATTGGTTTGTGGAGTTGAATGAAAGCAAAAAATGATGGCACTGCCAAGCCAAGTAAGCCTATGGTTAGCAAGCTTGCCCAAGCCCACCAAAGGGGGTGGGGTAATGGGCTATAGGGGGGATTTGAGGCCTCAAAGGACCATGGATAGGTCCCAGGTAGAGACCATGAAGGGTTGAGGAGGGTTCAGCCTCCTGGACCCCTTGAGAAAATAAACAAAAAGATTGTTCTTAACCACAGACTGCCCGGCTATAGGAGCATGGAAGGCTGCTATAGCTGCAAAGTAGTCCTTAAGGGTAGAGGGAGTATGGCTCCTATCCATTAAGTCATGGAGCAAAATACATTATCTGAGATATGTTACAAGTGAATAGGTCTTCAACCCAGGCTGGGCATCAGGCAGTGAAAAACAACCACTTAAGGGTGTAGAGATGTTCCAACGGACTTAGCTCAGGGAGGCCTGCAGACTCCCATCGACAAGCCATACATGTAGAGACCGCAGCTCTGGTCTGGGATGCCATATCGTTCTGTTCGCTTAAGAGAGGAGATCCCTTCTCAAGGGAATCGGCCATGACTCTGCTGATGGCCACGATTGAATCCTACATAGAGGGGCTACCAGGAGGACCATGAGAGCACCCTCCCTGACTCATCTGATGATCTGGGGGATTAGAGCATTCGGGGGGAAAGTATAAAGGAGAGGACTGGGTCAATCGTGGACCAGGGCATTTCTGATCTTTGAGAAATAGATTGAGTAAAGATAGTTATCTTCGAGGGTGAAGAGGTCGACCTCTGCCCTCCCAAAGATGTCCCAAATTTCTGAACTGTATGGGGATGGAGCATCTATTCCTCTGAAGAAGGGAGGTTGCTCTGGGACAACATGTGTGCCCCCTTGTTCAAAATGCCCTGTATATGCACTGCTTTTAGTGAAAGCAGGTTGTGTTGGGCCCACTCTAGGATTCTTTTCACCAGAGTGAAGAGTGGTTTTGAGGAGAGCCCGCCATGGCGTTTTATGAAGGACTAAGACGTGGTGTCTCGCCAGGAGTCGTAGGAAAGCGTGGAGTGCTCGATGTACTGTCAACACTTCCAGGCAGTTAATATGAAGCTTGCTTTCCGAACTCGTCCAAGTGCTGAAGGCCAGATGGCTGTCACACAGGGCTCCCCAGCCCATCTCGGAGGCATCTCTGAAGATGACTTTCCTCCTGCCTACCGTCCCCACAGTCACACCATGTTCGTACCAGCAGGGATTCGTCTAATGGACTAGGGTTGTGGCTCGGTTGAGTACATAACTTTGTTTTACTGTGTCCAACACCCATTTTGAAACTCAGGTTTCTGAGATCAAGGATGGGCCTTAGGCTGCCTTTCTTTTTGGGGATGAGGAAATAGCGGCCTGACATGCATTGAGCTGGGGGAACTGCTTCTACGGCTCCTTGACCAGCAAATTGATCACCTCATTATGCAGGGTGTGTGTGTCCTTGCTCTGACCGAAGTGGAACACATGCCGCTGAATCACAGGGGTCTTCAAGCTAGATAAAGTTTAAAACTGTGTATTTACTATCCCCAAAACCCAGTCTGACTCTCCAGGATTGGCCTTCTGGGCCTCTGCCTGTGTGGCAAGGGGTTTGATTGGTTTGAACAACAGGCCACCTAGTAGGGAAGATAAGAGTAAGAGGAAATGTTTCTCTCTTTTGAAAATGTTTGTTTTATTTCTTTTGCTATTACAGCTATCAGTTGTGTGGGTGCTATTTGAACGGGCCAAGTATTCACAACAGTATTTATCACAAACACATTGGTGTCAGCACCCAGAGCTGAACGGGGTGCTTGGAGGCAGGACAGATCATTCGGGGACACTAGACTCAGCAGTCTTTTCTTTTAATATGTCAAGGAAGATCAAACCACTCATCAGAAGAAGGGTGTTGATGATCCTTATGTGTGAACACACCAGCGGATCATAAGTGCTGTATTCGTTCTCTCAGATCTGCTCATAGTGGACGAGGGGAGAGGTAAGTGAAAGAGCTGCATGGACAGTGAAATGCGGGGCTGTGCCACCATAAACACACTCAAGCTTGATCGCTCAAAACTGTGAGTTCACTGTTTCTTCTCCGAGGCAACTGGGAGGGGAGAAACACTAGAGCAGGAGAGGCCAACTTCATTGAAGAAAAGGATCCGCAAGCGCAACAGGGACAGACTGACACTTTCAAAGTAAAAGCAGCACTGGCAGATCAAAAAGCTGCGAGATGCACCAATCCTAAGTGTAAGGCTGTGTGAATTGTGCAGAGTGAAACACATGGGTCTATGCCAGTGTGGAAAAAAGTTCACTCAATCCTAAACACTCAGCTCCTCCTCCTTCTATCTTTTCTTTCTCCAAGGTGACTGGGAGAAGATAAATGTGAGTGTGATTTCGTGAAAGCAGCATGCCTGTGTAAGCACAACTTCAGCAACTTATATAGCCTGTTACCCCACCCCCTTTTGCAAGCTTCAACTCCACGAACCAATGGCCATGCGTCAGAGAAAAGAAGTTTTCCCCATAGCATCTTAGCCTAAATGACTTACGACATAGTATAAGTGTAGTATCGAAAGGGAACTGATATTTTCTGTTCCTAAAGTAAACACACCTGTTTAAGTTAGGGTTGGTCCTGCAGATTTGTTTTGAGAAGTGCAGCAGTATTGCTGTGCTTGAGATCAGCATGAGCAGTAAAGGGAGCACAAATCCCCAAACCATGGGTTTCTTTATACTGAATGTTTGTTTGTGGTCCAAGAAAGCCAGCCAGCAACTGCAGAAAAGAAAAATGACAACCGAACCAACATTTACAAAACTAATCTAATAATTTAAAATAAAACAAATACAGAAGATAAGTTAATGTTAAAGTGAAGTTAAAAGTAAATATATATATATACACACATATATATATATATATATATATATATATATATATATATACATATATACATATATATATATATATATATATATATATATATATATATATATATATATATATATATATATATATATGTTACTTACAACTCTTCTTGTCGATAACCTAAAGGCTCCTCCACACGGTAAGTGGAACCCAATGATATACCAACAATAACAGCAGGCAAACCTAAACAGGAAAAGCTTTATACACACTGATAGCATTGCAAATTGGTGACATTGTTTTATGGTTTCATGACTTCACAATGGCTGCCCAACTTAAAGAAGTTGGTCATAAAATAAACAATACATCAGTGTTTTGTGCACATTCAACGTCTCCTACCCCATCCTACAGCCATGGAGACCCTTGGAAACCATGAAGGTGTTCCAGACACTGAGTTTTTGAAGAGCAGGAACACATTAATGCCGTACAAAGTGTTCCAAGTGAATGTAGCCAACAGGAAGTACTGAATCAGCGCTGTAAATGCTGTACAAGGTCCCTCATCTGAGTACTTGTGTTGGTCAGACTCGGGAACTATATTCTCCCCAGACACTTTTGCCACATTCACATGTTGGACAGGGTTGTTTATGCCGAAGATGAAGAGAAGGTAGAAAACTGTCATACTTATACAGACATTCACTACCAGCAGAGTAGGGCTGCTACCTCTTGACTTCCTGTGGCATGTGTATGAATATGAGAAAATTACTGCTTCACCACTGCAAAAAGCCCTTCCTGTCAATAGCTGTTTACAGTATGCTTAACAGTGTTAACTATGAAAGTTTACCTGGTTATGATTTGGTACAATGCTGTGACAGACAGTCCCACCACAGACAGAGCACAGCCTGTGATGCTGATCCATTGCAAGGCTTCAGAATATTCATAGTTGATATCAAATGACTGCAGAAAAAAAAAAAAAAAAAAAAAAAAAAACGCAGCTCCATAATAATTCTAGTGGCAATAGACTTTTATTCACTGCATCATAGACATGAGGCTATATCTTTAGAATATTTAGAACAAATTTGGTGTGTTATGACAACCATGATCTAAGGTTGCCTGCGCAGTTTCAGCAGAGTGCCACCTAGGGGTCAGGATATAGGAAAAAAAATGGCTAAATTCACTTATGACTTATAAACGGTTTGACCAAAAATCACAACACTGTTCTCTTCATATTTGGAGAAGAATGCAGAATCAGGTGGTACCCAGTTTTCCCATGTTGGCCATCTATGCAGTCGTCCATTTAGAACTTTGAGAAAAAAAAAATGCTATATTTTACGAATGCATTGGCATATTGTTCCGAAACTTGGTATGTGTCTTCGGCACCATGCCCTGAAGGTACTCAAAAATTGTGGCAGCACCACCTTGTGGTCAAAAATGATAATGATATTCATTTCCCCTATAACATTAGGAAAAATGTTAAAATGTTCTACACTATAATAATAATAAAAAAATCCTTTTTAAAAACTTTACAATGAAAGGTTATATGGGGAACTTAAAACAGAAGCATCACTTAAAAAAAACTTTTAAGACCGTACTGATCCATATAATTCTAACATAAATGCTATTTACATCCTTTTTACAAATATACCTTACCATTAGAATGGCAAAGTTTACTTGTCCATGATTTTCAGGGTTACAAATGCAAACTGCAGGTCCAGAGGGGCTCTTCTTTTTAGTGCAGCCTTCTGTGCTCCAGTCTTTTTTAGTGTAACTCCAAAACACACATGCAAAGTCATTGAGGGATGTTGTGGAATCGGCCTGAAAGTACAATAATGTATTAATTCAAAACCACATAACTGTGCCCCATATACATATACGTAAAACCATCCAATAGCGGATCAATACAGGTGGAGCTGGGGAAGGAGGAGGGACTCTGAAGCTCTGGAGTGCTCACTGCAACGGCTACAGTATTTGAATTTGAATTTGAGAGTCCAGAGTTTCTAGAGTTTCATGACAGAACTTTGTATTTCTATGGCTTCCTACCAACAGCAAAGGCCTGAAAATGAGGGGTATTGATTACTTTAGAATTTCACTCAAATTAAATACCGAGAGAACTGTGATGTTGAACTAGCTGCTCACCGATGGTGTGACTGCAAACATGATCTCAAACTTAGAGTCTTTTTGAATGTTAGCAGACATCACTTTTCTCTTGGTATCCAGAGAAGGTTGAAAGCTTTTTGACTGGAAGAACTTGTCATTATCATAAAGGACAAACCCAACTTTATTAGAATCTACAAAAAGAGTGAGATTAACAGACTATTAACATAATAAAATTCTCAACAAATCAATTTCATGTGGAAAAATCACAAAATACAAATAGTGGAAAAGTATAGAGTTGAGTCTGAATCCAGTTTTACCTTCACTTAATGTGATATTTATTTGAAGGTCAACATTATCCCTGAAAATCTCAGCATGCGATGTATTCAGTTTTATTCTGTCAGGCAAAAAGATATCACTCTGCCCTGGAGAAATGAGAAAAGAAGATAAATATGACTGTTAGAAGTAAGCTAACTGTCCAAAACAATATTAATATTATAGTTGCATAATGATCATGATGATGTTTATAATAATATAAATAATTATTATTATGATTAATATGAAATACCATATAAATATTCTTGATTACACCTTCACCATTAAAAAAGTAGTGGTATTATATCATTACTATTATTATTAGTGGCCAAGCACTGAAAGTATGTAAACAAAGTATGTATTGTATCAATTATTCTTCTTCCTTTCTGAAAGTCTATGGCAGCCCATAGAACCATATGGTAAATACATCAACTCTAGTGCCACCACTTATTTTTACATCATAAAAACTCTTCAAACTCCTTCTAGACTCTTTGTCTGATTTTCACTAAAATAAAAATATAATTTTCAGGCCATGTTGACAAAAACAAAACAAAACATGAAAATCAAGTTGATTAGATGTTTCCAAATAACATGCAAACAAAAATATGAATACACTGCCACATTGTTACAAAGACTTGGTATGTGTCTTTGGAACCATGCCCTGAGGGTACTCCAAATTATATTGAAATTTCAAAAAATTCTTAAAACTTTAATTAATTTTGGCTATTGTCATGAGTCTCGTCATGATAGATGCCCTGGATTATGCCAAGAACATCAAAACCAGTTATGTCATAATCATTCCAACGTCATGTCCACCATTTTGATTTATATTGAAAACCTACTTTTTAAACTCCTCCTACACCTCTTGTCCTATTTTCACCAGATTGGCTAATATCATCTTCAGACCATGCTATCATAAAACCAAGGAATTAAAATTCATAGATTACAAATTTGATGGCATGATGTAAAACCTGAAATGAAGATGGACAGTTTTATTTATTTAATTATTTATTTATTATTTATATATTTATTTATTTATTATCCAGCTGTATTTAATCAGTGCCCTGAGATTAAACTAAATATTAAACTAAATATCTCAATTTCAAGTTGCAAAATGTGATCACACACACACACACATACACACACACACATAGTATATATATATATATAATTTTTATATATTATTATTATTATTATTATTATATAGCTGTAGGCTAATTGCAATATCACAAAAGTGCAAATGTGATAAGTTACTCCTCTACAACAGTTCATTAAGAGGTTAATATTTTGCTATTTTAGACACAATGTTGTCTGTTTTGCTCAATTTTGCCAACCAAAATATAAAGACAAAGCAGAACTGTTCATCTCCAAGCAACCCACAGCGGCCCTTTTTCAATCCACATTTTGCACAAATTTGCTGAACCATTTGGCGCATTGAACCGAAGTGGCGCTGCACAGACTGATCGGTGTATGACATCAAAGTACCGCGAGAGCAATTCTGAATCAATAATAGCCGTATGCTCTCTACAGGTCTTGCGGTTCTTTGATATCACACACCGGCCGGTCTTGATGGTGATAACCCGCTTCAAGTCGAACAAGCCTCATGATACAATGAACCATTCATAAAGAACCTTTACTTCACTCCTAAATGTATCAGCCTTTTGAACAAATGAAACAAATGAATGAATGACTCGATGACTTAATCATTAAGACATTTACCACCACCTACTGGCAGTTTTAGTTTATTATTTAGAGTATCATTTAATTAAAGAAATAATTTAATATTTTCATAGTAATAATAATAAAATTAAGAAAATCAATTATTCAAGTTATAGTTCACCCAACCAAACATGGCAATTATGTCATCATTTACTCACATGGTCCAAAAGAGTATATGTAATAAATAATAAAATAATAAATGTTATCAAACAAAATATTTATTTTTATTTTGGCTGAACCTGTTTGATGCTTTGAAAATTAATTAATTAATTAATTAATCACCACATCATAAAATTTATTATATTAAAAATGTTAATCACATACCAGTCCTAATATATTGGAATCGGGTGTATATATTAGGGGTGGCATGGTTCAACTTTTTCATGGTTCAGTTTGTTTCACGGTTTTAGAGTCACGTTTTTTGGTACAGTTCTTTGGTACATGTGCTATGTTTATTGAAAAACTATACTTTATAATAAAAAAAAGAAGTTCTATCCAACTACAAGCAACAGAACAAATAAATACTATAGAGTAAAGATACTAAACAATAAACAGTGATTTTCTGTGTTTTTTTTTATGCAGGTCTTACATAAGATTTTAGGTACAGAAATTGAATAAAGTAATCAATTGTAAAACAGCATTGCATATTGGACTATATAAATTAAAGATAATTCTTTATTAAAGTTACAAAAGATTTTTAATCAAGAGTAGTGAGTGATTTCTTTGTTGTTGTTGTTTCTATTAATATAAAGACTGTCACTTTATAAGAATACACTGATACAGTAGGCCTGTGTTCAGCCGGCTTTGTCTGATGTAGGATACTTAACAAAACGGGCATTTTGACCTAATTTTTCTGTGAATTTGTCCATTTAAGCACAATACTTCAGAGAGAGTTTATATTTGCACGCGTTCTGAGGCGCGGGTTTGCGCACTTTGGATGAGCGCATGCACAAATATTCATTTTATATATATATATATATATATATATATATAAAGCAAGCCACTTGGAACTATTTTTGGCACTGTAGGCAGGTGCTAAAGTCCTGCTGGAAAAGGAACCAATATCTCCATAAAGCTTGTCAGCAGATGAAAGCATAAAGTGCTCCAAAATTTCCTGTTAGATGGCTGCATTGACTTTGGACTTGATCAAACACAATGGACCAACACCAGCAGACATCACGGCACCCCAGATCATCTCTGACTTCGGAAACTTCACACTGGACTTTGAATTCTGTGCCTCTTCATTCCTCCAGACTTCAGACCTTGATTTCCAAATTAAATGCTAAATTTACTTTCATCTGAAAAGAGGACTGTGGATCACTGAGCAACAGTCCAGTTCTTTTTCTCCTTACCCCAGGTGAAATGCTTTGAAGGTTTTTTGTTGTTGTTGTTGTTTTAGTTTTTTTCTGGTTCAGGGGTGGCTTGCTTCTAGTAATGAGACAGCTGTAGCCATTTTCTTGAAGAAATCTGAGTGTGGTGACTCTTAATGCCTTGTCTCCGGCTTCAGTCCACTCCTTGTGACACTCTCCCAAGTTCTTGAATTGTCTTTTCCTGACAATCTTCCCAAGTCTGTGGTCATCCCTGTTGCTTGTGCACCTTTTCCTACCACACTTTTTCCTTCCAGTCAACTTTCTATGAACATATTTTGATACAGCACTCTGTGAACAGCCAGCCCTTTCAATAATGACCTTCTGTGGCTTACCCTCCTTGTGGAGGGTGTTGGACAACTGTCAAGTCAGTAGTCTTTCCAATAATTTTGGTTGCATGTTCCAAACTAGCACAAGAGGTACCCAGTATTTATACTCAAAATTAATAAAACTTATCAAACTCAGAAGGGTATTTTTTTTATATATATATACTGATTTTTTTATTTTCCTAAGTCGTAACCATCAGAATTAAAACAATTATTTTTTTTAATATTTCAGTTATTTTCAATGAATCTAGAATATATGTGTTTTTTTTTTTTGTTTTTTTTTATTCAGTTACAAAAAATAAAGACCTTTTCCATGATACTCAAATTTTTCTGTATGCACCTGTATTGTTTGACTAAAAATGTACATGAATTAAAATAAATTAATACATTCCATACTTTATAATATAACTTAACCCCTTATATACATAATTAAAATAACCTTTTCATATTCAACAGAGAGAGTTCTTCATTATACGTGTATATTCAAACTTAAATGGGCACACACTTGCCTTTAAAGGAGGTTAATTGAGCATTTTTGATTGGAGTTTCCATCTTCAGCGACTGCACTGCCATATTCGGTTGCACCAACAATGAATTTGAGTTCTCAAGCAGAGAGAGTTTCTGTAGAGTCTTTGTTAGACTGAACAAACACAATCTGAAGTCAGACAGCAAGTCAAAATGGGAATGCTTATGAATTTTGCATTTAAGATGTTAATGTATGTCAGTGGCAGTGTAGCGAGTGTGAAATGTTTTGTTACTCAGAAATTGCAGTTTGGTCAACAGAAGAGTACATCTCATGACTTGCACTCAGGAGTTGACTGATTGTAGCAACTGCTGATATGGCAATATCCTGCACAGTGAAGAAGAAAAGTTTCTCAAAACAACTTGTGAAAGAAAAAAAAAGACATGAACAAAGTAATAATAATAATAATGATTGTCTACAAAAAAGTGTAAAGTGCAAAAAAATTATGAAGACCAATAGGTATCACTTTACAATAAGATATCATTAGTTAACCTTGAGCAATAGCTACATTTGCAACAGAAGTTATAAATCTTTGTTAAAAAAAGTCCTAGTTCATGTTAGCTAATTAAATAACACAGTTGCAACTTAAAAATGTAACAACATGTTATTAAATATTGGAATACCTAAGATTAATGAAAAATGAAATATTTATTGGCAGTTCATGTTTACTAATTAATTAACTAATATTAACTAATGAAGCCCTAATGTAAAGTGTGAATGAACAATAAATAATCAAAACACTTTCAAACATCTAGGGCCCAGATTAAAATAAAATAAAATAAAACATTTGAAAATAAATAGCCTTTTAAGTCTAAATATTTAAGTATTTGGCGCTGTGATGAACACCATAGTGAATACACAAATCTGAGTGTCTATTTAAAATTATTTAAATTAGTTTTAGCTGCTTTATTTATGGGGTTTCCAGGATAATGGCTGCATATTCTGCAGTTTAGCACCATCTCCTGACAGAGAGTGAATGTGCTTTAATTCAATGCGTCTCTCACGCACTTCTCATGCGTGCTTGGTTACATCAGAGCACACCTTTTTCATGCAGCATAAGGCAGTGTTGTGCATTTAACCAGTTGATGGGAATAGTATTCTTAAAATGCATACCAAATTCTGAATAATTTCTAATATATAATTATATGTGGTATTTAGAAGTGCCCAAGACAACAATATCGTGCATATCCATTACCGTGATATATCACATTACCGAACACCGGCACATATCTAATACACACACACACACACACACACACACACACACACAAACACAGTATATGTCTACATCATTGGAATGCAATGTAATACAATGTTAACACTAATGAACAAAAAACAACAGGAAAAGTATGAACAAAAAGATATGTAATTCATGCAAACAGAGCAAAACATTTAAAGAAAAAAAAAAGACATGAACAAGTAATAATAATAATAATAATAATAATAATAATAATAATAATTGTCTTGTAATAAAATAACAATAAACATGGTTTTGCTATGTTGTTAGCCTGAATTGACATTTAAAAATAATATTAAGAACTAATATGAATAAGTCATATAATTAATATATAATACCATACATAACACCTATAATTACGCATTCAGCATTATAAAATGTATTGTCTTTAATACAAATAATATATAGTGCCTTACCTAATATTGTCAGTTATACTTAAAGCACAATGGCTATACACACAGTTTTAATAGAGGAAGTGCGGAAATGTCCCTCATGACAGGGGATTTTAAATGGTAAATTTAGTTTAAGGCTTACAGGTACTGTAGTTTGTGTAGATAGTTGGTCAGAAAGTAGGACGTTTGTTATTTTTGCTGCATTTGTGATGTTGTGGGGTGTTAGCCGTTCTGGTATGGATGTGAGGATCTGGGTGCTGGAGGCTAAGTTCTGTTTTTGTTCGGGAGTAGCTCCAGTAACCTTGATTAAAATAATAATAATAGCACTAATGATAATGAACAATAATAATAATCATCTTTGGAATCAGACCTTTTCTGATTTCATCTGAGCACAATTAATTTATGTTTTATAGGACTATATATTACAATCATTATACATCGATTACTTACATCTGCATTGATGGTGTCCAGGGTCAAACTACAATTTACAGTCTTTGGAGAATCAAATGAGCGAGTAATTTTATTACAAAGGGCCGAAGCCAGTGGGATGCCCTCTAAAACATCAATAACAAAAAAATATATAATAAAAAGTGTTTGTTTGTTAAATGAAGAGATACTGGAAGTACATTCATAAATTGAGTGTGTATTTTAAACACAAGAAGGTAATAGACTTAAGTACCATTTGTTGTTTTTGGGGGACATCGCTCTACGGAGGAAGCAAACTGGCCTAAGACAGTTTTTGGAAAGGTATATTTGCTGCTTTCTTTGAGGTTTTGTCCAGGGCAGAAATTTGCTGTAAAAAAAAAAAAAAAAAAAATTAAACAATTACAAGACTGCTAAAAATATTGAGTGCTATAACAAGATTATTCAGTCTACATATCATGCAATATTTTGAATGGGTTTTACAAATGTTGCAGGAGGCTCCAGTCCAATCATCGAGGCAGAGGCAGATCCCATTTTGTAGAGTACCAAGGTTTGCACACACCAGATTTGAATTGGTGACGTTGTTTGGTCCAAGGGTGGTGTTGGTATGGTTTTGACACCAGGTCTGATCAAAAACAGCTGTTTAGAGAGACAAAACATCAGACAAAAGTATTAAACTGTGACCACTTGCCTTTACTCTTGCTAAATCTGGTGCAGCTCGCCAACTTATTTTTATTTTAATACATGCATTATATTCTTTCACATCATTCAAATGATTCCTTTTGCCACATTGAATAAGCAGAAGGTAAAGGCTGCTTGAAATGCTTTGTTTGAAATTTCCATGCAACTGCCACCAAACTGGAAAGTCCAACCATCATATGCAAATGTCGTAGATAGGGAAAAGGTGACTTTACAAGAAGAATCAGTCTGACTACTTCCAGGTTCAGACTACACAAAATCAGCCCAATTTTGGCATGATCCATTTCCACCGTGATTTCACCCGAGTACAACATGTCCCTGGATCAACATCCTAATTCTCATCTCATTCCATGTACCCAAAAGCATCTGTTTTTCCTTTGGTGTCCTAAAGCAGCAGCAGGTCAAGTTGGTCAAGTCTGCATGCACTTTCATTAGTTTGAAACTGCAGCGTTGGCGGGTGTGAATGCAAATATTGTTACTGTGTTTAGTGTGAATGGGCCTTAAATAGATTGGTGCATCCAAAATTAAATACTTTCCTTCTATGTAGTATTCAAAAAACATTACATCAGAAGAGTAGTTTGTCTAAACTTCAGAGTATTCAAAAAAAACAGAAGGTGAAAAATATCCAGATGACCTGCTTCTTCCGCCAGAATTCTGAAGTGTGCATTTGATGGACACTTTATTATCCCATGAGGCAACAGCTAGGAGAGGGAGGAGAATGCACTTTCACAAATGCATTTTGTGGCAAATGGCAAAAGGCTCATCATGACCTTTGTTGCCAGTTGAGGAAAGTCTTTCTGAGAGATCCATAACTGGGTGGGAGGTCTTGTCTCACATAAGTTTCTGTATGTACTGTCAGTGCTAAAATCAATCAATCGATCCTGCTCTGTCACTGTTAAATTTAATCCATCAAATGCATTGTCTTTAAAGGAAAGTCAATAGACCTAATGACAGCAGCGTTCTCCTGCTGCATCACAGAGAAGCAAAAAGGCGCGTTTTAGCACATTTTAGTCTTACTTTTCTGACAAGCACAATCAGTCCGTTTTTAATCTGGCCAAGGATCTCGTGCCATCAGTACACAGCGCAATACATTTTTGCCCAGGGTTTGTCATGTTATTGAAAAAAAAAAAAAAAAAAAATTCACCAATTGCTTTGAAAATGAAATAGAAATTTCAGAGCTGGTTGTGCATTCAGGCAGCTGCAAACAAAAATTCTTCCTGCATTTAATTTCCATTTGCAAAGCGTACAAACACCATAAGCTGTGCATCATTTGTGATATATGTCTCATCCAGCTGTAATGCATAGGCGTCTGCCAGCTTCAGTTTGACTACCAATTGCACCTTCACATGGGATACAATTTTTTAATGGCCAACTAATGGTTGTATTCAACAATGAAATGGTTTTCGGTTAATTTACACACTTGTCATTCCCAAACATTGTTTTGCACATATCACTGACTGCAGGCAATATCAGATCTTTTACTATTTGATAGTTTATTTATTTTTTTACATTGAGCAATCCTAGGAGCCACCTGATTTGACGATTTCAAAGCAAGCTCACCAAATATGGCTGATTTTCTCATAATTGTCTATTGCCCTTTGAAAGATTTGAAAGTAGCTTGAAAGTATTCCAGTGGTTTGTCATGCTTTTTTTCATGCTTTTGTTGTACTATACAGCTGAACAAATAAAACATACCAGCAATTCAATGCCACCCGTGTCCTAACAAATTAATTCCTGCAAATGTTATGGGAATGTAGTGTAGCGACATAGAGGGAATATCCTATAGTAATGGTCCCCTAAACATTCCAAGAATGTCCTGAATTCTCCCTGAAGGTCCACCAAATAACTTTCTCCAATGGTTAAAAGAACTCTGAACTTCATGGAACATTTTGGGAACATTGCCAGGTGATATCCTTGACTCTAGTGGGGACATTCTGAGAATGTTCTGGGAAGGTAAAATTTATATCGTGATTATTTATTCCACCTTTTTCAACCTAATGTAATACAGAAGACACAACCATATATAGCTTGAAGAACACAGATAAACCATATATTGTCGAAAATTGCATGATTATTGTATTGCTGTTTCTATCTGCATTTTATTCGGCTACAGCTATACCTGGATGCCGTTGTCCATAATAAAGGATTTCCTGGAACATTGTAAGTTCTATTACTTCTGCGAGTCTCACTTGTGGTGTTTCTGCCCTCCAGCTAACCAGTATGAATAAAACAAACATTACATTATGTGTGTAATAATACTCACAACACCCTACTTTGGGCAAAATGGGGAAAATAACACATTTCTGTAAAGTAATTGGAAGTAAACATCCATATCCATACCGTTTTGTTTTTTCTCCAGCATAGAAAAGTGTACAGGAGTGTTTTTTTTTCTTTCTTTCTCTTAGTGAATGCATAAGATATCCAGTCAGAGTAATGTATTAGTACAGTGGTTCCCAACCTTTTTCATCTCGCGGCCCACACAATCAAACACATATGTTTGCGCGGCCCACTTCAAAAAAATTAACTGACCCCGCTATTGTTGGGTTAATAACTTAGTACTCAGAAGCTAGATTTTAAACTATATTTATTGAATAAACTAGGGCTGTGCGATATGGACAAAAAAAAAAAAACTATCGCGACTTTTTTGATCAATTTTGCAATTGTGCTTTTACAGCCATAAATGCATTCAGGATTAATTTGAAACATATTTCCAAAAGAAAACCAATCAGAGCACGTTTTTATTTCTAGCCTTTTACCGCAGTGAGAACGCTCTGATCCGTCAACATTGGCTCAGAAAAAGGCGCATCACAGACAGTGTGTGAACCTGGACTTAGGCATATGCGCACGCTCAAATCGTGATTTTAGGACGTTTCTTTTAATCGCACAGCCCTAGAATGGACTGGAAATGATCAGAAAATAATTGGCGGCCCACCTGCAATACCACCGCGGCCCACTAGGGGGCCGCGGACCACAGGTTGAAAACCACTGTATTAGTATATTATATATATATATATATATATATATATATATATATATATATATATATATATATATATATACATATTCCATCCGCTTAGTCTTTTCTCTGCTTGTGTTCTACATGTTGGGTTTTCAGCCTGGATACCTTAATTAGGTAACAAAATTTGAATTGTTATTTCTTCTGTATTTTTTTAATACAATGTTAGGTCCCAGCTTGACATTAAAACAGCGAGTAATAATTGCTAGTTTTAACTTATGTCAGTACATTGTAGTCAGTAGTCATCAACTTTTACTAGTCTTTTGAAATATGAGTATCGTTACTTCTACTTGAATGAAGGATGTGTGTTTTTTTGTCATCCATGACTTTACCACAATTGTCCTTTAATATTGTGAATGGCTCAGATATTGTAAATTTTTGCTACTTTTGGACGTAATACTGTTTTTACTTGAACAAATCGAAGAGACACAACCTGAAGGTGACTGTGCATGGGAA
Source organism: Carassius gibelio (assembly GCF_023724105.1). NCBI lineage: Eukaryota > Metazoa > Chordata > Actinopteri > Cypriniformes > Cyprinidae > Carassius > Carassius gibelio. The sequence goes on from NC_068392.1 coordinate 14,434,786, forward strand.
ATCTTTTAGTCAAATGAGTACATATAATGTATCTACTTAACAAGACCTTTGGAAAATTAAAATGTGACATGCAGTGGGTACACAAAACTGTGATATGCAAACATATGGAAATGAACCCAGAAAACAAGCAAACAAACAATCCTAGGTGCGTGTTGTTCCAACAGAGTAAATAGAGGAACAAAATATTGTGTCTTGCCATCAAAAAATATACATTATTAAAAAGGAATAATAATTTAACCATTTTTTAATAATAATAATAATAAAAAAATAATAATAATAATAACAACACAGCGTTATTGTTTATAATATACTCATTATTAATAAATTTAAATTAATATAGTGGAAAATACATTTTTATTATTGTTATTAATTGTTAATCATTATATTGAAAGTTTTTCAATATATATTATATATTTAAGCATTCACTTTATCTGTAATTAACTTATATAACAATTGCAACCATTTCAAAAGTGTACCTTACCTGAGGAAATTGTTAAGAGCAGAACGTACTCCATTATACACATATAGGATACAAAAAAAAAAAAATATATATATATATATATATATAACTACTACTAATATGATCTCCTCTTGTTACTCTCTGGTTTATAAAGCAGAGTCAGGGCTAAATCATTGCTAGGGTGGGAAGTCCATCCGTCCTGGAAACAGCAATCTATTTTCAAGGGAACAGACATCACATAAAGCTAAATGAGGAAGTAAAAGAGAGAGAGAGAGAGAGAGAGAGAGAGAGAGAGAGAGAACAGTGAAGCCTTCAGGTGAGATTTAAAGTACTTTTAAAGATTACATGCAATAGAAAAAAAGTAGGTTATGAGACACTGCATCCTCTAGGGGTCGCTATGGGAAACACCTAGTTGTGACCCGTGTCAGAATGCACTAAGTACCAAGTCTACTATTTCCATGAGAGTTTCCCCTTGGATGTTAGACGGCTATCCGTGATATTATCCCTTACGGCCAAAGGCCTAAGCTACATACCCAAACTTACATGTTAGGGCAAGATTCCTGGGCCTGGGTTAGAGCTCACGGAATCAAGAATAGATTAATTTAAAGGGATACAACCAAAAGCCTAGAATCATATTAATCTTAGCCTGTCACACAGGGGCTACCGCATGCTCTCGCATAAGCTTGCTGAAGGAACTTTCTCAACAGATCACTAGTAGCAACACCCTGTTTAAATACAGGTGCATGCCAAAAAATTAGAATTTAATGGAAAAGTTCATTTATTTCAGTAATTCAACTCAAATTGTGAAACTTGTGTATTAAATGAATTCAATGCACAAAGACTGAAGTAGTTTAAGTCTTTGGTTATTTTATTTGTGATGATTCTGGCTCACATTTAACAAAAACCCACAAATTCACTCTCTCAACAAATTAGAATATGGTGACATGCCAATCAGCTAATCAACTCAAAACACCTGCAAAGGTTTCCTGAGCCTTTAAAATGGTCTCTCAGTATGGTTCACTAGGCTACACAATCATGAGGAAGACTGCTGATCTGACAGTTGTCAAGAAGACAATCATTGACACCCTTCACAAGGATGGTAAGCCATAAATATTTATTGCCAAAGAAGCTGGCTGTTCACAGAGTGCTGTATCCAAGCATGTTAACAGAAAGTTGAGTGGAAGGAAAAAGTGTGGAAGAAAAAGATGCACAACCAAACGAGAGAACCGCAGCCTTATGAGTCTTAAAATCAATTTAAGAATTTGAGTGAACTTCACAAGGAATGGAGTGAGGCTGGAGTCAAGGCATCAGGAGCCATTACACACACAGAGGTGTCATGGAATTTGCTGAACCACAGGCAATGTCAAAGGTGTCTTACCTGGGCTTAGGATAAGAAGAACTGGACTGTTGCCCAGTGGTCCAAAGTCCTTTTTTCAGATGAGTTTTGTATTTAATTTGGAAACCAAGGTCCTAGAGTCTGAAGGAAAGGTGAAGAAGCTCATAGCCCAAGTTGCTTGAAGTCCAGTGTTAAGTTTCCACAGTCTGTGATGATTTGTGGTGCAATGTCATCTGCTGGTGTTGGTCCATAGTGTTTTTTGAAAACGAAAGTCACTGCACCCGTTTACCAAGAAACTTTGGAGTACTTAATGTGTCCTTCTGCTGAAAAGCTTTTTGAAGCTGATGATTTCTTTTTCCAGCAGGATCTGGCACCTGCCCACACTGCCAAAAGCTTGACTGGTCAGTAAACTCACCAGACCTGAACGTATTGTCAAGAGGAAAATGAGAAACAAGAGGTCAAAAAATGCAGATGAGCTGAAGGCCACTCTCAAAGAAATATTGGCTTCCAGACCACCTCAGCAGTGCCACAAACTGATTACCTCCATGCCACATTGAATTGAGGTAGTAATTAAAGCAAAAGGAGCCCCTACCAAGTATTGAAACCATACATTCCAGAATGCCAACAAATCACTAAACGTTTTTTTTGTTTGTTTTGTTTTTTTAATGAAATATTCTAATTTGTTGAGATCACGTGTGTCATCAGGTGTCAAATAACGATGACACAGATGCACATACCCTCTAAATGTAGTTTATACTATAATTATACTATAGTCACACTGGTAGTTACGTCATGAGCTGATGCTGGCCAAAGTGTTGTTGGTGTTTTTCAATGTATGCTTCAGACATGAGTCATGAAGAGGTGTTTCCCATAACTATATATATATATATATATATATATATATATATATATATATATATATATATATATATATAACAGATAAACTGATAATTTTAGAGTGATCTCTATTTGTTACAAAAAATTAAGACACACACATACACGTACACAGACAGACACACTTACACACAAACCAATGAGCCAACTTAACAACCAATAGTAGGTCCTCCAATTTCTGTATATTATGGGGTGGTGGTAATATAGCTAAAATTCAACTTTCCAAGTTGAAAAACAAATGTTTGATTGGGTAAATCCGGGGCAAAGGCATTAACAGAAATTCATCATCATCTTCCTTAAACCATTCCTTGCCATGAATAGGTGCACTTGGTCCGCAACGATATTCAAATACCTGACAAGTTCCAGGAATTATGCTAATGTTTCCCATGTAAACATCACCTATAGCACAATCGGCCTGTGTCTGCCCAACAAAGCATCCAGAATTCATAGCCCCTGTTGACCATTGACGTGATGCACCAGGAATCTTGATTCATCAGACCAGGCGACTTTTTTCTAGGCATTCATGATCTCGATGATCCTGGGCCCATTTTATGCATTGTTTGAAATGGTATGCAGTTATTTTTCAGTCCATATGCAGAATACTGCAAGTAACTGTGTGCTGTGACACACTGCTGCGATAATTTGTCCTTTATCCAACTCTATCCAAGCAGCTTTTCCCATTTTGACACTGAACACTATACTGACCGAAAGCTGGTGCTCTGATAGTTTATATATAATGTCCGTCGTTTTCAGGACTATTTGGTGAATAGAAAGTTTGAACCAAAAGCATTTATTTGAAAATATAATAAAATAAAATATGCTGTAACATTAAAAATGTCCGGCTCCACGGTCACTTTTGACTAATTTAATGCATTCTTGTCAAATAAAAGTATCAATTGCGTTTTTAAGACGCTTCAGAGCATCTATCACAACAAAATATGTAAAAAAAAAAATATTTACATATATATCAAATAAAGGGGATGTGATTTCAAGTTTTCCTTTCTTTTTGGAGTGTTACAAGTTGCTTGTGTATAGATAAGATCCCTAAAGTTGTAAAGACTTAAGTCTCAAACCCAAAGAGATATTCTTTATAAAAGTTAAGACTCGTCCATGCACTCTTAAAACACCTCATTCAAACACGCCCCCACATCTACATCACAATGTGGGAAGATTTGCATAACGCCACCCAAATGTTCACACAAAGAAAGAAGGCGTAACTTTATTTCTGCTGCCGCCCCAGCCGCCATGTTGTGGACATGCGGTTTCGTTGTGAAAGTTAAAATACAGACACAACTAGAAATCAGTGGTTAAGTTGTGGCGTTGAATGTGTGCAGGCATGTGAGCATGTCAGATACATTATAGAAGGACAGAATGCCAGCTGGCCAGTTCAGATTCTTCTAGAGCGTGAATAACCATATATTTATTTGGTCTTAATATAGTGCCTTGTAATTAATCTTTTATTAAACCAGGTCAGACTCCAGGACTTTCTGTCTAGTCCAAAACAACTGTAACAATTATTTACTTTTCTGTTAATTTCTTTTTATGTCACTAATATATAAACCACACTGATACAACTGCATTCAGCCTCTCAGTAACATCATCCAAGACTTTCTTTACACAAAACATGACAACACAATTGTATTTATATATTTTATGATCAGGATATGGCAGCTTCTCTTTCACACATCACTTTTATGTTGTTCTCAGAAAGAGTGAGTTAATCTAGTGTTTGAATCCAGTGTTGTAGGCTTAGCCAAGACCGAGGCCAGGTAAATTGCAATGGTTTGCTGCAAACTTTGTCAGATTACAACTTTAAATATAGGAATTGGCTTGGAGCCTACTTGAATAATGTAATGTTATCAAAAACTACAACATACACACACGCACACACACACACACACACACAGCAGTTCAAATGCTGACCGACAAATATAAAGTACCTTGTTTTATTTTATTCTCACAGGACAGCAGCACTACAAAAATATGGTATTTTACAAGATTAAACTACCCAACAGTTTATTTAATAAGCAACTTTAAATTTAATAACCTTAGTATTTAGAAGTAAACTGCAACATTCGCAGTAGTTAAGTAATATTAATGTAATATCATCTTGATGAATCATTTTTCTGAACAATACTGTATACCTTTACTTCTACTCTCAATACATTAAGTATGTTAGAGTACGGAAGATAATACTTTTACTTAAAGGATAGTTGAGCCAAAAATAAAAGTTTTTACTAAAAAAATTTACTCACCCTTAAATTGTTCCAGGTTTGTAATTTTCATTTTTGGGCGAACTATACCTTTAGCTTAGGTTTTAAATATGACTAGTATTTCCCACCAATGGTATTGGTAGTTATTAAAAATAGTTTACTAAAGTGCCACAATCCAGACCTTGGTGTTTCTTTTCTGGCTGGCCAGTGGTCCATCATACAGAGTGGTCTTCAGAGTGTTTGACATGTGCCTCGTTCCACTGTCACTACATTAACCAAGAGATTGACCTCCTGAAGACCCCAGAAAACATGGAGGCAGCGCTGGGCTCAAACTGATGTTGTTTTTCTGATGTCAAAGCTAAGCTATGTTGTAAATGGCTGTAAAAAGTACTTGGTTGCGTATAGAACAATTTGTTTTAATGTGTAAAAAAAATAAAATAAATAAATAAATAACTAAATAAGCTGCATTAAAAAATTTAAATATTAACAATTTACATAAGTACTTTTATTTAGACGTTACTATACAAAAAATACAAAAATGTATAGAAAGTACTTATTTACAAATAAATTACACAAAGAAAAAAAAAAATAATCATGTACTGTATACAACTTGCATTTCATTTTTAACTTGCATCACAAAAATAAAGATATTGAAAAACTGCGATGTACCCCCCCCCCCCCCCCACACACACACACACACACACAGTTTTATCTTGGTTAATGAAGAATGTATTTGTTAAAGTGGGGGTGAAATGCTATTTCATGCATACTGAGTTTTTTACACTGTTAAAGAGTTGGAATCCCATGCTAAACATGGACAAAGTTAAAAAAATTAAGTTGTACGTTTGAAGGAGTATTTCTGTCCCAAAAATACTCCTTCCGGTTTGTCACAAGTTTCGGAAAGTTTTTTTTCTAGTATGGCTCTGTGTGATGTTAGATGGAGCGGAATTTCCTTATATGGGTCCTAAGGGCACGTTTGCCGGAAGAGCGCGCACTCCCGTCTAGCAGAGCACTGAGAGCACAGACATTCACTGATCAGAGCGAGAGCGTCGCGAAATGTCACAAAAGGAATGTGTTTTTGGTTGCCAGGGCAAGACAACCCTGCACAGATTACCAAAGAAAAAACAGCATTAAGGGACCAGTGGATGGAGTTTATTTTTACAGAGTATCAACGGAGTTGTGCAAGTGTTTGTGTTTGTTGCCTGCATTTCGAAGATGCTTGTTTTACAAACAAGGCCCAGTTTGACAACGGATTTGCGTATCGTTTATTTCTTAAGGATGATGCAATCCCAACGAAAAAGGGTCACGATCGTGTGTTGGAACCGCAGGCGGTGAGTAAAACTGCTTAAAATACCTCTGCCTCCTTGTTAGTGTGTCCACCTCCCATGCCGGAGACCCGGGTTCGAGCCCCGCTCGGAGCGAGTCGTTGCCTCTGCTGCTATCGTTCAGTTTCAGCCTCGGGATTTGATTCTGGATCATAAACAAACGGCTGAATCTGACTGTTAGCCATGGTTTGGTTTGGATGATGTTTTTTTCCTCAAGGTAATGTCACAGCTTCCAAACGCTCTCAACGCAAAAGCCTACTGGCGCTCGTGATTCTTTAGCTCCGCCCACACGTCACGCCTCCAGTCGGTCGTGTTTTTCCGGGAAAAATCGGTACAGACTATCTTTCTCTTATGAATATAATAAAACTAAAGACTTTTTGGAGTTATGAAGGATGCAGCACTACTCTATAGGTACTCAAGATTAAAAGGATATTGAGTGAAAATGAGCATTTCACCCCCCCTTTAAGAGTGCAAGTTTTCTCTTCTTGAGATAATGTTTTTCTCGCTCTCTGGAGTTTGATGTCCTCCCTGAGCAGCTCCACCAGCTTCCACTCACTCCCTCACCTGTCCCAGGACACTTAGCAAATAAACCATGCCTGTTAATAGCAGCACAATGAATTTCAGCAAAAACTAGTCTATTAACTTGATAACTTTGTATGTTTTAAGTCTTGCCCCAACAGGCTCACTTTCTCCAGAATAGTACTAAAACAAGATAAAATGGAAACACTTGTGAAAAATATAAAAGACAGTTTTGCAATCTTAACATTAGAAAATATGGCACAGCAGGACATGCATACAAAATACTGAAGTGCTTAAGTTTGGTTAAAACAATTGTAGACATCTCTTGCATGACAGCACTTCAAAAACAGCAAAGGGAAAGACCATAGCCTGTCTTATTGTTTGTGGGCTTTAGGTTAAAAAAGAAAAACACCTGGCTTTTTTACACTTTCGCTAGGTATCTGAGTAAATGAAAACACAATATTTACTTTTCAATGTTAATTCCTCCACAGAACTCTCACTTGCTGTGTTCTTTGAATATAAGCACCATTGTCATATGTGGCCTAGTGATTCTTTAATATGGTAGAGTGCAAAGTGTCCATAAGTACACTTCATTTTCTGTGGTGACACATCCACACTTCAAATGTGGTCTTCAGAGTGCGCATTCTGATTTCGGGAGAGCTTACGTTGTGACGCAATCGCACTTCACATCGATCCACACTTCGGAGTCCATGCACTTAACTTTGGGACAGTGCTATGGTCCCACTCTAAAAGAGTGTTAAAGTAACACTTCAGCAGTGTTAAAGTCAATGAGATAATTATGAATTATTAAGTGCTGATTGAGAATTAGTGATGAACAGCTGCTGTAAAAAAGCAGAATCACTGAAGAAAAGAGAAACAAGAAATACAAATGACTTCAGCCACAGCCTTAGATGAAATCAACTGAAATAAAAGACAAAATTAAATCTCTAAAGATCTCAGCAGAAGATAATGAATCATCTCCACAAACAGCATTCCCAACTTCACACATTGCTAAACAGCTTGAATTTCTGTTTGTCATGTGTCTATTAATGTATTAAGATTCAAGATTCAAGTTTCAAGATTGAAGTTTCAATTTTTATTCATCACAGACACAGGAGAGCATATATAACAAGCAGTGAAATATGTCACTTCCATGGACAGTGCAGTTATTAAAGAATACAACAGAGATTGAAATATACATAAATATAGGTATGAAAGAATTAAATAAAAGTAAACTAAATAAATGAATATAATGTGCATGAAAGTACAGTACACTGTAGTCTTAAATATTAAGATACCCAGGGTTGTACAAGAGGCAGTGTGCACATGTGCATTATACTGTAGTTTTAAACATACAAGAAGCAAATGTGCAAACAGTTTGACACTGTCAGTATATCAATATGAGGTAGAGAATGATGAATATCTTACTGATAAAGTGAATATTAAGTGGAGACATGTAGATGTTAAGAAGCAGGTTTTTAGTTTATGAGGTATCTTGTGGGGGAAGAAACTCCTCCTAAGGCTCTCGGTTTTTGCCATCAGTCTAATGAAGCGCTAACCAGATGGTAGCCATTTTCACAGGACATGTCCTGGCCAGGATTTCTATATTGCCTAAAATATCCAGGTTTTGGCTTTGGTTTCCTGTTTTCATACTTAATGACAGTAATGATGATTTGACCAATAACATGCAGACATTGCACGTAAACGACCAATCGTGGTGCGTGAGAAGGTGAGCTCTCAAGGTACTTTATACAACATTTGGTCTGTGCAGCGCAAACAAAGTTAAAACGTGGATAATTTTGGCAATATAAAAATCCTGGCCAGGACGGGTCCTGCGAAAATGGTACAATTGGCCAACCTACAGCAAACTGAAAAGATGGTTACTAGGGTGGATGGAGTCCTTGATGATTTTAACAGCTCTGCTTTTGCAGCGTTTGAGGTAGATGTCCTGCAGAGAGGGGAGAGCAGACCTGGAGATGCGCTAGGCAAAGTGCACAACTCTCTGCAGGGCTTTGCAGTGTTGACTGGAGCTGCTTCCATACCACACTGAGATACACTGACTCAATACATTTTCTATTTTCTCTGAAAATAGACTCTGAATTTCCTCAGCTGTCGCAGAGGGTACAGTCTTTGCCTGGGTTTATTAACCTGTGTTTGAATGTGGGTAGTCCAAGAAAGAATGTGAGGACAAAATAAATGTATATATTTTTATGTTTGTAGTTTATTTAGAATATATTTAATTTATTTTTCAATTTATTATTATCATTATTAATAATTTTGAAAATAGTTGAAAATATATATATTTTTTTAGTTTTTCTTTTGATAAATTGAAAGAACAGATTTTTTTTTTTTACATTTGTTACATTTACATTTATTTGTAACATTTATATTATAATATATTATGTTATATTATTATATATTATATAAACTTTCATTTCTTACAGTTCATTTTAATGACACATTTCTATAAGAAGATCACCGCAGACCAAGGCTGCAAACACTGCACCTTGTTTGTTTTCTTTATTTTATAAATGCAAAAAGTTTTGTTGTTGTTATTATGTGTGTATACAAATAAAAGTAAACCCTTTACAGATTTGATTGATGTATTGCTCTTATCTGTAAGATCAAAACTGAAAGTGTAATTTAAGTTATTTTCAGGGTTATACTGTCACACCCTCAGCTCGTTCCCTCAGCCCCAGTCACCATTGCCAGTCACCATCCACTCAATCTCCCATGCACCGCCCACGTGAGCCGTCACCTGAATACTAATTACCTGCACCTGCACCAGCAATCACCACACCTTTAAATACTCACCTCACTCACTCACTCACCGGCTGGAATCAAGATTGCATGGACATCTTTGTGGATCTTCTGCCTGCTCCTTGTGGACCGTATAGTGACTCTGTGGAGATTCAGACACAGCGATTAAGGGAAGTGACTCTTTGTTGTCTGGCCTAGCTTTGTGCTTGAACTCACCAATTGATCAGTGCTTGAAGATTCACCGTCTGTGACCACACTTACCTGCTCTGTTAAAGTCCTATGTTAATAAAGCTTCACGAAAATACTTACCCGTCTTCTCCTCTCCTTGTGTGGATGTGACAGGATTCCAGCCCCTAAAAAACAGAACTCAATCTCCCATGGATGTTAACGCTGCAGCTCAGGGAGCGGCTCCGGACCCGTTCACCGAAATGGTGACTGCCCTCCGCCAAGTACTACAGTCAGTTTCACCACCCACCGAAACTGGTGCTTCCGCCACCAACAGCACGCCCCTTGCACGTCCCACGTGCTATACGGGTGAACCGAGTGGCTGCAGTGGGTTTATTCTGCAGTGCTCATTGTTCGTCAACGCAAATACCTGTAAATTCCCCAATGAGGCCACCAAAGTCGCCTTTGTGATCTCTCTTCTCACCGGAGGGGCGCTACAATGGGCAGAGGCTCTTTGGAGCTCCCAAAGTCCAGTTCTATCCTCATTCGACGCCTTCGTCACCCACCTCCAGAAAGTGTTCGGGGTGGCTCTAACTCCTCTCTCAACCCATGATGAACTTTTAAATCTCCGGCAGGGAGCCGCTGAAATACACGATTACACTCTCCGTTTCCGGACATTAGCCGCCACCAGTGGTTGGAACCAAACTGCCCTACTAGCTGCATACCGTAAAGGTTTAAAACCCCAGATCAGAAAGCAAATGGTCATTTACGACGATAATGTCAGTCTAGAGACATTCATTAGAAAGACTATAAATGTTGCTCAGCACCTCTCGGCTTGTGCCTCCCCGGCTTCATATACCATCTCTCCATCGGCCAGAACGCCCTCGCCCCAACGTGACCAGGAGGAACCCATGATCACCAACTCCTACCGCCTAGATGCCTCTGAACGGAGACGCCGCATCCAGGAGCGGCTGTGCTTATACTGTGGCGAGGCCACTCACCTGATCCACGCCTGCCCGGTCCGTCCGCCTCGCCCAATGGTGAGTACAGTCTCAATTACCCCATCTGTATCTCACATACCTCATATCCAAGCCCAGATAACAATTAACTCACGTAATCTTTCCATCCATGTCCTGGTGGATTCCGGAGCCGCAAGCAACTTCATCTCATCTCACTTCGTAACCAAGCACCGTATACCCATCATCCAGAATGAGACCACTTACTGTATCACTACCATCCAGGGATCACCATTAGGCGGTGGCAAAATAACTAGAAGGACACACGAGCTACAACTCGTTCTGCCCCACGGACACCGGGAACAACTGGCCCTCCTCGTACTTCCTCGCGCTACCGTTGACGTCGTCCTGGGTAGGCCGTGGCTGGCCCAACATAACCCACAAATCAACTGGAGCACAGGGGAAATCCAGGCATGGGACCCGGGATGCCAGAGTCACATTCACCGTTCACCAGTCCAGAGTTCACAGTCTGCGCCACCGCACCTTCAATTGCACTCCACCTCCATAGGAAGACCTGCCCTTTACTCCTCCTACTCCGATGTGTTCAGCAAGGAACAAGCCACCCGATTACCGCCACATCGGCCCTGGGACTGTTGTATCGACCTGCTGCCAGGTGCCAAGCTACCACATGGGAAAATATATCCACTCTCCCGTCCTGAGCAGGTGGCGATGGAGGAATACATCCAGGAGGCTCTCGATCAGGGGTTCATCAGACCATCCACATCTCCAGCTGCATCCAGTTTCTTCTTCGTCCCCAAAAAGGATGGCGGACTTCGACCATGCATCGACTATCGGGTGCTAAATGACGCCACCGTCAAGTTCGCCTACCCGTTACCACTCGTTCCGGCGGCTTTGGAGGAACTGCGCGAAGCCAAGGTGTTCACCAAACTCGACCTCCGCAGTGCCTACAACCTGATCCGTATCCGAGAGGGAGACGAGTGGAAGACTGCCTTCATCACCCCTGCCGGGCACTACGAATATCAGGTTATGCCCTATGGGCTTGCTAACAGTCCATCCATCTTCCAGAGTTTCATGAACGAAATATTCCGTGATTATCTCCACCAATTCGTCATTGTCTACATAGACGATATCCTGATTTACTCCCGGAACATAGAAGAACACCAAACCCATGTCTGCCACGTTTTACAACGACTCCGAGACCATCACCTCTACCTAAAAGCTGAGAAGTGTGAGTTTCACTGCACTACCGTCTCCTTCCTCGGATACGTGATCTCTGCGGAGGGAGTTCAGATGGAGTCAGCCAAGGTAGATGCTGTGGCCAACTGGGCGGAGCCCACAACGGTGAAAGAACTCCAGCGTTTCCTTGGCTTTGCCAATTTCTACCGGCGCTTTATCAAGAACTACAGCCTGCACTCGGCTCCTCTAACAACCCTCCTAAAAGGAGGTCAGCGCCAGCTGCGCTGGACACCCCAAGCTCGAGAGGTCTTCAGCCATCTTAAACACCTCTTCACCTCAGCACCCATTCTTCGACATCCTGACCCGTCCAAGCCTTTCGTCGTAGAGGTTGATGCGGCCAATCACGGCATTGGAGCCGTGTTATCCCAAAGGTCTGGTGAACCTTGCTCACTCCATCCGTGTGCGTACTTCTCTAAGAAACTCTCTCCTGCCGAATGCAATTATGGAATCGGAGACCGTGAGTTGTTGGCCATTAAACTCGCCCTTGAGGAGTGGCGGCACTGGCTAGAGGGAGCTAAGTTTCCATTCACTGTTGTCACCGACCACAAAAATCTCCAATATCTGCAGAACGCCAAAAGACTCAATGCTCGTCAGGCTCGTTGGTCACTCTTCTTTGAAGAACACTAAAGCAGATGCCCTGTCCCGTATGTACTCACCAGAACCAGACACCAACAAGCCTGATTCGATTCTACCACCCTCCGTTTTCCTCGCGCCCATCCTCTGGCAGATCGACGAGGAAATCCGAGCCGCCACCCTCGAGGAGCCTGCACCTCCGGAGGTTCCCACGGGTCTTATGTACGTGCCCACAAACCAGCGACTCCCTCTACTGGAAAGTGCGCACACGTCACCTGGCTCAGGACACCCTGGCAGCAGGCGAACCCTCTCGCTCATCCAGCAGAAGTACTGGTGGCCAAACATGGTTCGTGACATTACCCGGTACATCCTCGGATGCTCGGTCTGCGCCGTTACCACCACACCTCGTCAACTTCCCGTGGGTAAATTACAACCACTGCCCATTCCTCGCCGACCCTGGACCCATCTAGGGGTGGATTTCGCCACTGACCTTCCCCCCTCACGGGGGTACACTACCATTCTGGTTGTTGTAGATCGTTTTTCTAAATTCTGCAAACTAATCCCTTTAAAAGGTCTTCCAACAGCGTTCGAGACCGCCGAAGCCCTCTTCACCAACGTGTTCCGGAATTATGGCACTCCAGAGGACATTGTATCGGACAGAGGTCCTCAGTTTATCTCCAGGGTCTGGCGAGCGTTCTTCCAACTCCTCGGAACATCCGTCAGTCTATCTTCTGGATATCATCCTCAGACCAACGGCCAGACCGAGCGGAAGATTCAAGAAATCTCACGGTACCTCCGTACTTACTGCTCCCAACACCAGGATACCTGGAGCCAGTATCTGCCGTGGGCTGAGTATGCCCAAAACTCCCTTCGCCAAACCACTACAGGCTTAACCCCTTTTCAATGTGTTTTAGGCTATCAACCACCGCTGTTTCCCTGGTCAGGAGAAGTCTCTGAGGTGCCCGCGGTAGATCACTGGTTCCAGGAGAGCGAGAGGGTGTGGGACTCAGCTCACATCCATCTCCAACGGGCAGTTCGGAGGCATACAGAGACCGCTAACCAACGCAGATCGCCTAATCCCGTCTATCTGCCTGGAGACAAGGTTTGGCTCTCCACTCGGGATATCCGCCTCCGACTGCCCTGCAAAAAGCTGAGTCCCCGCTACATCGGGCCATTCACCATCCATTCCCAGATAAATCCCGTCACCTACCGCCTGGACCTACCACCACGCTACCGGATTTCACCCACGTTTCACGTCTCACTGCTAAAACGTCACACTGATCCAGTTTCTCCTTCCTCCACAGAACCAGAACAGCCTCCCCCTCCAAACCAACCCGAGATCCTCGGAGACAACATCTACCAGGTCCAAGAGATTTTCGACTCCCGGCGGCGGAACGGCCACCTGGAATACCTCATAGATTGGGAGGGGTTCGGTCCCGAAGAGAGGTCGTGGATACCACGCAATGACATCCTGGATCCGGCTCTCCTCGAAGAGTTCCACCGACAACACCCGGACCGCCCGGCTCCCAGAGGTCGTGGTCGTCCCCGTCACCGCTCTAGGATGCCTGGAGTCACCCGTGGGGGGGGGGGGGGGTAGTGTCACACCCTCAGCTCGTTCCCTCAGCCCCAGTCACCATTGCCAGTCACCATCCACTCAATCTCCCATGCACCACCCACGTGAGCCGTCACCTGAATACTAATTACCTGCACCTGCACCAGCAATCACCACACCTTTAAATACTCACCTCACTCACTCACTCACCGGCTGGAATCAAGATTGCATGGACATCTTTGTGGATCTTCTGCCTGCTCCTTGTGGACCGTATAGTGACTCTGTGGAGATTCAGACACAGCGATTAAGGGAAGTGACTCTTTGTTGTCTGGCCTAGCTTTGTGCTTGAACTCACCAATTGATCAGTGCTTGAAGATTCACCGTCTGTGACCACACTTACCTGCTCTGTTAAAGTCCTATGTTAATAAAGCTTCACGAAAATACTTACCCGTCTTCTCCTCTCCTTGTGTGGATGTGACATATACATGGGGATCGACTCCAGAGGATTAATAATTAACAGAGATTTGTATGTTAATGTTTATTGAAAAAAAAAAAAAAAACAATTTAAGGTCACCTTCTGTGAAGATAAGCGTTTGCTTTCCTTGTGTTCTTGACCCTTGACTTTTTAACAATAGTTTTTCTCTGGGTGCTATAACTGTGTTTATGAAACACATTTGTTATGGTAAGAAAAACCAAGAGAAAATTTGTTCAGGTTATATTAGCCATTTTTTGGGGGAAGATAAGGACTTCATTGTCATGTGGTAGGCAGGTTCACTGATGTCAGTGGTAATATAGTTTAATATTGATTACAGCAGCATTTTAAAGAAATAATATGAAGAGCTTTAAAAACACGTTGCACACCAGTTAAGAACACCTGTACTGTGTACACACGCAGATATCAAGAATCAGCATAGGAATCTCAACAATAGTGATGATTAGGGCTGTCACTTTTGTGAAAAAATCATTTTCGATTTTTAAGACATAAGTGTTCATTGAATCAATTGTAAAATCGATTTTCCATGACCAAAAAAAAAAAAAAAAGACGTTTCCTTTTTCAACGTCAAATAACGGACGAGCGTAAAGAGAGCGCTGGAAACACACAAGGCAGCAATATTTCTTATTTATTGGCATAAAGTTTGTGCAGAATAAACAGCAACAGGACTGCAACATTCTCGAAAAAATATGTATGTAGAGAGGACGGCTGCCATAACAAAAGAAAAACATCACTGTAGGCTTTAACCCGGCTGCATTTATGAATTTGGCAATTATGTCATTAATAACACCCCCTCATGTCGTTCCAAACTCAAACTGTGTTCCGAAGATAAACCTGGGTCTCACGGGTTTGGAACGACATGAGGGTGAGTTATTAATGACATAATTTAGATTTTTGGGTGAACAATCCCTTTAAGGGTGCTTTTACCCTGGGCTTGTTTGCTGCGGTCCGAGCGCGATTGTTCCTGGCGCCGCCCACACCGTTGGCCTGCTTTCACACTCAACAGTATTAAAACCCAGGTGCGTTTGCAGTCACCTTGTGCCATGTGTTGAGGAAACAATGATATTGACAGTGTCACGCATGCGCGGGAAACTTTACTTCCCGAACAAGTGCACACCCTAGTCCGTGTTGCTTGCACATTCATGCGAACGGCGCCACAGTTCGGGAGCAACCGAACTCAGACCACCTTCTCCCGGTAGTCTCGGGTTAGGTATCCCAGTGCGCACCGGGGTCCGATGACAGTGTTCACATTCACATTTTTCATGCGAACCGTGCCCCGTTCCGCATTAAACTGCCAGTGTGAAAAACCCCTAACACTCTTTTAGAGTGGGACTATAAATACTCTGAGCAGTGTTAATTTAACACTTGGGAATTTACTGTGCAGCATTGTGATAATTACAATAGAAATATCAGAATGCCAGAAGAAATATCCAATATGTGGGGCTTTCGAATATTATGTCAACACACTGTGAACAAACTGTAAATTGCTTTAAATAGAATAATCTTTAATATATCAAATGTATAAATGTAATCAAAGCTGAAATAAGGCCACTGGTCACTTCTATTTTAAATGTGTTTTCAGAGACAAACAGAAAAAGGTGCAAATGTAAATATTTTAGTTTTTCAGTGTGTTTGTTGCCATTGTATGTAATAATTATTCTTAGGCACAAATACAGACCCAAGTCCAAAGATCTGCTTGTTTAGGTCAGCTGATGTACTGAAACAACCATTATGTTAAGACTAGAGCATTTTAATTACACGATTGGGGGATAAAATGAACTGAAATGTCTTGATAATGAGTTCTAATATAAGGGGAAGTTTGTAAAACTTCCATAGACAGTATACATATAGGGTAAGAGTGGAAAATATCAATAGAATATGTACAGTAAATGGCAGATTGAGAAGCAGCAATAAAACAGCACAGTAAAGGAGCAGTACACTATAGTACTTGCGGATAAGTTGAGTAACCATTGTAAATTCATTAAAAAAAAGAGCAACTTCACTCCGGAATCCTTCAGGTCTGCCTACCTAGCAAGACAACCTAGACAGAAAAAAGAAGCTTTCCAAAACACACAATTCTAGATAACTCTAATTAGTCAAAAGTATACCCCATTGAAAAGCAATAAGAACACCACTGTGATGAAGGGGTGTAACTGGTTTACAACACATGTTTAAGGTTTTGTATGTTAACATAAGTTCATCAGCATGAACTAGCAACACTGCCACGACATTTATTAATATTTGTTCCACTAGTAAATAAATAAATGTAAATGTAAGACTGGACTCAACAGAAAGATCATATACAAACATGACAACAAGATTGAGAATAATTCTACATTCAGTTGGGAAAAAAACGACATCTTCAACCCAGTATATTTGGACCCAGCTCTAGATCTTCAGCACAAAGAAGATGAACAATTCAATCAAATATGGTGACACTGAATGATCTTTATATTAAAAATATTTATTGAAGGAAAGAAAAGATGAGAAGGCAGATTGAAGAGCTTGTGCATATCAAATTTTCCATCCAAAAACAATTTCAGAAATGACCACAGCATTGAGAAAAACACAACAGTCCAACATACCACAGATAGATCTCAATAGTACTGAACATTACAAAAATGTTACTTTAAAAGCATCACTCAACAAGAAAGCAAGGCTGAGCTCACCATTCAAAGCATACTGTTGTTCAAATAAGGCAAATTCTTGATGCATGTACAAGTTCAGTTGCATGATGCACAGGCATAGATATATCCAGCTTGAGGCATGAGAATCACCTGATATATTCATAGCGAAACCACTTCACTATATTATCTTATGTACAGTATTCATTATATATGACAAACTGTAAGTGATGTCTTGAATATTTAATGTATATTTAAATAAATCTGTTCATCAGAACAATCATCAGAACAAGTTATGATAGCCACTCTGTAAATGATTGTATTTCCAACGACGAACTTGAGCATAATTTTATAATTCAATTTAGAAGTTAATGCACAAACTGCCATATATGCAACTTACATGTTTACATAACTAAATTAAATCAACACACTCAATAAAAATTTAAGTTATGAGAAGTTCATTAATAAAATCTATTTATGGCGTTATATTTGGCATCCTCAATTTACAGCATTTTTACACAAGTGCCTTAAACTTTGCACAGTACTGTTGCTTTGCAGGTTTATTGAAGCATGTTGGAGGTATTGCTACAGTTCTTCTCATTTTGTCCTGTTTCTTTGTGGCATTCCAGAGAGTCAGGATGATGATGAGATCAGATCTATGTGTGGAGCACTGGCTTCTGTCAGACTACTTGTGCAAACAAAAATCTCACTGGATTATTGCATTTAATTAATATTTATATGTATATATGCTTCTTGTAGATGTGTGTTCTGTAGCCGGTATTATGATTATTGCACACATCGCAAATTGAGCTCCTCAATGTTATGTTCTAAGGCCAATATTGTTTTCTACATACTGTTGATCGATTATGCACATTTCAAGGATCACTATCAATAAAATGCTCAGATATAATTTACAGAGTAATACACCATTTGGAGTCGAGTGTATAGCTTGTTGATTTATTGTGGATTATTGTTTTGTTTATATCAACTGTTTGGAATGTTTCATTCTTATGGCACCCATTCACTGCAGAGGATACTTTGGTGAGCGATTGATGTGAAGATAAATTTATCTAAACCTGTTCCCATAAAAAAAAAAAAAAAAAAAAAAAAAAAAAAGTAGCCTGAGACTAAGTAAATTTTCAGCATTTATTCATCGACCTCTGTGACATTCATTAGGCAATAAAGAGCAATAATACTTTTGGAATAAGCAGCTCATATTGAATAACCCGAGAAATTAATCAATACTATGTCTAATGTCTAAAATCAATACTAAACATTGAAGATTAAAACCAAATCAGATTGATGTGCAGTGTGAACAAAGCCCAAGAGGCTCCTAATGACAATTTCTTAAAATATCTAACTATCTAAATATTAATTTAGTCTTCATTCATTTAATGAGCCTTCACTGCATGATGTATCACCGTTGAGGAGAAGACCATAGTCTCACCAATGATCTACGCCAAATAAAAAGAAGAGTTTTAATAAGGAAAGGGTGGTTTGTATATTACATTGGGTTAGATATTGTAATATCTTTAACATTACCTTTGAAGGCCTTTTCAGATAGAGTCAAGATCTGTGGATTTGTAGCTTTCGTTGCTTTCTGGTGTCTTATTTTTCCATAAAAAAAAAGTTTTCTTGTGTAAGCCTATTTCTGGTGCATGCAGAGAGTTAAGAACACCTGGATTTGAGTTTAAAAAAGGTCTCAGAGTGAATAAAATAAATATCTGGACACCCTTTGGGAAAAAAAAAAATAATAAAAAATTAATGAATACAGAAGCATTGATAATCCATTATAAGCTTTTTGTGAATGTTTGTGCAATGTGCATTAACCCACCTGTGTTGTGTTTAAGAGACAGAAAACCACACTGAGAATAAATTTTAGATTTTTTTCTTGGGCGATCATCAAAATGTAGCCTGTGACCCAAGACAAACCGAGCATCACTGCCAGAGAGAAACTACTCAACATCTTCTTCTTCAGAGGAGTTTTAAGTGATCTAAACAGCAACAGTGTATTATTGGTGAAATATATTCTCATTAATCCATTTTGGTTGATAATTGTTAGTGCTTTTCTGGTACTTACTTGTTTAAGTTAGGGTTGGTTCTGCAGATGTTGTAAGAGAAGTGCAGCTGTATTGCTGTGCTTGAGATCAGCATGAGCAATAAAGGGAGCACAAATCCCCAAAACATGGGTGTCTTTATACTGAACTTTTTTTTGTGGTCCAGCGAAGCCAACCAGCAACTGCAGAAAAATGACTATTGAACCAACATTTCTGAAATCAATGAAATATTGTTAATTAAAAATAAATGAGTAAAGTTGATCTTTAAAGTTAAAAAAAATTTGTTACTTACAACTCCTCTTGTCGATAACCTAAAGGCTCCTCCACACTGTAAGTGGAACCCAATGAAATACCAACAATAACAGCAGGCAAACCTAAACAGGAAAAGCTTTATAGACACTGGTAGCTTTGCATATTGGAGACATTATTTAAAGATGAAGATTTAGTCATATGTTTGCTGTGCAATTAATACCCAGGATGTATGGGAGTGGGAGAACAAACTAAGCAATGTTTTGCAATATTCCTTAAAATTGTGGTTAATAACGATATAGAAGTGATTATAGAAGACAATATAGAAAACTATTAAAATTTATTTTGAGCACAGTGAGTGATTTGTAATTGTTTTTTTTTAAAGTAGAAATTTCAAGCTTTCTGGAGATATATTTCTCATGTATGTCAGGCACCCCGATTTAAAAAAAATGATTGGATCGCATCAATAATTTTCTGCACAAACAATTGAATATGAATAGTAATAAAACACATTTCCATTAGGTTTCCATTAATAAATCTTCCTAAGGCTACAGCCGAGATGTGCAGTTATAACATATAAGTTAAAGGCCATTTGACGTTTTTAAATGATCTAACTGCTGATGCTGCTCCAATTAGATGATTTTGATTGTTTTAATAAATCTCTTTTACATTAAATAAAAAAGATAAAAAAGCAGGTTAAGTTAAGTGTACAAATAATTATAAACGTCTCTAGGTTACGTATGTAAACCTAGTTCCTCGAGGGAACGAGACGCTGCGTCAATGCGCTTTGGGGAACTCGCCCAGCGTGCGCGACTCGTGTGAAATCAGACCAATGGAAGAGCGTGACGTCACCGGCGGAGTGACGTAAGCGACCAGGAAGCTATAAAAGCATGTGCCATGCAGCTGGCGTCAGCTTCGAGTACCAGCAAGCGCCGGCAGGGGTGCAGGGGGTATGGCTCCGAGACGCAGCGTCTCATTCCCTCGAGGAACTAGGGTTACATACGTAACCTAGAGACATTCCTCTTCAGGAACTTGAGCTGCGTCAATGCGCTTTGGGGAACGAGTACCAACGCCGCCAGACTACCAAACCCCTGCCTAGTGTGTATCCGAAGAGCACAGCTTAGGACAGGAGGACAGAAGCGCCTGGGATGACTGGCATGTCTAGGCCATAGAATTTAACAAACGTAGAGGGCGTGGACCACCCCGCAGCATTGCAGATGTCCAGCATGGGTACACCTGCTAAGAAGGTCTTGGAGGCCGCCATACCCCGAGTAGAGTGAGCCTTGGCTCCCGACAGCGGGGGACGATCAGAGGACTTGGGTTGATAGCCTTGACTATCCCACGACTAATAGTCTGCTTAGAAGCAGGAGAACCCCTCTTGGGGGGACCATAGCATACAAGCAATTGATCAGTCTTTCTCCACAGGGCAGCTCTGTGGACGTATGCGTCCAGCGCTCGAACTGGACACATACAATTTAGCTTCACCTGGTCGGGCTCCCAAAAGGGAGGAGGACAGAAGGCCTGCAGCACTACAGGTTGTGGTGTAACAGAGGGAGCCTTAGGAACATATCCCGCTCGAAGGTATATGAACGCTCTAGTCATGCCCGGTTTAAACTCAAGATAAGTAGGGGCCACAGAGAGGGCCTGAAGGTCTCCTACTCTCCGCAGAGAGGTGATAGCCAACAGAAAGGAGGTTTTAAGTGTGAGATGTCTGTCTGAGATATCTTGAATAGGTTCAAACGTGTAACTAGGGGGTGTCTTCCCAAAGACTGGCCATCGAGAAGGGCGTGGTAGGCCGCAATAGCCGCAATGTAGACCTTCAACGTGGAGTGGGTCAACCCTGCAGAGAGCATAGCCTGTAGAAACTCCAGAACTGTACCAACCGGGCAGTTTGCTGGGTCTAACTGGCGGTCTCTGCACCATGAGGTGAAGAGTTTCCACCTCAGGGCGTACAGTTTCCTCGTTGAGGGAGCTCTGGATTGGAGAAGGGTCTCAACAACCTCGGTTGAGAGACCGGCTGCTAACAGTTGTGCCCCCTCAGGGGCCACACCCACATCTTCCACAACTCCAGGCGAGGGTGAATTATCGTACCCTGCACCTGCGAGAGTAGGTCTTTCCTGATCGGTATCTCCCACGGAGAGCCGTTGAGGAGTGAGACTAGATCTGAGAACCATAATCGGCCTGGCCAGAACGGGGCTACTAACAACAGACGGACCCCGTCACGGCGCACTCTTGCCAGAACTCCCGGGGAGCAGAGCAATAGGGGGAAATGCGTACAGACAAAGCCTCGGCCAGGTCTGTACCATAGCGTCCAGTTCCAGAGGAGCTGGATGAACTAGAGAGAACCAGAGGGGGCATTGTGATGTCTCTTGAGATGCAAATAGGTCTACTTGAGCCCTGCCAAATACTCTCCATATCGGCTTCACTACTTCTGGGTGAAGTCTTCATTCCCCGGGCCTCGGCCCCTGCCTCGACAGTATGTCTGCTCCCATATTTTGTTTCCCAGGAATATATACTGCTCTTAATGAGAGGAGTTTGCTCTGGGACCACACCAGGATCTGGTGCGCCAGCTTGTACAAAGGGCGCGAACGCAGACCTCCCTGGTGGTTGATGTAAGAGACCACCGATGTGTTGTCGGTGCGCACCAACACATGGTGACCCCTTAGGTCTGGGAGGAAGTGCTTCAGTGCACGATAAACTGCTAGCATTTCTAGACAATTGATATGCCATGTTAGATGGCGATGGGCAGGGTGGCCACTCATGACTGCACCCCAGCCGGTGAGGAATGCATCCGTCGCTAGTGTTACACGGCGACAAGGAGCTCCCAACACCGGGCCCTGTTTCAAGAACCAAGGTTTCTTCCACATGTCTAAGGAGGCAGCACCGCGTGACCTTGATAGTGCGAAGTGGATTGCCCCTCGGGGAAAATCCCTTGGTCTTGAGCCACCACCGTAGGGGTCTCATGTACAGCAGGCCAAGAGGTATCACGTTGGATGCAGCTGCCATCAGACCCAACAATCTCTGAAATTGTTTGACAGTGAGTGACTGGCCTTCTTTGACTCTCTCGACTGAGATGCGGATCGACTCGATACGAGCAGGGGACACTCGTGCCTGCATCGTGGTCGAATCCCATACTACGCCTAAATAGGTGGTTCGCTGAACCAGAGAAAGCACACTCTTCTTGGCGTTCAGTCTCAAACCCAGCTCCCCCATATGTGTGAGGAAGACATCTCGATGCCGAACCGCAACCTGCTCTGACTGAGCTAAGATCAACCAATCGTCGATGTAGTTGAGAATGCGGATGCCCTGCATGCGCAGGGGGACCAGAGCCGCGTCTACACATTTTGTGAACGTGCAGGGTGAGAGTGCAAGGCCAAAGGGAAGTACTCGATATTGGTAAGCTTCGCCCCCGAAAGCGAACCTCAGAAACTTCCTGTGTTGTGGAAGGATGGATATGTGGAAAAATGCGTCTTTGAGATCTATTGTGACAAACCAGTCCTCGGACCTGATCTGAGCTACAACATGCTTGATTGTGAGCCTTCTGGATTTTAGTCTCATAACTGAACGATTTAAGACCCTCAAGTCTATAATCGGATGCAACCCCCCATCCTTCTTTGGAACTATGAAATAACGGCTGTAAAATCCGAACTCCCTGTCCTGAGGAGGGACCACCTCGATGGCCTCCTTCTCTAATAGGGTTTTCACTTCCTGTTCCATAACCAGACCCTGCCTGAGGCCGACGCAGGGGCGGCGAGCATCTCAGCCCCGCTACGCGCACGGGCGGTAGGTACTGAGAGTGATGCTCGCTGGGACCTGCTGCGCCCTGGAACACTGGCAGGGTTGGCAGACCGGCCCCCAGAGGGTGCTGAGGTGAGACGGGCACCGTGTGCTGCGGTGTGTACCGTTCTACCCCAGCAGAGGCTGCCCTCTGAAACCCTGGGCTCTTGGCGTCAGGGTTTCTTGGCAGAGGACTTCTTAGCTTCGATAACTGCCCTAAGATCTTGTTTGGGCTGGGAAGTCCTCGGCCGAGAGCGTCGTTGAGACTCTCGTTCCCGACGCCGAGGAGCACGAGAGGCAATGCTCTGTTTTTGGGCCTCACGGTACGAGGAGCTAATGTGCGGCTGGGGCATGTCCTGCCCAGATGCCCCGAGGGAGCGACGAGAGAGGAACTTATGGAACGCCGCCGCTTGTTTGCGGGCCTCCTGAAACCTGTCGACGACAGAATTGACTGCGTCGCCGAACAGGCCAGTCGCCATCATGCTCTTTGGCATGTCTAGGAGCTCTAAACTTGACAGACAACAGTAAATAAGACTCACAAGATAAACAGTTTGACATTCACACACAGAGCGCTTGCTGAAAGATGCGAAGCTGACGCCAGCTGCGTGGCACGTGCTTTTATAGCTTCCTGGTCGCTTACATCACTCCGCCGGTGACGTCACGCTCTTCCATTGGTCTGATTTCACACGAAATTCAGAGTCGCGCACGCTGGGCACGTTCCCCAAAGCGCACTGACGCAGCTCGAGTTCCTGAAGAGGAACTGATGTAGACTGCAAATAAGAGTGCAGTTTCACATTTTGCGTATGCATTACAAAGTTTAATTATTTTTTACATGCAATGATAAAAAATAAAACCAAAAAAGATTTGTAATGAAGAAAAAATATGTAGACAAATATTAATAAATGTTGTGCGTCGCACTCAGCATCATGTGCGACACAAATCTTGCACTCTAATATGTTAAGGATATTAGAATAGAATACACTCCAGCATTTAAATGTGGCTGCAATTTTTTTCCTCCCTGACTATTATCGGAACCCTGTCCTAAATCACTCCCGATAGGAGTGGGTGTGGGAGAGAGGAGGGCCGCTGGATAAGCCAGGGCTGGCGGCGTGTGATGGGGCACACCTAAAGGAAATGGGGTAACACTTTAGAATACTGTTTCTTACTTACTACATAACAAATAAGGAATTATTGAAGAACTAACAGGTGATTATTCATTAACACTTAACTCACTACTGTTAAAGGGGGGGTGAAATGCTATTTCATGCATACTAAGTTTTTTAAACTGTTAAAGAGTTGGATTCCCATGCTAAACATGGACAAAGTTTCAAAAATTAAGTTGTATGTTTGAAGGAGTATTTTTGTTCCCAAAATCCTCCTTCCGGTTTGTCACAAGTTTCAGAAAGTTTTTTTCGAGTATGGCTCTGTGTGACTTAGATGGAGCGGAATTTCCTTATATGGGTCCTAAGGCACTTCTGCCGGAAGAGCGCGCGCTCCCGTATAGCGAGGCTGAGCAGCACAGACATTTCACTGATCAGGGCGATTCACTGATCAGAGCGAGAACGTTGCGAAAAGTCACAAAAGAAGTGTGTTTTTGGTTGCCAGGGCAAGACAACCCTGCACAGATTACCAAAAAAAACAGCATTAAGGGACCAGTGGATGGAGTTTATTTTTACATTGCATCAACGGAGTTGTGCAAGTGTTTTTGTTTGTTCCCTGCATTTCGAAGATGCTTGTTCACAAGGCCCAGTTTGACGACGGATTTGCGTATCATTTATTTCTTAAGGATGATGCAATCCCAAGGAAAAAGGGTCACGATCGTGTGTTGGAACCGCAGGCGGTGAGTAAAACTGCTTCAAATATCTCTGCCTCCTTGTTAGTGCGTCCCCTCCCATGCCAGAGACCCGGGTTCGAGCCCCGCTCGGAGCGAGTCGTTTCTGCTGCTGCTTTCGTTCAGTTTCAGCCTCTGGATCTGATTCTGGATCATAAATAAACGGCTGAATCTGACTGTAAGCCATGGTTTGTTTTTGGATGATGGGTTTTCCCTCACGGTAATGTCACAGCTTCCACATCCTCTCAACGCAAAAGCCTATTCGCGCTCGTGATTCTTTAGCTCCGCCCACACGTCACGCCTCCAGCCGGTCGTGTTTTTCTGGGAAAAATCGGTACAGACTATCTTTCTCTTATGAATATAATAAAACTAAAGACTTTTTGGATTTATGAAGGATGCAGTACTACTCTATATGTACTCAAGATTAACAGGATATTGAGTGAAAACGAGCATTTCACCCCCCCCCCTTTAACTACTAAGGAAGATGTGTTAACTAATCAGTATGTAATATAATTTTATAATTGTGTTAAGTAACAGTTAGCTAATTAGTAACTAATATACTCTGTGATACCTCATAAAGAACTACTATTAACTAATTACTAGTTAAGGTTCAAGAAAAATAACTATGAAATAACTACTACTGAACAGTTATACTCAAAATTACTTGAGTAAAAGGCAAGTACAAAGTACTACTACAGTAGCAACTTTGTTACAGCCCAATTATTAGCCTATAATGGAAATGAAATATGGATTTTATTTGCTTCTAAATGTTTAACTTTTGATTACTATTTTGAAATGTGGGCAGTATACATGTTAAAAATGGAATAAAATATGCTGTATTAAGAAATGTTCTCATCTGAAATAAACAGATGAGAGTATTTTACAAAGTTTATGATTACTTTTTTAGGTATTTTTTGTCAAAATGATGTAGTTTATTATTATTTACTAATAGGTTCACTTTAGAATTCTGTAAGTCCTGCAAAATTATCTGATAATTCTGTATTAATTACTAATGGGTTCCCTATGTTTTCACTCTAGAATACTGTTTCAGATTCTAAGTAATTCTTGAGGAATTATATAATAATTATGTATTAATTACTAATGGGTTCCCAACGTTTCCACTTTTAAGTGAAGTGACATTCAGCCAAGTATGGTGACCCATACTCAGAATTTGTGCTCTGCATTTAACCCATCCGAAATGCACACACACAGAGCAGTAAACACACACACACACACTGTGAGCACACACCCGGAGCAGTGGGCAGCCATTTATGCTGCGGCGCCCGGGGAGCAGTTGGGGGTTCAGTGCCTTGCTCAAGGGCACCTAAGTCGTGGTATTGAAGGTGGAGAGAGAACTGGTCATGCACTCCCCCCACCCACAATTCCGTCGGGCCCGAGACTAGAACTCACAACCCTTCGATTGGGAGTCCAACCCTCTAACCATTAGGCCACGACTTCCCCTTTAGAATAGGCCTAATGTTTCAGGTTCAAAATAAGTCCTGCAGAATTATTTGATAACTATTTATTAATTACTAATGGGTTCCCTATGTTTTCACTTTAGAATACTGTTTCAGATTCTAAGTAATTCTTCAGGAATTATCTGATAATTCTTTATTAATTACTAATGGGTTCCCAATATTTTCACTGTAGAATAGGCCTAATGTTTCAGGTTCAAAATAAGTCCTGAATAATTATTTTATAATTCTTTTTTAATTACAAATTGGATACCTGTATTTTCACTTTTCCTCACATACAGAAATTGAATTAATAATAATGTGGTATATGCTGAGGAGGCACACATACAGTACTGTATATAAAATATAAAAACTAAAGTAAGATATCGCAAGGCACTGGAGCCGTGGTGGGGTTCCTATTGGAAGCTGATTTCTTATAAGAAATCACTGCACATGTCTCCAGACAAGATGGCCGCCAACCCAGAGCCACGGCACAAGATGGCCGCCAGCCCCGCGCCACTGCACATGATGGCCACCAACCCAGAGCCACTGCACAAGATGACAGCCACAGTTGACATTCCAGAGTCGAGTCAGGTTTCTGTTGACTTTCCAGAGTCGAGTCAGATCCCCGTTGACTTTCTAGAGTCGAGCCAGGTCCCCATTGACTTTCCAGAGTCGAGTCAGGTCTCTGTTGATCAAGTCCCCGTTGACTTTCCAGAGTTGAGTCAGGTCCCATTGATCAGGTTCTCCTTAACTTTCCAGAGTCAAGTCAGGTCCCCGTTGACTTTCCAGATTCAAGTCAGGTCCTCGTTGATCGATCCCCATTGACTTTCCAGAGTCGAGTCAGGTCCCTGTTGACTTTCCAGAGTCGAGTCAGGTCCCCGTTGATCAGGTCATCCTGTTCATGTTCTCTATTTCAGTCCTACCTGACCAGACTTGGTTTTCTGTGCCATCGACTCTGCTGTTGCACAGGAGAGTGTTGGAGCTCCAACACAACCCGCTCTGCCCTGGTGGGCTCCTGATACCGAGTTAAGCCCACGGCGGGCCCCTGTTCCCCATGTTAGGCCTAGGAAGGGCTCCAGTTCCGCCTGCTCCACCCTGGCTTCCTGCTCTGCTGGCTCTGCTGGCTCTGCTGGCTCTGCCCTCGTCCCCGGCCACTCCACTTCCACACGGACTTGGCCCTCCATCCCTCCCCCTGATCCTCCAACTTTCCACCTCCCTCCTGAACCCCTTTTTGTTGTTGTTTTTTCACTTCCTGTCCCTGTTCCCCTCCATGGACCTAGACGCCATCCCTCCCCCTGATCCTCCACCATTCCACCTCCCTCCTGGACTCTTTGGTTTGTCTAGTTGTTTTTTTTTTCAGATGAGCATCTGGAAGCTGCTCCTTAGAGGGGGTAGGTAGTGTCACAGTGTCTGGTTTGCATATCCCTGGATGTCCACAAGAGGTCTCACTTCCTCATATTGTCACCCCACTTCAGTACTGCATTTCACACAAGCCTTTCTCTGGACTAATCACTGTTCATTGTACACAGCTGTTCCCACTCACATTCTTTGCACCTGTCTATATATATACCCTGTTTATTTCTGGCATTGTTATGGAGTCCTTGTCTTATGTCACCCTGTATTTCGTGTTTCCTTGCCAATTTTTATGTTTCTTGATTTTGGACTGCTTACCTGGATTTCGACCTTTGCCTGACTGGATTATTGATTTTGAATACCCTCTTAAACACTGCTTTTGGATCTATCTGTTTGTGTGTGTGTTCTGTGACACAGAGGTTGAATAAGTAACTGCTTTGACTGAATTAAATTCATTCAGTGAAGACTCATAGCTCTTCAGCTGGTGAGTTTTTTTTTTTTTTTTTTTTAATTATCATTTAAAAGAACCAGCTCATAAGAGTTATTTGCTCATGAATCGGACCACACTTGCACTGTATCAGAGTACACACAACACTGGCATAACAGCAATACAAATGAGAACATTTATACCATTTAATACATTTAGCCTTATATTATTTTAACCCATACTGTAACCTATTTCAACAGAAGTTTACTAAGAAGTTTGTCATAAATTAAATAACACATAGGTGTTTTGTGCATGTTCAGTGTCTCCTACCCCATCCAACAGCCATGGCGACCCATGGAAACCATGGAGGTGTTCCAGACACTGAGTTTCTGAAGAGCAGGAACACATTAATGCCGTACAGAGTGTTCCAAGTGAACGTAGCCAGCAGGAAGTACTGAAGCAGAGCTGTAAACGTTGTACAGGGTCCCTGATCTGTGTACTTGTGGTGATCAGACTTAGGAACTATATTCTCGCCAGATATCTTTGGTTCATTCACATGTTGGACAGGGTTGTTAATGCCGAAGATGAAGAGAAGGTAGAAAGCCATCATACTCAAGCAGATGTTCACCACTAGCAGAGTAGGGCTGCCTCTTCTTGACTTCCTGTGGCATGTGTATGGATATGAAAAAAATACTGCTTCACCACTGCAAAAAGCTGTACGCAAACAGTTTATACCTATACCTGGTTTTGATTTGGTACAATGCTGTTACAGACAGTCCCAGAACAGACAGAGCACAGCCGGTGATGCTGATCCAATTCAAGGCTTCAGAATATTGATAGTTGATATCAAATGCCTGCAGAAAAATGAAACCTGCATTAGATTCTAGTGGAAATGGTTTTAATTCACAGCATCATAGACTCTTCTGATCCATTTAACTCTAATATAAATGGTATTTGCATCATGATGTAAATATATCTTACCATCAGAATAGCAAAGTTTGCATTTTTTAGTTTTTTACAGCTGCAAACTGCATGTCCCAAGGGACTCTCAGTTTTAGTGCAACCGTCAGTGATCCAGTCCTTTTTACTGTAACTCCAAGACACGCAGGCAAAGTCACTGAGGGACATTGTCGAATCGGCCTGAAATTTCAACAATGTATTAATTTATCAACACCATACTTGTACAGATCTGTGTCGACATATTTTTTTGATAATGAGGAGCATCACAGTACACAAACTGCCACTTCCAAGTTTTTTCCGTAGTTATGCGAGATCCCTCGCTAACAAGATGGATGAACTGAAACTACAGGTTGCATCGTTAAACGTTGTTAAGGATTGCTGCATTCAATCATTTCAATAGATGAATTCACTTCATTAATCTATTCCAGATACAGTTATCGAGCTACCAGCCCACAAAGTGCATTGCTATGACAGGACCAGAGACTCTGGTAAGAGCAGGGGAGGGTGGTTATGCATTTTTCTGAACAAAAATTGGTGCACTAACACCAATGTTCCCCAGACTTGGAGTTTATGACAATTAAATGCAGGCCCATAAATCCGCCTTGTGAATTTACTGTTGTTTTAATAACTGCTGTGTATATACCTCCGGACGCTAATGCTAGCTCGGCTCTTGGACTTTTACATGATAATATTAGCAGTCAGCAGAGGCTATTCACATTGTTGCAAGGGACTTTAATCATGCAGATTAGTTAATGGGGTGTCCCACCTGATTAGCTTGTTTCCCAATTTTTCCAAGTTATGTTAGTGGGCCCAGTTATCATTCTTACCATGAGGACAGGCACATTGACAGAACAACATCTGAGTTTTAGGGACTCTATCTGAAGAGCTCGTTTCCAAAACGTAATAAATCCATTTTGATTAAGTGTGTAAAATGTGTTTTCTTTAGCAAGAATTTGGCAAGATGAAAACCACAATTTTCTGTTTCAAACTTTCACATAGCATATTTAGATTATAATAACATTAAAACTTAAAATCCAGGTCTATATTTTGAAAGAATATACAAATGTATTATTTTTATCCCCAAATGCAATAAAACAATAAAAGTTTTTTTTTTTTTTTAAATGCATTAAACCCATTGAATAATTATAAAAGTTATTTTTCATATTGAAACTGACAAAAATACACAACATAGTATGTTTATCCACATATGATAGCCTCTGAATTTGTTCAATACTAATTATATACTATATCACATTCAATACTAATATAAAAGCACTGGACTAAAAATGCATCCATCAGTCATTGCTTCCAAAATGAATTCAACAGGTCATCTTGTTAGTGCTATACATTAATTGAAACAATAAAATTTAATTTCATCATGAACAAGAACATGACCAACATCACATTAGAACAAAGAAATTCCAAAATGACATTTCCCTTACATTCAACTTCCAAAAGTGCATTCAACTTTGCCATGTTAAATTCATTTAGTTGACTAGTGCTATGTGCTGTATTAACAAAAACATAAATGGCATTAATAAATACACTTACATTGACAAGTTACACAATATCGTGTTCATAATCGAATCCGATTCATCTAAGGAATGCAAAATATCGTAGCTTGTCAGTGATCTCCAGCTCTGTGTATTAAATGCATATAAATAATTCCTATCTGAAAGCATGTGATGGAGATTTACCGGTACTATAAATCACAAAACTGGCTGTTCTGACGAGATGCGGATGACAATCACATGCAATTTATCTTGCAGCCCTTGTTAGTTGATCAAAAAGTACAAAGTAGATGAGTAAAAGTAAGATGCAGAGTGTTTTCAAAGTGCCTCTATAACTGTCAAGAGTGCATGGAATAGTGTGATGTGATTAGTTGAGCGGATTTATGGCATTCTGCCATTTGAAAGAAAAAAGAGAAAACATGACCTAGTAATTTTTATTTACATATATATATATATATATATATATATATATATATATATACCGACATGAAACAATACTGATTTTGGCGGAAACTCAAATTATTATTATTATTTTTAATGAAAATTAAATTTAACCCATTTTGGAACCAAACTCTTCATCTAACAGCACAACGCTGTAATTAATGATGAAAAAAAAAAAAAAAACATTCAGAACATGGACCTTTAATTATGTATGGTGTTGATAAATGTTAAGAGGTTTAAAATTTGATAATTTTAGAAGGGCCGAAAAGAAATATTAATATTTTAAACTGGGGAGCTAGTTTTGAGTTGTGAAACTTGAAGTATTGTAATGTTGTATATGTGCAAATATAAACATTATTTTGATTCACCATTTCATGACCCCTTTTAAAGTAAAAGTTCTTTATTGGCTTTGATGGCTCCATGAAGAATTGTTTACATCAGTGGAAACTTACCTTTCCACAAAAGTGTATTTATAGTGGTAGAAGGTGGTTCTTTAAAAACTGTTCACTGAAAGGTTTTTTTGGGAACCAAAAAAATGGTTCATAAAATGTAACCTTTATTTTAAACAATGTAGAAAATGGCTTCCTACCAGCAGTAAGACCTGATATTTTAGGTGAAATTGGATGGTATTGCATACTTTTTAATGTAATTACATCCATGCTGAAAAGTAAGAAGTGTAATGTTGGACAAGCTGCTCACCGATGGTGTGACTGCAAACTGAACCTGATCAATTCCAGAATTTTCTTGAAGATTAGCAGATATCACTCTTCTCTTGGTATCCAAAGAAGGTTGAAAGCTTTTTGACTGGAAGAACTGATCATTATCATAGAGGACAAACCCAATATCTTTATCAAAATCTACACAAAAAAGTGAGATTGTTACAATTAAAATGAAAAGAATTACAAAATACAATAAAAGGTAAAGTAAAGTTGTAGAGTAGAATCCAGTCTCAACCCAGCTTTACCTTCACTGAATGTGACATTCATTTGAAGGTCAACTATTTGTTTGGAAAACTCAGCGTCTGTTATTTGCAGTTTAATTCTGTCAGGTAAAAAGTTATCATTCAGCCCTGGAAATATTCAGATAAGTATGTCTTTTAGAATCATGATATCATGCTAAAATTATATTTATAATAGTTTTACTCCTACAGTATATACAATACGATCAAAAGTTTGGAACAATTATAAAGTAATCTCTATGCTCACCAGGTCTGCATTATTTGATTAAACATACAGTGAAATAGTAATGTTGTGAAACATTATTGTTTTCTATTTTAATATATTTTAAATTGTAAATTATTCTTGTAATGACAAAGTTGAATTTTCAGCATTGTTACTCCAGTCTCACATGATCCAGTGTCGCATGATCCTTCAGAAAACAGTAACCATTATAATTAATGCTGAAAATGGTTTTGCTGCTTAACATATACATATATAATTATTATTATTATTATTATTATTACTCTAACTTCAAACACTTGCCTTTAAAAGAGGTTAACTGCACTTGTCGGATTGGCTTCTGTCCCTTCAGTGACTGCACAGCCATTTTCGGTTGCACCAACAATGGATTTTGTTCCTCACGCAGGGAGAGTTTCTGTAGAGTCTGTGTTAGTCTAAACACACACAATATGACGTCAGACAAAAATTTAGTGATTAAGAATTTTGCATACTATTATGGTACTGTCAGTGGCAAATCAGCGAGTGTGAAATGTTTTGTTACTCAGAAATTGCAGTATGATCAACAGAAGAGTACATCTCACGACTTGCACCCAGGAGCTGACTGATTGTAACGACTGCTGATATGGCAATATCCTGCAGATAAAGAAGAAAATATTTCTTAAGGCAATTGTGGATGGTATTCAGTATTTCATGACATTATGTGTTTTCATGACATATAGTGTTTTTTGCTGTACCTGGATTAGTCAAATTAGTATATCTGTCTGTATTATGTGCAGCTTAAAAAAAAAAAAAAGTTTTGACAATGATCGTTCATGACTCTTAAAGTGCTTGTCACAGACTCACTTGTTTTATATAATTGAAACTGATAAAAAAAAAAAAAAAAGAACTACTGAGAAAAAAATGAGAAAAAAAAATCATAAAGGCTGGCCACTGTGTGGCGCTATAACAGGACTAAAACCTAAAAATGGCTAACACTACACAGCTATTAGTTTGATTGACAAAAAAATAAAAAAATAAAATAAAAAAAATAACAAGCTGTATTTGTGTCCACATTGCCAAAAGTGAATCTCAAAAGGCATAGCCACCACTTGGCCAACAAAGTCCAAGCACCTTTTTAAAATGGGGTAAACAGAGGCTGATCAGAATGAAACTTGGTGGGCCTGTTTGACTTGCAGCCTTAAAAGTCTGTGAGAGTTTTGAAAGAAATTGGCCACTAAGTGGTAATATTACATTTTTAAAGTGTGTAAATAGTTGTACATTGCCTGACTTTCATATCACATGTTAGATCTCCTTATTCTGAACAACTCTGAATCAAGAATTACTGTTGTCAAGCAATTTCTTTGTTAATAAATAAAGATTACGAAATACTTTTGCAAACTAATCCTAGGTTCTTTGGACAGCATTTGGACAGCTATAACTGGGTCCTTTGAAAATGGATGTGGCCAAGTGTGCCTAAAAGCCTATTGTTCCTAGACAAAAACTCATAACTTTACGAAATCAGCTGAATGTATGCAATGTGACATGGCAAATCACATGATAGGGCTGAAAAATAACTTTTTCAGGCCCAATTTGTCCGAGACCTTCACCAAATTACCTAAGTGTGTTCCATTCCATTTCAAATAAGCATGCAAACTTTTATGGAGATCAACCCATCTGTGGTTTTAAACTGTCAAAAAGCTGCAAACACTGTATTTTTGTGGCAAATGACCTGTCATGTTTCACATATACACCCTACAACACCCTGTTGTACACCCTACAACACCATAATTTCAACACTCTTCCAGATCCCTCTGTTCCTAGCTCTATCTATCAGTGGATCACCAGCAGCAGCTAGTGAAAATGGGGAAATTCATTTCAATCAGCAGCACCATCAGCACTGGCGCCCCTCAGGGACGAGTGCTCTCCCCACTGCTCTTCTCCCTGTAAACCAACGACTGCACCTCTACTGACCCCTCTCAAAGATTGTACTTCCTTCGCCAGGAGCTCGACTGTTTTCAAAGAAGTATAAAGCTGTATCTGTCTTTTAGGAATCTTATACTAAAGATTCTTCAGAGATATAAAGGATGCAATGCAACTCTATAGGTACTAAAGATTAACATGAGATTGGCAGAAACTGTGTGTTATGTCCCCTTTAAAGACTCTGCTTGCAGCTATATTATTGTATTTTAAAATGTTTGTAACCAGTTTACAGTCAATTTTCTATAGATTACAAAAAAAAAGACAAAAGTAAAAATGAGTAAAATTGTCTTTACATGTTGTATCTTTAAAATCATGAAGCAACTTGAAGAATGAATATCTGCTTAAGGCTTATTAAGTACCGTAGTTTGTGTAGTTTGTTGATCAGAAAGCAGGATGTTGGTTATTTCAGCTGCATTTGTGATGTTGATGGGTGTTAGTCGTTCTGGTATGGATGTGAGGATCTGGGTGTTGGAGGCTAAGTTCTGTTTTTTTTCGGGAGTAGCTTCAGAAACCTTGATTTAATAAGTAAATAAATAAATAAATAATGACATTTCAATAAAATCAGACTGACTGACTATATATTACAAGCATTAGGCATATATTACATACCCATGCATTAATGACATCCAGGGTCAAACTACAATTGAGAATGTTTGGAGGATCAAATGAGTGAGTAGCTATATTACAGAGGGATGATGCCTGGTGCATGCCAGCTAAAAAAAAAACAAAAAAAAAACAATATTGTACAGTATTGCATTTTGTGATAAAATGGAAACTTGTAGAGAGACAACTACCATTTGTTGTTTCTGGTGGACAT
Organism: Carassius gibelio; assembly: GCF_023724105.1. Classification (NCBI taxonomy): domain Eukaryota; kingdom Metazoa; phylum Chordata; class Actinopteri; order Cypriniformes; family Cyprinidae; genus Carassius; species Carassius gibelio. The sequence continues at coordinate 14,469,930 of NC_068392.1, forward strand.
CTCTCTACGGAGGAAGCAAACTGACCTAGGACAGTTTTTGGAAAGGTGAATTTGCTAGTTCGTGTGTGCTTTTGTTCAGGGCAGAAATTTGCTGGAAAAAAACAAAAAACAAAACACAAGACTGTTAGTAAGCTTGAGACCTTTTACAAGATTACACAGTCTGTATATCATGTAATATTTTCAATGGGTTTTACGAATATTGCAGGTAGCTCCAGTCCAATCATCTGGGCAGATGCAGATCCCGTCTTGTAAGATACCCTTGTTTTCACACACCAGACTCGGCACGGTCACTGTCGTGGACAGGGTGCTGAATGTTGTACTGATGCTGTTGTTGGATGTGTTGGTGGTGCTCTCTGAAGTATATTGTGATGTGTTAGAGGTGGTGCTCTCTGAAGTATATTGTGATGTGTTAGAGGTGGGGCTCTCTGAAGTATATTGTGATGTGTTAGAGGTGGTGCTCTCTGAAGTATATTGTGATGTGTTAAAGGTGGTGCTCTCTGAAGTATATTGTGATGTGTTAGAGGTGGGGCTCTCTGAAGTATATTGTGATGTGTTAGAGGTGGGGCTCTCTGAAGTATATTGTGATGTGTTAGAGGTGGTGCTCTCTGAAGTATATTGTGATGTGTTAAAGGTGGTGCTCTCTGAAGTAAATTGTGATGTGTTAGAGGTGGGGCTCTCTGAAGTATATTGTGATGTGTTAGAGGTGGGGCTCTCTGAAGTATATTGTGATGTGTTGGGGGTGGGGCTCTCTGAAGTATATTGTGATGTGTTAAAGGTGGGGCTCTCTGAAGTATATTGTGATGTGTTAAAGGTGGGGCTCTCTGAAGTATATTGTGATGTGTTAGAGGTGGTGCTCTCTGAAGTATATTGGAATGTGTTAGAGGTGGTGCTCTCTGAAGTATATTGTGATGTGTTAGAGGTGGTGCTCTCTGAAGTATATTGTGATGTGTTGGGGGTGGAGCTCTCTGAAGTATATTGTGATGTGTTAAAGGTGGGGCTCTCTGAAGTATATTGTGATGTGTTAGAGGTGGGGCTCTCTGAAGTATATTGTAATGTGTTGGGGGTGGAGCTCTCTGAAGTATATTGTGATGTGTTAGAGGTGGGGCTCTCTGAAGTATATTGTAATGTGTTGGGGGTGGAGCTCTCTGAAGTATATTGTGATGTGTTAGAGGTGGGGCTCTCTGAAGTATATTGTAATGTGTTGGGGGTGGAGCTCTCTGAAGTATATTGTGATGTGTTAGAGGTGGGGCTCTCTGAAGTATATTGTAATGTGTTGGGGGTGGAGCTCTCTGAAGTATATTGTGATGTGTTAAAGGTGGGGCTCTCTGAAGTATATTGTGATGTGTTAAAGGTGGGGCTCTCTGAAGTATATTGTGATGTGTTAAAGGTGGTGCTCTCTGAAGTATTTAGACACCAAGTCTTCTCGAAAACAGCTGTTTACAGAGACAAAATATCAGACACAAGAATCGAACCGACCTTTAGTCTTGCTAAATCTGGTCCAGCTTGCCAACTTATGTTTTAACCAAGAACTGACTGACTTAGACAAGAAAACTCACTCTGACTAAAGCTCCGTTTACACTGCCAACAACATCCAGCGACATGATCCATTGATTAATTTTAGTGGAAGTCTGAACTATTTCTGGTGCTATGAGCAACAGTGATTGGCGACAGGATGTTGGTGACATATGATTAACCTTTTGCTAATTCTGAGCAACTTTTGAGAGCAACAACCAATAGGAGTGAAGGCTTTGTCAGAGGAGCTCAAGTCACTGTCTCAAGTGCTTGCAAAACAGGTCAGAGAATATATGGCACAGTTTCACTGTTCTACAGGTTTTGTCTGTAACATAATGGATATAATAAAATAATGATGGAAAAGAAAGTCTCAGCAGTCTCAGTGAGTTTGTTTCATACGTTGATAGTTATTGTTGATTATATGAAAGAATGAGCAGTTAAATAATGATGCAGATCATACTAAAATAGTTTCCCGGGGTGTAATATTCATTAATAGGCAAACTGAAAAAACTGAAACAAGAAAGCTGATTATTTTTCAAATCTGAATGATGTTTTGCCATTTTTCTTCAGTGAGTGAGTATAATAAAGCAATTCTTAGGCACGTGAATCATTTGACTGGAACTGTTTTCATGCGCTGTGTTATTTATTTAATTTTTAACACAGTATATGATATTTTCTCACACACATACATATGCAGGGTATCTTCACATTTTTTAACAGCAAATTTAATGACTTTTAAGACCTTTTTAAGTCCTCTAAAAGGAAAATTTAAGACTTTATCTAAACAAAAAAAAAGGGAAATGTTCAGTCCGACAACACAGATTGATGTGGCGAAGCATTAGTGTGGCACAACCACGCTCAAGACAGGTCAAAGGGGCGCAAAAACTTTTATACCAAGTGCTGATTGACCTTACAACCCTGACATGGTTGACTATGTATAAACTATCAGCCTTTAAGGTACTTCAGGTCATTTCTAAATTCTGGCCCCTCATAGCAGTTTGAAAAAGACATGGAAGACAGCCCCAGGACATTACAAAAGCCCATTTCATCATACTTGATCTAAATTATGGTTAAATGTTGCTGCCTAATAGCCTTGAGCTGGGTTTGGGGGTTCTCCCCCAAGAAAATGTTGTTCAGGGTCTGATTAGTGTTTTCTATGTCATTTCAGACACAGATAAATGCAAGCACATTCAATAATCTATGCATAGACCTAATGAATGACAGACAATTGTAGGAAAGATCAGGATCAGAAATTTATTGCATGTTCCAGTTGTAGGAGATCCATGACTTTCCAATTTACTGTGGATACATCCATTGACACAGAAAGCATGTTCCTTAAATTAAGTTCCTTGGTGCCCTCCTGAAATTATAAAAAAATAAAATCAAAACAAAGTCCACCTCAAGAATGATAACATTTTCATTCATGTTCACTCAGATTAAATTTATGCATTTAGCAGACGCTTTTATCCAAAGCGATTTACAGTGCATTCAGGCTATCAATTTTTACATATCATGTGTTCCCGGGGAATTGAACCCCCAAACTTGCTTGCTTGCTAGAGCTACAGGAACACTAGATTAGATGGTTTGTCTAAAGTAGTGATTCTCAAACTGTGGTCTGGGGACCACTGGAGGCATGCCAGATTACCAAGGAGGGTCTGTGAGCAAAAGTCATCAACCAAAATGACTGACATGGACTGTGACACCGTTGAACATTTCCAATTCACTTCTCATGACTTATTTTCTAATCATGCACATTATTAGCAGGTGAAGTTAGCCATGGTTTCAGAAGACTAAAATGGCCTACATTTTTACATGCATTAGGGATGATCATTAAGCCAAATATGTCAAGTTTTTTTTTTTTTTTTTTTTTTTTTATTGGCTAAGTGGTCCTTGATTTGAAAGAAAAAATGTTTGAGAAACAAGTTAAGCCATAATAGTGAATGCTCACAAATTGGGCCTATGTGATAGGGTTCAGTGTCAACGTTGTTAACCTAAAATTGAGAAGCACAAAACAGATATTTGGAGTCTAACTATGAACTGGGCTACATTATTTAATTCAATTCAATTTTACTTTTCACATAAAAAAATGCAAGAAGCATAATGCGTATTGAATGCTTTATACAATAAAGTTATTTACAGCTCTGCTTTCCATCCATAATGCAGTAGTCCTATGCCTAGATGTCACCCACCCACAACATTTTTTTAACTGATTGGCTGGGACAATATATCGATGCATTTTGAATCGAGAAATTATTCTGGATCGATTCCAATTTTTCTGAATGCATCGCGATTCTCTCTCGAATCAATTCTTAGTTTAGTTTTTAACAGCAGATGCCACTGCGTGCTTTAGATGCCTTACACACACCACTTGAACCTACTATAAAATAATAATTAATACAGTTCGAAAAGGTTGAAGCGAAGTACAAGGGTGTTTGCAGTGGGGCATTTACATTAATCTCGCGTCATAAAAGCAATATATCAATTACATAATCAGACTCAGCAGAACGCGCGAGCGCTCTTCGTCGTGAGCATTTGAGTGTTCGGTTAAAAACTAGCCTAGAGCGCAATGTGCAAAAACTAACCTCATAATCAATTCACAATGCATTCGGAAAAATTTAAATCAATCCAAGAATTGTGACGCATCGATATATTGTCCCAAATATTCATTAGGAAATAACAAAAACACATGAAGCATTTTAACATATTCAAATAATTTTAAATGATACTTTTAGAGTCTTACCTTAAAGTGCTACAGCAAGTCTTCTGCCGTTGAGGGGCTCAAAAACTGAGAACCAAGATAGCGAGACCTGACAATCGTGGTCTTGTCCACAGCTTTATCGTCTTTGCCCATGCTTGCGATTTCGCAAACTGCCGTGGTGGCGAACCATCAGCGCTACGCGTTCATCAATCACTTACTCGTATGTGACATATGGAATGATGCAGGTTGCACCCACGAAGTGCTGCCCCCAAATGTTACGCTGGTCAAATTGCGGTTGAAAAAATAAATAAAAATGACGAGTGGGACATGAAATTTAAGATCCCACATGAAATTTAAGACATTCATATGGAAAATTCCAGGATTCAAGACATTTTCAGACCTTAAAAATCGAAAATTGTATTTAAGACATTTCAAGACTTTTTAAGGACCCGCGGGGACCCTGATATGAGTACACATTTATAGTTTAAAACTCTGGTGCTGTTTGCATGGTAGTCAAAAGTGTCAACTTAAACTTTATTTCTGTTTACAACCTGAGCTGTGCTCCAAATTTGAGGTTGCTCACAATAGGCAATCTTAAAGCCTGGTTCATTTGACTAGTGTGATTGCTGCGTTTAGCAGTCCCTGGCACAGTTGGAAGAGGTGGGTTCAGTTATATATAGATCAGTGAGTGTGAATCCTAACCGCACCGGAGTACAGATCTTCTGATACGAGCTGCATGACTGCATGACTATTTCTAATCGACAAAAGCGATCGATGCGTACAGCAATATATTGTGAGAGGGCCGTCCCATATGACTCAATATAATAAGAAACAAAGTAAACTAAACATTGCACTCCATTGTGCCGAGCGAGCACTTCTCTGCAGTCTTCACGTGCTATCGTAAACGTACTAATTACGATTTATGATTACGAGCTCATTGCATTTTTGTTAAAAATAATAGTGGACAGTGGTTGGTGAATGCTGTTGCTTAGCCTAAATTTTCCCTAATAATTATAGCGATTCAACATTACAGTATAATTGAAAGCCATTATTTTTAACACTTGACTGACAGGCTCTGAAATATATAACAACTTTTTAATTTAAGGGATTTAAACAATTCTTCACATAAACTATATTATAGATTTATAAATTGTACATATTAAACTTTAGTCAAGCCCATAAAAGTCTGTCTAGAGTAAAATGAAGAAACAGAACGAACTGAGAAAGACTCAGTCCAGAAGAACTGTGGCAATGTCTCCAAAATGTTTCAATAAACATGCAAAGCTACAGTATTGTGCAAAGTTTTCCGCACTTATGTAAAGAATAATCCAATAAATAGATTTCATTAATGAACTTCTATTAACTAAATTAAATCAACATTTGGTTTGACCACACTATGTGTTAAAAAAAGCTTTTGCCCTATGTGCACTTGCACATTGTTTTTCAGGTAGCTTTTCATGTAGATTTCTTGAAGTGTCTTGGAGACATTGCCACAATTATTCTGGATATAGTTTGTCTAAGTTTGTTCTGTTTCTTCATGTTATTCCAGACAGACTGGATGGTGGTGAGATCAGATCTCTGTGTGGAGCACTGGCTGCTGTCATACTCCATGTGCAAACAAAACCAATGTTTGGAAAAGGAAACTGATATTTACTTCTGAAAATTCACACTACAGCAAAAGATAGGAATAACTGACTTAAAACCATAGACTGTATAAAAAGATAGACGTAGTGTCCGTGACGTCACCCGTAGACTCCTGAAGTGTGTTTTTGAAGCCTAAAGTGTGCAGAGCGGTACAGTGTCAGCAAGTGGCCACGCCCTTAATTATGCAGAATTTTAAGTCTTAATATAATTTAAACGGATGAGTTATAAAAAAATTCACCCCCTCACAGTTTTCATGAAGGGCAAAATTAGCTATTTAGACCAAAATAATTTTTTGCACCAGGCTGTAAACATGTTTTTTTTCTGCTGTAAAGTTGGGTATTTTAACATTGGGAGTCTATGGGACTGACTCCCTTCTGCAGCTAGTCTCAAGCGGCCAGTCGATGAATTGCAGTTTTAGTCACTTCCTTATTGGCTTCACTAGAGAGAGCAGGAGGTTATGGCTCGCTTAAACCCATTATGTTTTTTTTTTTTTTTTTTTGTGAAAATACTAGTGGCATAAGACTTTTGCACAGTACTACATACAAACATTACTAGTCTAAAGTCTAAATACAATTCTACAGATCAGCATGCCCATGGGCGCCCAAATGGGTGCAAATGCATTTGCTTTTTAAAGGTCCCCTTCTTCGTGATTCCATGTTTTAAACTTTAGTTAGTGTGTAATGTTGCTGTTAGAGTATAAATAATATCTGTAAAATTCTAAAGCTCAAAGTTCAATGCCAAGCGAGATACTTGATTTAACAGAATTCGCCTACAAAAAAATGACCCGTTTGGACTACATCCCTCTAGTTCCTGCAGTAATTACGTCACTAAAATAGTTTTTTGACTAACCACCGCCCACATGAATTCACAAAAAGGGGGTCGTGGCCTTGTTGCGCTCCGCCGGAGAAGGAAGAGCTGTGTTTGTGTTTGTCGCCAAGTCGTTTGAAACACTGTTGTTTTCAGTAGTTTAATGCCGGATTCGCACAAAGATTATTCTTGACAGATGGAGCAGTTCCCTCTTTGTCTGGAGAAGGTGTTGTTTATGGACCACAACCGGTAAGTGTATTTTATTATTTAAGTTGGTGCGTTTAACAGTTTCTGTAACTTATTACACAAAGGGCAACACTGTTTAGCTTTGTTAACTAGATGTTAGGGCTGTGCAAAAAAACGAATTCGATTTTCATGCTCATCTCATCAGTAAAAACGCTCCTTTGATTATACATCTCCAGCACATGCTCCTGCCAACTTGCTTCTCAAAACTACTCCAAAACTAGCCCAATCCCATTTGCAGGAGGACACCGTGCTGTAAGCTGGTGCCGAATCACAACACAGGAGCCGCTGGCCCAATCAGAACTCGTTACGTATTTCTGAAGGAGGGACTTTACAGAACAAGGAAGACATCAGCCTGTTTTTATGACAGTGAAAACAGCAGTATACAGATAAGTGAATTGTGTGAAAAATACTGTTTTTTTACATGCGAAAAATAAACACGTTATATTGCACACTGTAAACACAATCAAAGCTTCAAAAAAGCGTGTAAAACGGGACCTTTAAACAACGTGGCGCAGGACGTACAAAATTTACAACTGCATCGGGCTGAAACTAACAAAAACCATTAGCATTGCACCTGGCGTCACATTGCGTCAGGTGTATGATAGGGCCCTCAGTCTGACTAACAACTGACTACTGTATTGTATGCAAAAAAACAACAACAAAAAAACAGTATGCCTAAAGAGCAGTATGTACAAATTTGTTTTTTATTTTAATTATTTATTTCTTTTTTCACTAGTAAATGCAATGGTATGGTAAAGAAAGAAACAAAACACAGAAAGTGTCTTGTGGTACTGTAAATAAACTAGAAAGAAAAAAAAAAAAAAAAACATTACAAAAGAGAATCAATAACCTGACTATTTTTATATAATAATAATGACAGATAATTGATTAGAATATACTGATTATTAATTATCATTAATATACTGACATGCTGCTTTATCATTTATTCTTGGAGAGCTTTTTTTTTTTTTTAAGAAAATAAAATTTTCATCTTCAAAACAAAAACAAAACAAAAAAAGTTTATTTGAGTTATTTGTAACTATTTGAGAAAGTTACTAGCAGATTCTGAGTGAAAAATAATCCTGAGTTTCAAAATGAATCCTACACCAAAATGTTACGCCTTACCTGAGGTACAGATTAAGAGCAGCAGAGAGTAATCCATTTCACACGTATTAGATATGACATTTATAAAACTAACTACTAACTAACTCCTCTTGTTTCTGTCTGGTTTATAAAGCAGAGGCAGGGCTGGATCATTGCTGGAGTGGGAAGTCCATCAGTCCTTCAGAAAACAGCTATCCATTTACAATCAATCTAATGTTAATGAAAAACTAAAATGACAACAGCACTGCACAATAATAGTATATTACATATTGGTCTGTTATATTCACAGCGCACATACAGAGGCTAGACAAAATAATGGGAAACCTATTATTATGGGATATAATGTGTATATATATATATATATATATATATATATATATATATATATATATATATACACACACACACACACACACACACACACACACACACACGCACACACACACACACACAGAGAGAGAGAGACACACACTATATGTGTGTGTGTGTGTGTGTGTGTTTGTGTCTGTGTTTTTTTTTTTTTTTTTGTTTGTTGTTGTTTTTTTATCTGTAACCTTAAGTCTAATTGTTTGGTGTTTTGAGAACAACAGTCTTTATGATTATGACAGAGCATGACCAGATTTCATCTGCAGAAAAGAAAAGTGTCTGAAAACTGAAAGTGAATGAAAAGGACCAATGAACATTAAGAAGTAGTAGGTCCAACCAACAAAGAACAACTGAAGTAAAGTGACAGAAAACCTTCAATATCTACCTTGATAACGTTTCCACAAAAAAAAACTGACCCCAGAGAACCTAACAAAGCCAACATCCATATAAGGTCTGCAACTGCTAAAACTTTAATCCCAAGAGCTAAAATGCTGAAAAGGTGTTGTGATCATAAAACCTGGGGTCTCATTTATACAACTCTCTCTATGTATACTTTATATCATCCTAAAAGTGTACATATAGGCACAGAAGCTACATTTTGGCAGACCTGCGCAAAAATCCCTTTATAAATCCCTGTCAGGGGAAGATTGTGTGTAAGTGCTTCTCCATCTCGACTCCTCCCCGAAATCACCATATATGGAGCTTACAACGCCTAGTTCTACTATGCATAACCTCATCTGCATATCATTACCATGCATATTCACATCCACATGACACCATATTCAAAACTGTTTAAGGTTCAAGACATTAAGGAAATATGAGATATGGACTATAAATACTATTTGTGCCATACACAATTTTTATAGCTAAAAATCAGCCAGCATCCTTATGTTTTAGCATAAATATATAAAAATAAAAATCCCTAAAAACAAAACTGTTTAAAATAGTTCTCAGCTAAATATTTTAAAATATATTTGGTCTCATTCCTTTCTACTGGCCAAATAGTATTTCTGTTGTTTTAAACAATTAAAATCAAATTAAATTGATGCAGTTTTGATGATAAGGTGAACATCTTTTAAGCCGGCTGCCACATACAAAAAATCTGAAAGAATTTGCAGATTTCCTCTCAGACCTTCTAGTTACAGTTGATAAGGCGCTAATCATGGGAGATTTTAATATTCACGTTGATAATGCAAATGATACATTAGGACTTGCGTTTACTGACCTAATAAACTCCTTTGGAGTCAAGCAAAATGTCACCGGGCCCACTCATCGTTTTAATCATACACTAGATTTAATTATATCGCATGGAATCGATCTTACTGCTATAGATATTGTACCTCAAAGTGATGATATTACAGACCATTTCCTTGTATCGTGCATGCTGCGTATAACTGATATTAACTATATGTCGCAGCGTTACCGTCTGGGCAGAACTATTGTTCCAGCCACCAAAGAAAGATTCGCAAATAACCTGCCTGATCTATCTCAACTGCTATTTGTACCCAAAAATACACACGAATTAGACGAAATTACTGACAACATGGGCACTATTTTCTCTAATACATTAGAAGCTGTTGCCCCAATCAAATTGAAAAAAGTTAGAGAAAAACGTACTGTACCATGGTATAACAGTAATACTCACTCTCTCAAGAAATTAACTCGTAGTCTTGAACGCAAATGGAGAAAAACTAACTTAGAAGTTTTTAGAATTGCATGGAAAAACAGTATGTCCAGCTATAGACAGGCTCTAAAAACTGCTAGGGCAGAGCATATACACAAACTCATTGAAAATAACCAAAACAATCCTAGGTTTTTATTTAGCACAGTGGCTAAGTTAACAAATTACCAGATGCCACCTGATTCAAATATTCCACCAACGTTAAATAGTAATGACTTTATGAATTTCTTCACTGATAAAATAGATAACATTAGAAATACAATAGCGAATGTAGATTCTACAGCGTCTAACACTTCCGTTTCATCCATCGCACCCAAAGATAAACTGCAGTGCTTTACAACCATAGGACAGGAAGAGCTAAATAAACTTATCACTGTATCTAAACCAACAACATGTTTATTAGATCCTGTACCCTCAAAATTACTGAAAGAGCTGTTACCTGTAGCACAAGAAACGCTTCTCAATATCATAAACTCGTCGTTAACTTTAGGACACGTCCCAAAACCATTCAAGCTGGCGGTTATCAAGCCTCTTATTAAGAAACCAAAACTAGATCCTAGTGTACTGGCAAATTATAGGCCTATTTCAAATCTTCCATTTATGTCTAAAATTTTAGAGAAAGTTGTGTCTGCTCAATTGAGCACCTTCCTGCATAAAAATGATATGTATGAAGAATTTCAGTCAGGTTTTAGGCCCCACCATAGCACAGAAACTGCACTTGTTAAAATTACAAATGACCTGCTCCTTGCGTCAGACCAAGGCTGCATCTCATTTCTAGTCTTACTTGATCTTAGTGCTGCGTTCGACACCATAGATCATGACATACTCATAGATCGATTACAAAACTATACAGGTATTCAAGGGCAGGCTCTAAGATGGTTTAGATCCTACCTGTCCGATCGCTACCATTTTGTTTACTTAAATGGGGAGTCATCTCATTTATCATCAGTAAAATATGGAGTGCCACAAGGATCCGTCCTAGGTCCCCTTCTATTTTCAATATATATGTTGCCCCTTGGTAATATTATTAGAAAATACGGAATTAGCTTCCACTGTTATGCGGATGATACTCAGCTATATATCTCAACGAGACCAGATGAAACTTCCCAATTATCTAAGCTAACAGAGTGTGTTAAAAATGTAAAAGATTGGATGACACACAATTTTCTCCAATTAAATTCGGATAAGACAGAGATACTAATTATTGGACCAAAAAACACTACACAGAATCTTGTAGATTACAATCTGCAACTAGACGGATGTACTGTTACTTCCTCTACAGTCAAAAATCTGGGTGTTATATTAGACAGCAATTTGTCTTTTGAAAATCATATTTCCAATGTTACAAAAACTGCATTCTTCCATCTTAGAATTATTGCCAAGCTACGAAACATGTTATCTGTTTCTGATGCAGAAAAGCTAGTTCATGCATTCATGACCTCTAGACTGGACTATTGTAATGCACTTCTAGGTGGTTGTCCTGCTTCGTCAATAAACAAGCTACAGGTAGTCCAAAATGCAGCAGCTAGAGTCCTTATGAGGTCAAGAAAATATGATCATATTACCCCAATTTTACAGTCTCTGCACTGGCTACCTATTAAGTTCCGTATCAGTTACAAATTATCATTACTTACCTATAAGGCCCTAAATGGTTTAGCTCCAGCGTACCTAACTAGCCTTCTACCACGTTACAACCCATCACGCACCCTAAGGTCACAAAACGCTGGACTTTTGGTCGTTCCTAGGATAGCAAAGTCCACTAAAGGAGGTAGAGCTTTCTCACATTTGGCTCCCAAACTCTGGAATAGCCTTCCTGATAATGTTCGGGGTTCAGACACCCTCTCTCTGTTTAAATCTAGATTAAAAACACATCTCTTTCGCCAAGCATTCGAATAATGTATCTTTTTAATTGTGAGTGTAGTTGCATCTGTTCAAAGTTGCATTTTTATTCATTAGCTCGGGTTAAACTAATTTTACTTTGTTGGATCAGCAGCTATGCAAATGATGTCTGTATTTTGTTTCTATGTTTCGCCACGGGATTTACAACCCGTGTTAACTAGGATTTAAACAAGCTCCAGTCTGGATCCAGAACACCTGAGAAGAGATGATGCTGACCCTCAGAGGACCCCAGATGATGCTAACCTTGAATCAACAAACAGAACTAACAATTATTGCTAAATGTGTGACTGAATCATATAATAACTTAATTAATAATATTGATAGTTCATCGTCTAGCTGACTACGTCTTGTATTATTATTATTATTTTTTCTAAAATCCTGTCAAATGTGCACAAACTACTAGCTACTACTAAATATTGTAGAAACATAATTTTCTGTAAAGTTGCTTTGTAACGATTTATTTTGTAAAAAGCGCTATACAAATAAAAATAAACTTGAATACAAAAACACCACAGACCTCAGTTATTTTAGTTATTTTAAGTCTATATTTATTTCAGTGTAAATAGAATTGGAAAAGTGATCAAGCACTTCTACTAAATATGTCTAAATTCATAATCCATTTTTGTTTCAATTCTGCAAAAAGACTATGTAAGTTTGCTGCTTATCTCAATTAATGAGAGTGGAATATTTAATGTAAACGTGTACAATGAAATGAAAACAGATTTTAAAATATTGCCTTACTTCATTACTTTTCTCATACCAGGAAAAAAAGTTTGTACGCATGGTCTAGAATGTCTGGTAGGTGCGTACATATATACGCCGGGTTTATTTTTTATAAATCCCGATATTTATGTATAAAACGGCGTACGCAATTTCCTATTTTGTGCTTACGTAACAATTAGAAATGAGACCTCTGGACAGTTGGAGCACAAAGATGAACTTCAAATCACCTAGATTTAATATTATCAAGCCACAGTGGACAGTTTTACAGATAATTTTACTAAAGCAACTGGTAGATGCTTTTATTTTATAGAAAACATTCAATTGGAAACTATTCAGAAGTTGTATTGATTTTTTCTAAGAAGGTCAAAATCTGTACTAAAGACAAATGCGGTGAAAAGTGGCATACACCTTAATACAGTAAACCTTCTTATTTAACATGTGTTCACATTATTTTGTCCGATCACTGCATATCTTTGTTTTTTATTATTGTTATTATTTTATTTATTTTTTTCATTATGCTTAGTTTACAGCCGCAATTCAAGATTCACAGGAGTCATCTGTGTTTATGGTCTTTTATGTTGAGATTGTTTTCATCTTGTTCTGAGTTCCTTGTTCCTGGTTTCCTGCACTCTGGTTCTTTATGTGTAATAACAGTTTTTGTTTACCATATCGTCCTGAAAAAGCTTTTTAATGCTGAAATGGCTCTATGTTTTAGAGTATAGGATTCATTATTCCTGCTTTTGTCTGTTTCTGTTGAACAGAAAATAATATATTTTGGTGAATGTTGATAACCAAACAGTTGCTGGTAGCCACTGACTTCCATATGGAAGAGATTTAAAAGAGAATTAAAAACTTGAAATCATTTACTCACCCTCAAGCTGTTCCAAACCTGTATGAGGGTGAGTAAATGATGACAAGTTTTTAAAATTATTTTTGGTAAACTATATGTGGGCCCCACATGTCATTGCTGGCTGGGTGGTTTGTTATACGTTTGGGGTTTGTTGTGCTGTACAGGCCAAAAGTTTGGAAACATTACTATTTTTTATGTTTTTGAAAGAAGTTTCTTCTGCTCATCAAGCCTGCATTTATTTGATCAAAAACACAGAAAAAAAAAATAATAATAATATTGTGATATATTATTACAATTTAAAATAATTTTTAAAAAAATTATTATACTTTAAATTATCATTTATTTCTGTGATGCAAAGCTGAATTTTTAGGATCATTATCACATGATCCTTTAGAAATCATTCTAATATGATGATTCATTAGCAAAGTTGGAAACAGTTCTGCTGCTTAATAATTTTTCAGAACATTTGATACTTTTTTAGGATATTTTGATGAATAAAAGTAAAAAAAAAAAAAAAAAAAAAAAGCTATGTTTTTAAAATATAAATATTTTGTAATAACAATATACACTACTGGTCAGTAATTTGGGGTCAGTATTTTTTTTTTCTTTCTTCTTTTTAAATAAAATCAATACTTTTATTCATCAAGGATGTGTTAAATTGATAAAAAAGTGATAGTAAAGAAAATATATTATTAGAATATATATTATTAGAATTTTTATTTTTATTTTGAATAAATGCAGTTATTTTTAACCTTTTATTCATCAAATATATTAGACAGCAGAACTGTTTCCAACACTCATAATAAATCAGAATATTAGAATGATTTTTAAATGATCATGTGATAGACTGGATGTTACATGTGACACTGAAGGCTGGAGTAATTATGCTTTGCATCACAGGAATAAATTATTTTTTTAAAGTATATTCAAATAGAAAACTATTATTTTAAGTTGCAATAATATTTCACAATATAACTGTTTTTTCTGTATTTTTTATCAAATAAATGCAGGCTTGATGAGCAGAAGAAACTTCTTTCAAAAACATTAAAAATAGTAATGTTTCCAAACTTTTGGTCTGTACTGTATATACTGTTAGATCTTAGATCAGATTAGATCTTCATCTTGCCTTTTGTAAAACCTATCCATGACAATGTTAATATATAACAAATAGTACTTTAAATTGTGGTTACAGTATGTGTTGTTTCACATTGGCTGAACCTTGAGATCTATAAAGAATAAATAAAATGTCTCAGGTTATGAATGTAACCATGGTTCCCTGAGAGGGAACGAGACACTGCATCCTCTGAGGGGACACTATGGGGAACACCTCGTTGTGACCCGTGTCTGAAGCATACTTTAGAAAACGTCAACGTGTTGGCCGGCGACATCTCTGACGTCACTACCAACGCGACTATAAATAAGAGTCCGTAGGACCCGTCACTTATCTTCTTCGTGAAGCTTGCGTCCGAAGCATGGCAGGGAGCTAGAGGACGCAGTGTCTCATTCCCTCTCAGGGAACCATGGTTGCATTCGTAACCTGAGACATTCCCTGTCAAGGGAACTTCGAACTGCGTCCTCTGAGGGGACACTATGGGGAACAGTATACCCACGCCGCCATGCTGAGGGAATTGCAGGCAAGAATCATCGCAAACACTAAGTACCAACTCTACCATTTCACCGGGGGGCGCCCCTGGGACGGTTCGACGGCTGTCCATGACATTATCCCTTATGGCCAAAGGCCTAAGCTACATACCCAAATTACCTGTAGGGCCTTGGCCCGGGGTAGAGCTGAAGGCTTGGAATCATGAACGATTCCTTTAAAGGGATACGGCTAAGAAACTAGCACTTTTCTACTACCTAAGTCTTGCCTGTCACACAGGGGCTACCCCTAGCTTTTGCAAAAACTTATCGAAAGAGCTGTCCCAACAGTACTCTAGTAGTAACACCCTGTTCTAGATAGGTATCGGAGGATACCTGGGTGGAGTGGCGCCCAGGAAGAACGGGGCTTTAACCGACTCAAGAAAGGGCACGAAGCAACCACGCAAAGCCCTCACCATATAGGATTTTAGAAAGAACGCAGAACACTAGCGGGCGAACTTACCACAGTGTTGATTTCAGAAAGTGTGAAAAGACTACACGTGCACACTTACCATAGCATGGAATTTCAAATACTGTTCTAAGGAGGGGCTCTCGTGGCACTCCGATAGAGCAGCTCATAGATGGAATGTTGCATCTCAAAACAGTATGATTGAAAGTCATCAACTCGATCTATGGAAACAATACTGGAGCGCTCTGGGGAAAAAACAGATAACTCCTCATATTAGAGCAGATCTCCAAGCAGCGCACTCATAGGCGACCCTTTTTTGGAAAAAAGGGAGTGCTGCTACATTACCACGAGAATCACCCAAATAGCCCCTCATGTTGAGGGAAGCGATGCTTGAGGTGTATAAACAAATACACACTGGCTGAATGGAGCCCAAGGAACCAAGGTCTAATCATCTCAAAAAAGGGAACGAAGCGGAGCGCGTAACCCTTATCGTACAAGATTTCAGAAAGTTTGCAGAGTATTTTCTCCAGAGGGTTAAAAATCCCCAAAGAACTAGTAGATACCTCAGTATCACTCCGATTCGGATGAGAACGCTGCCTCGTCTAGATCATACCCCTTAGGTTCTGCTTACCTCACTCTTGCCCGCGAGTGGGGGAGGAGCGTGAGTTGCGACAGTAGCCTTCTGTGCCCATCTTTGATCCTCAGATCGAGACAGGCCAGGACCCCTATGTTGTTTGGGCTCAGACCTGGACCTTCGTGGAACGAAGGATCTGAAAGCAGCAGAGCGCGCCTTTGTCTCCCTGAACTTCTCAAATCGCCGCCTCAACGGAAATACCGAAAAGTTCAGAAGGCAAAACCTGAGCATCGAGCAGAAAGCATTTTCTTTCCTCCCGATGTCTGTTCATCCACAGATGTCTCTCCGCTGCCACCATGGCCACCATAGTCCTGCCCATGGCGGAGGCGGCCTGCTTGGTAGCACGGAGAGAGATCCGTGGTTCACGCATCACCTCGATGTTGGCAGATTACTTTAATGCCGAAACCGATAGATGCGAGAAGAAAATCTTTCATTTTTTTTTTTAATCTCTGTATGGAGATCATGCACAAATGAAAGGCTCACCTGAGCTGGAGGGCTATGGTCAAAAGGTAATTTTCGCTCAATAACCTCCAACAGCTCTACATACGCAGGGCAGGAGAATTGAGAAGGCTCAGTCTCAGCTTTTTCACCATCCTCAAATATCTCCAGCTTTTCCTCAGTAAAAACCCAGCAGAGCACTAACCTCAGTGTGATAAAGTGTTAAAAATATAACATCATCCTCCCAAGGCTCTCTCTTGTCCGCTACCGCCTTTTTTTTTTCTTTTTTTTTTTAAGATCGCGAAGGGGATTGTCCCTCTTTAAACCATTCAGACAGATCCACCTGTATTCTTACGAGCTCATTTTTTTCCCGCCTCAGCTTGGACAGACAGAGCTTTTTCCATTGAAAAAACGCTCACAATGCACGCAGATTGCCTCCTCAAAGACATTGCATGCCTGCTCTTCACCCAAACAAATGACGCAAAGATCGCGCGTGTCATCGGGTGACAAATAACGCTGACACGGATGCACACATCATCTAAATGCTTGCTACTGTAGTTGTCGCCATGATAAGAAGAGAGACGAACGAGAGCGGAGCTTTTTCCATTGAAAAAACGCTCACAATGCATGCAGATTGCCTCCTCAAAGACATCGCGTGCGTGCTCTTCACCCAAACAAATGACGCAAAGATCGTGTGTGTCATCGGGTGTCAAATAACGCTGACACGGATGCACACATCGTCTAAACGCTTGCTAGTTGTCGCCATGACAAAAAAAAAAAAAAGATGGCCTTTCCCGGTTCTTTCAGATGCACGCTTCAAACAAAACAGTCAGTTGAAGATGAAGAAGATAATGATGTGTTCTCCTGGTGCTGATTTATAGTCGCGCCGGTAGTGACGTCGGAGGCTGTCGCCGGCCAACAAGTTGATGTTTTTTCATTGTATGCTTCAGACACGGGTCACGACGAGGTGTTCCCCAAAGCGCCCCCTAGAGGACGCAGTTCGAAGTTTCCTCGAAAGGGAACATCTGTTTGCACACAGAACTACAAATAAAATTCTATGTATTTTTTTGTATGATATCCACATTACTTCCCTGATAGGACACGTACAACACAGAGTATTTGCTGTCTGCATTTACTTCTGTATTTGGTTATCTGCAATATATCTATAGGACGTTTCCTATCAGTTGTCAAATAGACGTTTAGAAGGTGTCTTTAGGATGTTTATGATTTAGAATAAATGTAAAACTGGCATCTTAAAGACGTCTATCAGATGTTTGTATACAGCAGATGCTTTAAAGATCTTTAACAGACATCTTGTAGATGTACTTGTGCTATCTGGGAAGAGTTTTTTTTCATTTACTGAATGTTATTCTTCTAGTTATTTAACTCTAGAGGATAAAAAAAAATGGAAGTCTTGCAGATTCACAAGAAAGAGCTTACTTCCACTGTGAAATATAAAGTGGATAAAGCAATAGAAGTGATTTTTTTACTTACAACTGCTCTTGTCGATATCCTAAAGGGTTCCTAAAGCTGTAGGTGGTGGACAGTGAGACGCCGACAATAACAGCAGGCAGACCTAGAGATATATAATATATGAATATGATTTTTCAGAATGATTATTATAAATGATATGATTATCCCTATGCTCCTTTCTTATTTTATATCTTAAGATTAGGCTACTTTTACTCACTTAAAGTTAATCTTTAATAATAAGAATAAATTAATAACTAAACTAAAATGCAATCTTCAGCTAATCTCAAAAGGAATATCCATTTCCATATTGTACGTAATAATGTTGTGAAGCCTTAATTCACATATATCATTTAAAACGATCTTTTATTTATTGTTATAGTAGTATATTAACTAAATAGTATAGAATATTAATATTAGCATACTATAACATGACATCAGTATATAAAGTTTTAAATAGCATTATTTATTTACAAGGTATGCAGACAGAATTAAAGTGTATTTAAATGTACCCCAGCCGACGGTCATGGCAATGGTGTGGAAAGCTCGGGGCGGACCATTGAGGGCATTTCTAATGAGGAAAAACACATGAGCTGCATACAAGATGTTCCAGGCAAACGTGGCCAGCAGGAAGTACTGCAACAGAGCTGTGATTGCTGTACAAGGACCCTGATCGACATTCTCCTGCACATCTGAAGAAGGATATATATATATATATATATATATATATATATATATATATATATATATATATATATATATATATATATATATATATATATATATATATATATATACATTAAATAGAATGAATGCATCTAGCAGACGCTTTTATGCAAAATGTTTACCCATCATGTGTTCCTAGGGGAATCGAACCCCCAACCTTGCGCTTGATAGCGCAATGCTTTACTCTATATAATATATAATATATTTTACATATATGAAATATATATACAAGCACACATACAAATACCTTTAATTTAAGGTTTTTTCTTTTCTTTTCTTTTTTTCTTTTTTTCTTTTTTTATCATGGTAACTTTGTTTTTTCCATAGCTTTGGTGAGCATTTGACATTTTTTTTTTTTTTTTTTTTTTTTTTTTTTTATAGTGCTGCTTGAAAGTTTGTGAACCCCTCAGATTTGCCTATATTTCTGAATAACAACAACCTAAAGAAATCATCAGATTTTCATGCAAGTCCTGAAAGTTGACAAAGAGAACCCAATCCAACAAATGAGATGGAAATATATGTCATTTATTTATTTAGGAAAATGATCCAGTATTACACATCTGTGAATCTCTAGGATTAGCTGTTAATTTGAAGGTAAAATTACAGTCCACCTGTTCAGAGGTGCTTTTAATCTGTGAGATGACAGGTGTCAGTGTGTGCCTTGTTTTATTAAAGAACAGGGACCTATCAGAGTTTGGTCATATTTTTGAAAGTGTATCATGGCACAAACAAATGAAATCTCTGGGCACCTCAAGAGAATTGATGTTGCTCACCAGGCTAGAAAAGGTTTCAGTGCCATCTCCAAAGAGTTTGGACTACAGTCAGACAGATTGTGTAGAAATGGCAGAAATTCAAGACCACTGGAGTGCTCCACCAACAAAGATCACTCTGATAGCAAGACGTGTAAAAGTCCAATAGGTTTTAAAGGACTGCAGGCTAACTTCTAAGCAACTAAAGGTCTTTCTCACATTGGCTAATGTTAATGTTTATGAACCCATCTTCAGGAGAACTCTGAATAACCATGGTCTCCATGGCAAGGAGAAAGCCACTGCTCTCCAAAAAAAAAAAAAAAAAAAAACATTGCTGCCCATCTGCAGATTGCTGAAGATCATGTGGACAAGCCAGAGGAATACTGGAGAAATGTTTTTTGGATGGATGAGACCAAAATAGAAAATTAATTAGAGTGGAATATTTAATGTAAATGTGTACACTGAAATGAAAACAGATTTTAAAATCATGCCTTACTTAATTACTTTTCTGACACCAGGAAAAAGAGTTTGTACGCATGGTCTAGAATGTCCGTAAGGTGCATACATATATACGCCAGGTTTATTTTTTTAATAAATCCCAATATATATGTATAAAACTGCGTACGCAATTTCCTATTTTGTGCGTACGTAACATTTAGAAATGAGACCTCTGGAAAGTTGGAGCACAAAGATGAACTTCAAATCAGCTAGCTTTTATATTATCAAACTACTGTGGACAATTTTACAGAGAATTTTACTAAAGCAACTGGTAGATGCTTTTATTTTATGGAAAACATTCAACTGGAAACTATCCAGAATTTGTATTGATCTATTCTAAGAAGGTTGAAATCTGTACTAACACCTTAATACAGTAAACTTTCTTATTTCCCATATGTTCACATTATTTTGTCTGATCACTGCATATCTTTGTTTTTTATTATTGTTATTATTATTATTTTTTCATTATGTTTAGTTTACAGCTGCAATTCAAGATTTAAATGAGTCATCTTTGTTCATGGTTTTTTATAATGAGATTATTTTCATCTTGTTCTGAGTTCCTTGTTCCTGGTTTCCTGCACCATGGTTCTTTATTTGCAATAACAGTTTTTATAAAAGCTTTTGAATTCTGAAATGGCTCTATGTTTTAGAGTATAGGATTCGTTATTCCTGCTTTTGTCTGTTTCTTTCTTCTGTTGAACACAAAAATAAAATATTTTGGCGAATGTTGATAACCAAACAGTTGCTGGTAGCCACTGACTTCCATATGGAAGAGATAGAGAATTAAAAACTTGAAATCATTTACTCACCCTCAAGCTGTTCCAAACCTGTATGAGGGTGAGTAAATGATGACAAGTTTAATTTTTTTTTTGGTAAACTACATGTTGGCCCCACATGTCATTGCTTGCTCGGTGGTTTGTTACATGTTTGGGGTTTGTTGTGCTGTTACTCATATGCCTTTCTTGTGGGAGAGTATTATATATATATATATATATATATATATATATATATATAGTAACAATGTTCGTTGTGAAGGAAGGAAGACGGCGGGTCGGCTGTTACTACTGACTGCTTTTTATTTAAAAAATAATAACAAAACAAAAAGGGAACGGAAAATAACAACAGATAACACAAATTCCTTAGCTTACAGCTTACAGGGAATCCAAAGTGCACCCAAACACCAGACCTGTTGGTTATTGGAGGATCTTCTATTTCTGGTCTGTTAAATGCATTAGACATTTTGCAACGAGCCTTCAGCGCGTGCTGAGTGAGTGAGCGCCTTATCGCGCACATATCGCGTCTAAAAACTAGCTCTGCTACTAAATTTATTTCAAAATTGTAATCCATATACAACTATGATCAGCTGTTCCTTCATCTTGGCTGAGCTTTCAACGTTGTTAAGGGAAAGGATGAAGCTGATTGGTTAGTTCTTGTCACATGACCCGCGGTGCGCTTGCGGCATTCTGAAAAGTTGACATGTTTTTACATTTTGCTGTATCTAAAACGTACCGAACCGTACCAAACCGAACCGTGACATCAGTGTATCGTACCGAACCGAACCATGAATTTTGTGAACCGTTACACCCCTAATATATATATATATATATACTGTTAGATCTTAGATCAGATTAGATCTTCATCTTGCCTTTTGTAAAACTTATCCATGACAATGTTAATATGTAACAAATAGTACCTTAGATTGTAGTTACAGTATGTGTTGTTTCACATTGGCTGAACCTTGAGATCCATAAAGATTAAATAAAACAAACCACATGCATTTCCAGATAAAGTTTTTTTTTTTTTTTTTTTTTTTTTTTTTTATGGCTACAATGTGAATTTAAATCCATAATTTGTTCTAAAGCAAGTCCAAACAAAATTAAAGGCTAAAGCAAAGGTTAAAGGACTGTCTGCATTGTAATATCTTAACTTTCTATCAACTTTACTTGTACAATATGATTATATGAGACTATGCATTTGATATTAAATTTAATCAAAATGAATGTCAACAGACAAATGGTTTTCTACCACAAAAATGTATATAATATTGTCTGTTGTCCTCTTTTTGTGTCCATTATTTTTAAGGTCCCCCCTTTGATTCATTCTTAGAATCCAGTTTATGTCGAGTCCTTGTCTTTAGATAAGACTGCAGTGTGAATAAAAGGAAAATCTGAACACCCTTTAAAGAACAGAAAATGTAGTGGTCAGTCACCAATCAATGCAAGACAGAGATATACCTAATATCTTAAAACATCAGCTTGAATAAATCGAACAAAAATATTTTCTGAACATAAAATACAGTCCTCAGTGTTAGTTTAAATTAAAAATGATAAGTATAGTGTATTAACGCACCTGTGTCGTGTTGCAGAGACAGAAGGCCACACTGAGAATGATGTAAAGTGTTTTGTCATGAATGATGAGCACAAAGTAACCAACGATCCAGGACAAACCGAGCACCACAGCCAGAGAGAAACTACTCAAAATCTTCTTCTTCATAGGAGTCCCCCGTGAGATAAAGGACCAACATTAACATTTAAATAATATAGAATATATGAACATTTAAATAATATAGAAAATATGAACTATTACAAAACTGCAAATGTTGCCACTCTGAGAGTTACACCTCAGATACTGCTCACATGAAATAATTCCAAACTTTTTTAACCAAAATTATATTTTAGTAAAGGAATGTTGTTAACAGCATCAATTAAGATTACATTAATCTTGAGCTTTGTTTTAAACATGGGCCATTCAGTTACGGTTCAGTTACGTACCTCTTGAGGTTGGGATTCGCACAGCAGATGGTTTGAGAGAAGTAGACAAGCAGAGATGTGTTAAAACACAACATGACCGCTAGAGGGAGCAAGAAACCCCACAACATCGGCCGCTTCGGATCAAACCTTCCCGCCTTGTCCAGAGACGCCAACCAACAACTACAGCAATAAGAAGAGAAATAAAGACTGAGAAAAACTGGGGAATGTGTAGAATGTGTGGGAATGTTTTTATACATTAAAAATATCTGTTTACACACAGAAGTACAAATAAAAGTTTTTTTTTATTATTATTTTTTTTTTATTGTAGGATATCCACATTACTTCCCTGATAGGACACGTACATCACACAGTATTTGATGTCTGCATTTACATCTGTATTTGGTTATCTGCAATATATCTATAGGACGTTTCCTATCAGTTGTCAAATAGACGTTTAGGAGATGTCTTTAGGATGTTTATGATTTAGAATAAATGTAAAACTGGCATCTTAAAGACATCTATCTGATGTTTGTATACAGATTCTTTAAAGATCTTTAACAGACATCTTGCAGACGTACGTGTGCTATCTGTGTTGTAACCTTAATGTGCAAGCTTCTGGTGTAAAAAAAAAAAAAGTTAGTTTAAAAGTACAAAAACAGTCCATTATGCTGCGTGATGTTTCAAACTGATGTGCAATCATTTTATTTTAATTAATTTTCATAATCATAAAATCTATGGTTTGTAGGTTTGTAGTGTAAACCCTGATAGCACATATACATCACTGAAACGTCTGAGACCTATTTTTTGAGTGTTTGCTCATTTGCAGTTCGTCTATAGGAAATTTAAAAGAAGTCTTTAGGATAATTATGGTTTAGGGATGAATGTATCATTACATTGAAATTTTGGATCCATGGCCATGCAACTCCCCACAGATCCAACCCATTCTCACTCCAAAGGCGTCAAAAACTGAAGCATGGTCAAGCTCCCCCTAGCGTCACTTTTATGAAGCCAAATGTGCCTCTCGGTGTCGAAATATCAATGCACTATGACCTTCATTGCTTTCAGTGGGAAACTTATGGCGTCAGAATTTCGACGCGAGGACATGAGATGTTTATCGCTATTAAATCACGTTCAAGAAGTCTCATTCAGCACACATCGCGATACTTGCCATCAGTCCCACAGTTTGGGTGATTAGTTGTAAATACGCTCTTTCAATGCCTTTTATAAAATGTATTCTGTCTTCTTTATTAATCAGATTAGTGCCATATGTTTAATCGCTGTATTATATCGGTAATCTGCGGCTGTCTTTGAGTTTTATTGTGTTTAAATAAATGAACACAGCTGCTAATTAGTGTGATTAAACTCTATCTGTCACGTGAGGTGCCATAGACCATCGATCCATTTTATATTAATTTCAGGTTAAATTATGTAAGTTGTATTTGTAGTAAAATCATGGTAATCACGACACTTGAAATAGTAATAAATGTTAAAACACAGTAAACGGGACATTAGTAACTGTAGTTTTACTATGGTATATTAATAATCAATACAACAATACAATAATCACAAAACCAGCTATGTTTGAATCACTGTAATGTTAGTGATTTATGTGCTTTTATATGACAGATATCACAGTAATCATATGCTCTGTACCATGCTTTTAATACCTTTCAATGTAAATCCAAAAAAATAAACAAATAAAACAAATTATAAATAAATAAATAATACAAAAATTATTGTTCCGTCTTGCAGTTCATTCATATCAGTTTATATCTAAATATTTTGCTCACAGATCATTATTAACATTCTGTATATAATTCAATTTTATTTTCTCTCCCTTTTTTATTATTTTTATTTTTATTTTGAGCTGAAAAGACGTAAAGGAAGCAGTCATCCCAGTGGTGTTTCTGGAGAGGTATTCCTTCAGAAATGGAGAAGGCAGAAAGCTGCGGAGGCAGACATTTGCAGCAGTATGTGATAGTTTGTAACTTTTATCAAATATTCCTGCTGTTATAATTTGTACAGCATTTGTTGTTTCTTAAACTGTTGCACTGTCCAAATACCCACACTTGCCATCTTTGCACTTGACCACTTGATTACTTATTTGACATCTTTCCTGTATTTGACCTAGTGTTCAACTGAGCATGATGAACACTTTTGACGAATGACAAACTTTTCATGACCTGATGACTGTGTTTCCCAATCCTGGTCCTGGAGAACCCAAGCACTGCACTGTTTTGGTGTCTCTCTTATCTGACAAACACACTTTTGAGTTCTTGGAGTCTTCACTGATGAGCTGATGAGTTGAATCAGGTGTGTTTGAATAGGGAGACATCTCAAATGTGCAGTGTTGGGGTTCTCCAGGACCAGGATTGGAAGCCACTGCCTTATGGGACGCGCTTATGTGTTTACAGAGATTTTTAATATCTAATTATCAATATTTCACATACTGTACATTGGACAGCTTTCCGTGACCTCTTGTGAGATCTCGGCAAAAAGTCTGACGATTTATTCCAAAACATGATGCATGATGGGATACACTAATCGTTGTATAGCGCTTCGGAGCAGTATTGGAGAGGTTTAGTGTGTGTTAAGGATGCTGTGCTTTGGCATTATTAAGATCAGGGACAGTCTTGTGCACACAGATTGAATTCATATGACTATAGCTTGCTATTAATGACTTGCTTTCAATAATGGATGCATTTATCATTTAATTATACAGCATCTTTACAGAGGCTGCTTTCATGGTCTAAACAAAACCCAGTGTAATGTATAAGTTGAATGTAATTTAATAATATTTCCTTCATTTCTGTCTTACAGGATTGTTTGCAAATAACACTGTAGTTTTTCGTATTGATAAAGCATTGTGTCCTCTTTTTCAAGCTTCATACAGTAAACTTTACTTGGTGTCTTCCTACTGCTTTTATCATAAAAAAAAAAAAAAAAAAACATCAGTTCTCATCAGGAGTTTTAGTAAAGGACATATTCACACACAGTCATCCCCTAGTTCCAGTCATGAAGTGAATTCATGATGTAATTGTCAAAGCTAGCAGGTGTTTGTTTTCCTGAACACTTTCTTCTTCCATTGTGCGGACAATCAGTGTTTATTTGATGCTTTTCTGATAGAGTTTTATAGATGATATTGCACACTTGATTTGCACGTCTTCATGGTGTTATTTTGTGAGTTTGAAACATTTACATTGTGTTGTAAAACATTTTGGTCAATTTAATTTATAAGAAAATGTATCGTTTTCCAGTGTTATCTGAATGACATACTGTATTTATTGTTTTGTTTTTTAATAAAAGCATTTTCATTTGCATACTGAAAATAGTTAATGTTTAGAACATAACTGCCTTTTTATTCTTTATGGTGGCAAAAACGAGCTTGGTGACAGAGTAATTTGGGTACGTCTTTAAATGAGTTTGACATATCAATAAATAATGGAAGATCCTTACAAAAATATGCATGTTCATTATGCTTTATGTATTTATTTGTTCATTCATTCATTCATTCATTCATTCATTCATTCATTCATTCATTCATTCATTCATTCTTTCTGTTTTTATTCCTAGAGTTCAAATGGTAGAGAATGGTAAATCAGAGAAACACAAATGTGAACAATTTTAACTTTAAAACACAATGTAATATACAATGTACATTTTAGAAGCACATCATTTGATTAGTAAATATATTTGTCTTTGGTCAAAAAGAAAAAAGAAAAAATCTTAAAAATGTGTCTTATATTTAATGAGAGGAATCTATCTGTTGGATACAACTGCGACTGCTGGGCATGTGCACATCACTATTGCCCAATTTTTGTCAAGCTGAACAATGGAGGAAGGTGTAGACGTTAATAAAAGAGAATCTAATAAGTAGCAAATTGAATCTATTGTTAACAGAATCTATCCCTTCAGCCGGAAAATGAAAAACATCTGTTATAAATGGATAAGGAAGTGTGATGCCACTGCTCAGATTTGATGTCATTGGCTGTGAATTTTCAGGAAAGTCTGTGGTTGGACTATCTTTTAACCCATGTTAAACAGCGCATCATGTTAAAAAGTATGTTTTGCTGCTATCATCACATTAGTAATATATTAAGTCAACAATGAAATGTTGCTATCTTGAGAAAAATGACATCTTTAGCGAGATCCTAACCCTAACCCTAAGCATAACTTCAATGAACTACAAAAAACAGCCCCTAGTTTTGCCTTTCCATAGATAGAACAACGGAGGCTTGTGGATAATGTAGTTTAAAACTTTTTATTAACGAAACAAAATAAATTATTTATTTTTAAGGAAAACTGGATATCAAAATATGTTCATTGTGCAAACCTCTATGATATATTTGAGAGGCAGGCTGAAATGTGGTATTTTACAGTGAGCAATATTTAAAATGCCTTTATGCCAGCTTTCCATTTATTTCTGAAAACTGAGCTCAACATTATTTTATCAGCATAGCACAAGTAATAATCCTGCCCATTTTCTCTTTGATATGTTAATTGGACTCTGATTTACAGCCATTTGAAATGTACAGTTTTGGGCTCTTCCGGGGGGTGCTACTGGACCCCTGGGGGTACAAGGGCTGTGAAACCTACATATATGTATTCTCCTCATCATGGACAACAAACTGAGTCATATTTATATCTGACAGTTTTCACAGTCCACCGTTTTCTATTCTTAAATCATGGCTATTATACCTTTTGACAGGACATTTTGAGGTCATCTGATGAAACATGGAAAAATTTGAAAGAAATTATTTAATAATGAAAATAATAGATTATTTATTTGATTTTTGAAGTAAATAGCAATAAATATAATGGATGAACCTGCAACAACTTGCCGTTATCTATTCCCCACTGTTAAGCAGTAATCAAGGACCCATTGTGATACTTCACTATTACACAAGGACAAATTAATGCAGTGCTAAGAATACTAATATATATATATATATATATATATATATATATATATATATATATAAAAGTGAAAAATAAAAAACAATCCAAATGAAGTTTAATGGACAGAGAGCTCAGCTTATGTTCTGCGTGATTTTAGCAGGGTGAGCAACTATGACCCTTGAAGTATTGTACACTTACCATTCTTCAAGCTGTTTTAAGACCTTTTGAGAAGCTTTTTCTTTGAAGACAATTTACCACATCCTCTTCTTTCAGTCCTTTCAAGAGCATCACTTGGTCAAAACCCCTCATTTGGCTGATGAGATCATCTGTACAAATGAAAATACTGCAATAACAATTTAATTCTACAAGAATTAAGAAAAAGTTACAGAGGCAAAGGACTTGCTCACGAGACTGCATTAGCACGTGTAGTTCTCAGTGAATGGAGTTTTTGCCTCTAGAATTCATCTATTGTTGCCGTAAATGTGTCTTTTTTTCCTCTAGAATCTTTCTCCAAAGTTCCTGACTTCTCTCGAAAAATGTGTTTTAGTCTGTGCAGTGCAAGTTCTTGTTTCAAACCAATCAACTATCAATACACAATTTATAACACAACATTTACAAAACAATGAAATAATGTCAATTGGTGTTTATATCAACTAAACCAATTTCATGATACTTTTCTGCTTTTAAAACAGGTGGTGTGTTTTTAAAAACATAAGATAAAAAATGTCCAGTCACACTTTGCTAACATGCTTTAATTGTAATAGTATATATATAAAAAAAAATATCAAGGCTGACATGAACAGTTCTGTTAGAGATCATCATAAAATGTTGTATAACACAGCATTGCTTCAATACACACATACCAGAGGACTTCTGTTTGTTTGAGCACAAGATGGCCATCTTCATTCCTCATCCTGAGCAAATCATTTCCTTGGTCTTCCTTCTCTTCTGAAAAACAAGATAATCTCTGTGTGCAATTAACACTGTTGGGAACGTTACCTTAAAAAAGTAATTAGTTATAGTTACTCACTACTTCTTCCAAAAAGTAACTGAGTTAGTAACTGAATTAACCTATAATAAAAGTAACTCGTTACCAGGGAAAGTTACTATTTGCGTTACTGTAAAAAAAAAAAAAAAAAAAAAAAGTTGCCCAAGATTTTTTTTTTTTTTTTAGAAGTTTTAACAGGTCAGTTGAAATTAGTAGAACAGACAGGTGTTCGTACATAACTTTCAATATTTATTGCACGTTAACAGACAGCAAGAGTTTTATCCTGCACTTCAAGTATTATCTTTGTAAGAAAAGTGTTTTTGGCCACTAGATTTGTAGATGCGTGTGTCACACATTACATGTACACATTACATGCACGTTCTTGCCTTTGAATTAATTTGAAGTAGTGCTTATATCTCCACCTTGAAAATGCCAACTTTTCATTGGATTGCTCCTGACACGCCATTTCTGCTGCTGCTGTGAATCTCTGTGTAGCTGTTGCGTGTGTGTGTGCAGTGTTGCCAACTAATTTTCAGAGAAAGTTGCTAAAGGAAGGTTGATTTTTTGCTAAAAGTTGATAAATGACGCTGTGAGGTCATTGCGTGATGAGGGTGCTATGTAATCACAATGCAAAATTGTGTTTCTGCATCAAATCTAAGCAAAAATACTTTATGTTAATTTATATTTTAATTTAAATAATAATAATGCATAATATAATATTAAAATATAAACAACTGTATTTTTTGAATTGTTGAACACTTACAAATCTTTTGAACAATTTCAGATTTATTTTTTTAGCTTGTAAGCTTGTAAAACTACTACACATTCTGAGCAATAGTTTTAAGTATTGTATAAGTTAGTATGCTCCACTCCAAAAATAGGGCAAAATCTATTATGTTAATATGAAGGAATTTTTCGTATAGATTTTTCACAGGTTTTTTACCTGCATGTTTAATTACGCATTGTATTAAGTGTTTTCCGTTTACAATGGATAATGTATAATGTCCTGAGAAAAATACTAGTACCTTTTACATTTTTCTAGATATTGTTCTTGCAATGTGATAAGTGGTGAGCAATCAGTTACAAGCTAACACGGTGTATCATTAATGAACAATTATTAAATTTTTATTATTATTAATAAATCAAACAATTGCAAACAGCAAGTAACTTGATTTACATTATGTGTACTCATCTTTGGTTTCCTCTTTTTGTGTATATTAGATGAAAATGTTAGCCTTTTTTTATCATTCAAGTCAAATTAAACGTTGCTAAAAGTTGCCAAATAAATGTAAAAAATTGCTAAATTTGTTGCTAGGTGCTTTTTGGAAAAAATGTTGCTAGTGTAGTCTGAAAAGTTGCTAAATCTAGCAACTAAATTGCTAAGTTGGGAACACTGTGTGTGTGTGTTTGGTGCCGCTGGCATGTGTGCCTGCATGTGTGTAAAAACACTGGCTCTGATTGGCTACCATGAAACACAAGACTCTGCCTCATCCAATCATAATCGCTTATCTCGTTATTAACCCACCTGTTCACTCGCTGTGTGAGCCGGGGTGCATTCGGATTGCATAGTTTATTAAATCAATGCATAGTAACGCACTGCATTTAACGTTCAGTAATATTAACGGCGTTGTAACGACGGGAAAAGTATTTAGTTAGATTACCCCGTTACTGAAAAAATTACGTCGTTACCTAATGCCGTTCTTTTAAACGCAGTTATTCCAAACACTGGCAATTAATATTGCTCATTAAACATATAATTAAGTTAAAGGGACAATAAGTAACTTTTTAGGTATTTTTTTATCTAAAATCAATATTTTTATTCATAAATATGCCCTCAATGGTGTACAAATACCTATGCCAATGTTTAAACTAACTAATTTTTTCTTTGCTTGGTTGTTATTATATAGATAGACAAACATTTATAGTTAAAAGTTAAACAGGCTATTTGATGAATAGCAGCTACTGAGTAATGTAGCGAAGGTGCTAAAAACTAGATTTGTAAGTTTTAGTTTTTGTAACCCAGAAATTCTATAGAAATATTTTAATAGAGCATACGATTTTTGATGAAAATTCATTGCTATTGCTAGACATAAATTGTACAAACCTCGGTTGCTTCTCTTCTCTGCCTTTGTAAACTTTCAATTCTATCAAGATCGTCTCTAGTAGCTGCCGGGCATCTTTGTCGTCGTGTTATTGACTCTCGCTCTCCTCCTCTTCCTCGTTCACCTCCTCGCCTAGATCCCACTGATCCACTGCCTCTCTGTCCTCTCCCTCTACCTCTACCTCTTCCTCTCCCTATTGTTGAATCATCTGATGATGATATCTAACAATGCACATAATTCAGAAAATAACGAATAAAAAAGATATAACTACTAATTACAATATTTCATGTTTTCCACAGTCAGTAATTCATACTGTAACATTCGTTTGTTAGTTGTCATGTTGCAGTTTGTTTGAAATAACACACCTGTTCACCTGAAGGAAAACTCGACGGAGTGCTATTAGAAAACATCCTGTCAAAGCTTTTTGGTACATATCGCCTACTGTTGATGCAATGCGCATTTGAAAAAGCGAGGCGCTGGAGAGTAAATTTAGTTTGAATGCAAAATACAATTTCACCACTAGATGGGAGTAATTCCTACTTACAGTCCCTTTAATTCAAAATAAGATTCAGACCAGAGCATTGGATAAGTAAATGTTGATGTTAAATGTTAAAAATATTCTAAAAAATGTACCTGGGAAGGGCTGATCATGGCAAGATTCACTGATTGAGTAATAGCTCTTTTAGTTTTTAGGAAGGTTTGTGAGGGTTGGCTCTTAAAAGAGCTGTTGAGCTCGATATTGTAGACCTGAAAAAGAAGAACAGCATTATCTGCAAACAATCCTGTAAAACAGAATGAAGGTAATATTATTAAATACTTGCAACTTGTAAATTACATTGGGTTTTGTTTAGACCATAAAAGCAGTCTCTGTAAAGATATTGTATAATCAAATGTTAAATGCATCCATTATTGAAAGCAAGTAATTAATAGCTAGCTATAATCATATGGATTCTTTTGATAGTGTCAGATGAGATAGTCTTGGGGCTTGTACAATATCATACAAGTGTTAAACTGAATTAAGCACTATACAACGCTTAGTGTATCCCATCATGCATCATGTTTTGGATAAATCGTCAGACTTCTGCCGAGATCTCACGAGAGGTCACATAAAGCTGTCCAATGTACAGTATGTGAAAATTGATAATTAGATATTAAAAATCTCTGTAAACACATTAGTGTGACCCATAAGGCAGTGGCTCACAATCCTGGTCCTGGAGAACCCCAACACTCCACATTTGAGATGTCTCCCTGATCAAACACACCTGATTCAACTCATCAGCTCATCAGAGAAGACACCAAGACCTCAAAAGTGTGTATGTTAGATAAGAGAGACACCAAAACAGTGCAGTGCTGGGGTTCTCCAGGACCAGGATTGGGAAACACAGTCATCAGGTCATGAAAAGTTTGACACACACTTGTGGTCATCATGCTCACTTGAACACTAGGCCAAATACAGGAAAGTCGTAAAATAAGAAATGAAGTGGTCAAGTGCAAAGATGGCAAGTGTGGGTATTTGGACAGTGCAACAGTTTAAGAAACAACAAATGCTGTACAAATTATAACAGCAGGAATGTTTGATAAAATAAACAAAGTATCACAGACTTACTGCTGCAAATATCTACCTCCGCAGCTTTCTGTCTTCTCCATTTCTGAAATGTAATTCAAAATAAATTGAATTATATACAGAATGTTAATAATGATCTGTGAGCAAAATATTTAGATTTAAACTGATATGAATAAACTGCAAGACTGAAAAATACATTTGTTTATTATTTATTAATAATAATAAAAAATGGTGGGGGGGGGGGGATTTAGTCTTTGCCCGGTACAGAACATATGACTATTGTGATATCTGTCATATAAAAACACATAAAAACACTAACATTACAGTGATACAAACATAGCTGGTTTGGTGATTATTGTATTGTTGTATTGATTATTAACATACCATAGTAAAACTACAGTTACTGTGGTAAAAACATGGTAAATGTCCCGTTTGCTGTGTTTTAACTTCCCATTTCATTTATTACTATTGTAAGTGTCGTGATTACCATGATTTTACTATAAATACAACTTACAACATTGAACCTGAAATTAATATAAAACGGATTGAAGGTCTATGGCACGTCACGTGACAGATAGAGTTTAATCACACTAATTAGCAGCTGTGTTCTTTTATTTAAATGCAATGAAACTCAAAGACAGCCGCGGATGACCGATATAATACAGCTATTAAACATATGGTGCTAATCTGATTAATAAACAAGACAGAACACATTTTATAAAAGGCATTAAAAGAGTGTATTTACGATTTCTCACCCAACCTGTGCCACTTGTAAACTGATGGCAAGTATCGCGATGTGTGCTGAATGAGACTTCTTGAAAGTGATTTCATAACGATAAACATCTCATGTCCTCGCGTCGAAAGTCTGACACCAAAAGTTTCCCACTGAAAGCAATGAAGGTCGTAGTGCATCGAAACTGCGACACAGAGAGGCACATTTGGGGTCATAAAAGTGACACTAGGGGCGCTTGACCATGCTTCGGTTTTTTACGCCTTTGGAGTGAGAATGGGTTGTGTATACTGTAGAATTAAATATAGATTAGAATATAATGTGCCTGAAAGTACAGTACACTGTAGTCTTAAATATACAAGAAGCAAATGTGCGAACAGGTTGACACTGTCAGTATATCAGTATGAGGTATAGAATGATGAATATCTTACTGATAAAGTGAATAATAAGTGGAGACATGTATATGTTAAGAGGCAGGTTTTTTAGTTTATGAGGGATCTTCTTGGGGAAGAAACTCCTCCTAAGGCTCTCGGTTTTTGCCATCAGTCTAAAGAAGCGCTAACCAGATGGTATCCATTTTCGCAGGACACGTCCTGGCCAGGATTTCGATATTGCCTAAAATATCCAGGTTTTGGCTTTGGTTTCCTGTTTTCATACTTAATGACAGTAATGATCATTTGACCAATAACATGCAGACATTGTATGTAAACGACCAATCGTGGTGCGTGAGAAGGTGAGCTCTCAAGGTACTTTATACAACAGTTGGTCTGTGCAGCAAAAACAAAGCCAAAACATGGATATTTTTGGCAAAATAAAATAATCCTGGCCAGGACGTGTCCTGCAAAAATGGCACAATTGGCCAACCTACAGCAAACTGAAAAGATGGTTACTAGGGTGGATGGAGTCCTTGATGATTTTAACAGCTCTGTGTCACGGTTCATGAATGCACCGTTTCCAGCTGTATTCATGTTACGTCATGTTGATTATTTCATGTGGGTGTTGCCGCTGATCGTCTGATCAGCGGCAGGTTCATCTCATTCCAGCTGCCTATTTAACACCCTGTCTTTCGTCTCTTGTTTGTCAGATCGTTGTTTGAGGTCCTCCGTGTTAGATGTCTGTTTCTCGTGTTCCTGCCTTGCTTTTTCTCCTGTTTCGGTTCGCTCTGGATTACTACCTTCACACACGGATTATCGTCACCTCACTCGGATCTACCACCACCGCCATCCCTACCAGCGCACTCAACTCACCAAATCACCAGTCTGTGCTGCCATCGATGTTCCTGTGTCACTCTTCAACCTTCCATCATCACATCTTGTACAATAAACTCTGTTTACTCGCTTTTGCCTCCTGTTTCATTTACCAAGCGTCACATTTTGCTTTTGCAGCGTTTGAGGTAGATGTCCTGCAAAGAGGGGAGAGCAGACCCGGAGATGCGCTAGGCTAAGTTCACAACTCTCTGCAGGGCTTTGCAGTCTTGACTGGAGCTGCTCCCATACCACACTGAGATACACTGAGTCAATACATTTTCTATTTTCTATAGACTCTGAATTTCCTCAGCTGTCGCAGATGGTACAGTCTTTGCCTGGGTTTATTAACATGTGTTTGAATGTGGGTAGTGCAAGAAAGAATGTGAGGACAAAATAATTGTATATATTTTTATGTTTGTAGTTTATTTAAAATATATTTAATTTATTTTTCTATTTATTTTTATTATTATCATTATTACTAATTTTGAAAAGAGCTGAAAACATATATTTTATTTTTATAAATTGAAAGAACAATATTGTTTGTTTTTTTGACATTTATTTGTAACATTTATATTATATTATATAAACTTTCATTTCTAACAGTTCATTTTAATGACACATTTCTAAATGAAGATCACTGCAGACCAAGGCTGCAAGCAGCGCACCTTGTTTGTTTTCTTTATTTTATAAATGCACAAAGTTTTGTTGCTGTTATTATGTGTGTATACAAATAAAAGTAAACCCTTTACAGATTTGGTTGATGTATTGCACTTATCTGTACGATCAAAACTGAAAGTGTAATTTAAGTTATTTTCAGGGATATACATGGGGATCGACTCCAGAGGATTAAGAACTAAAAGAGATTTAGATGTTAATGTTTATTGAAAAAAAAAAAAAACACAATTTAAGGTCACCTTTTGTGAAGATAAGCGTTTGCTTTACTTGTGCTCTTGACCCTTGACTTTTTAACAATAGTTTTTCTCCGGGTGCTATAGCTGTGTTTATGAAACACATTTGTTATGGTAAGAAAAACCCAGAGAAAATTGTTCAGGTTATATTAGCCATTTTTGGGGGGGGGGGATAAGGACTTCATTGTCATGTGGTAGGTAGGTTCACTAATGTCAGTGGTAATATAGTTTAATATTGATTACAACAGCATTTAAAGGAAATAATATGAAGAGCTTAAAAAACACTTTGCACACCAGTTAAGAACACCTGTACTGTGTACACACGCAGACATCAATAATCAGCATAGGAATCTCAACAATAGTGATGATCACCAGACAGATTCATGCTGCATTGCATTCTGGGTGCACCAATTTTAACTCATCCATGGCTCCCAGCAGGCATTGCGACATGAATAAATTATGCAGCATCATTTTTATTTTTATTTTTGGTGACTTTTTACTGCCTTATTTTGTTACTTTCAAAAATTGATGAGAATGCTGAGATTCACATGCTGATTCATCGTGTCTATGAGCACCGAAAATTAGAACCTTCCTATGAGCCATATTTATAAAAGTTGTTTATAACATTTTTCTCACATTAATATAACTACAACAACACTGAAAGCATAAAAGCACTACAGTTTTGGACAAATGGCAATCAGAGACTCAGATACATGACTTTATCATAAATTCCTTGCCATCACATGCATGTTTGATATACAAAAAAATTTAGACAACCAAAGATAAACTTTAATTTAAAAAGTCAAGTGTCAAGATGCAACTATAATAACCACCATTCCCAAAAATTGTAAGTTAAAAAAAAAAAAAAAAAAAACATCTAAACGTTAATTCTCAATAACTGGTTAGTAATGCATGAAGCTGGTGATGCTATTTGTGGAGATGATTAATCATTTTCTGCTGAGATCTTGAGAGATTGAACGTCTTCTTTTATTTCAGTTGATTTCATCTAAGGCTGTGGCTGAAGTCATTTGTAGTTCTTGTTTCTCTTTTCTTCAGAGATTCTGCTTTTTTTTACATCAGCTTTTCATCACTAATGCTCAGATCACTTAATTAATCACATACATCTCATTAACTTTAACACTGCTTCAGTGTTACTTTAAAGGGATAGTTCACCCCAAAATCTAAATTATGTCATTAATCATTCACCCTCATGTCGTTCCAAACCCAAACTGTGTTCCGAAGATAAACAGAGGTCTCACGGGTTTGGAACAAAATGAGGGTGAGTTATTAATGACATTATTTTGATTTTTGGCTGAACTATCCCTTTAAGAGGGCTTTTACCCTGGGCTCGTTTGCTGTGGTCCGAGCGCGATTGTTCCCGGCGCCGCCCACAGCTTTGGCCTGCTTTCACACTCAACAGTTGTATCAAACCCAGGTGCGTTTGCAGTCACCTTGTGTCATCACAAACGAAAACGCATGGAGAACACAACGCGACTGAGCTTAATTGTAATTTTTTGTTATTTCGGTGCTATTATGCGAAGCATAATAATTAATTTTAATTATTTAATTTAAATTAATTTAATTTGGACTTTTATGAGTGTATGGAATCAACTTCGGCTCTCTCGTGTGTTGAGGAAACAATCACATTGACAGTGTCACGCATGCGCGGGAAACTTTACTTCCCGAACAAGTACACACCCGAGTCCATGTTGCTTGCACATTCATGCAAACCGCGCCACAGTTCGGGAGCAACCGAACTCAGAACACCTTCTCCAGGTAGTCTCGGGTTCAGTACCCCAGTGCGCACCAGGGTCCGATGATAGCATTCACATTAGCGATTTTTTTAGTGCTCCGTTCCGCACTAAACTGCCAGTGTGAAAGCCCCCTAATGCTCTTTTAGAGTGGGACTATACATACTCTGAGCAGTGTTAATTTAACACTTGGGAATTTACTGTGCAGCATTGTGATAATTACAATAGAAATATCAGAATGCCGGAAGGAATATCCAATATGTGGGGCTTTCGAATATTATGTCAACACACTGTGAACAAACTGTAACTTGCTTTAAATACAATAATCTGTCAAATGCATAAATGTAATCAAAGC
This sequence comes from Carassius gibelio, assembly GCF_023724105.1. Taxonomy (NCBI): domain Eukaryota; kingdom Metazoa; phylum Chordata; class Actinopteri; order Cypriniformes; family Cyprinidae; genus Carassius; species Carassius gibelio. The sequence goes on from NC_068392.1 coordinate 14,507,316, forward strand.
TGAAATAAGGCCACTGGCCACTTCTATTTTAAATGTGTGTTCAGACACAAACAGAAAAAAAGTGTAAATGTATTTGTTTTTTTTTTTTTCAGTGTGTTTGTTGCCATTGTATGTAATAATTATACCCAAAGAGTCCAAAGATGTGCGTGTTTAGGTCAGCTGATGTACTGAAACAACCAGTATGTTAAGACTAGAGCATTTTAATTACACAATTGGGGGTAAAATTAACTGAAATGTCTTGATAATGAGTTCTAATATAAGGGGAATTTATGCAGTTTGTAGAACTTCCATAGACAGTATACATATAGGGTAAGAGTGGAAAATATCAGTAGAATCTGTACAGTAAATGGCAGATTGAGAAGCAGCAATAAAACAGCACAGTAAAGGAGCAGTACACAATAGTACTTGTGGTTAATAATAATAATAATAAAAATGATTTGTTATCTATTTTTATCATCTCATGATGTTGAGTTGACAGTTTGGACTCTTTAGTGCTTCAGAGAGCAACTTCACTCCGGAATCCTTCAGGTCTGCCTACCTAGCAAAACCACCTAGACAGAACAAAGAAGCTTTCAAAAACACACAATTTCAGATAACTCTATTTAGACAAAAGTATACCCCATTGAAAAGCAATAAGAACACCACTGTGATGAAGGGGTGTACCTGGTTTACAACACGCTTAAGGTTTTGTATGTTACATAAGTTCATCAGCATGAACTAGCAATGAACAACACTGCCACAAAATGTATTCATATTTGTTCCACTTGTAAATAAATAAATGTAAATGTGAGACTGGACTCAACAGAGAGATCATATACAAACATGACAACAAGACAAAAGAAGATGGAAAATTCAATCAAACATGGTGACACTGAATGATATTTATATTAAAAATATTTATTGAAGGGAAAAAAAAAGATGAGAAGGCAGATTGAAGAGCTTGTGCGTATCAAATTTTCCATCCAAAAGCAATTTCAGAAATTACCACAGCATTGAGAAAAACACAACAGTCCAACATACCACAGAGAGATCTCAATAGTACTGAACATTACAAAAATGTTACTTTAAAAGCATCACTCAACAAGAAAGCAAGGCTGAGCTCACCATTCAAAGCATAATGTTGTTCAAATAAGACAAGTTTAGCAAATTATTGATGCATGTACAAGTTCAGTTGCATGATGCACAGGCATAGATATATCCAGCTTTAGGCATGAGAATCACAGCGAAACCACTTCACTAAATTATGTTGTGTACAGTATTCATTATATATGACTTAAACTGTAAGTGATGTCTTGAATATTTAATGTATATTTAAATAAATCTGTTCATCAGAACAATCATCAAAACAAGTTATGATAGCCACTCTGTAACTGATTATATTTCCAACGACAAACTTGAGCATAATTTTATAATTAGATTTAGACGTTAATGCCATATATGCAACTTACATGTTTACATACATTTTTATTGAGTGTGTTGATTTAATTTAGTTAAGTTATGAGAAGTTCATTAATAAAATCTATTAATGGCGTTATATTTGGCATCCTCAATTTACAGCATTTTTACACAAGTGTCTTAAACTTTGCACAGTACCGTTGCTTTGCAGGTTTCTTGAAGCATTTTGGAGGTATTGCTACAGTTCTTCTCATTTTGTCCTGTTTCTTCGTGGCATTCCAGACAGACTGGATGATGATGAGATCAGATCTATGTGTGGAGCACTGGCTTCTGTCAGACTACTTGTGCAAACAAAAATCTCACTGGATTATTGCATTTAATTAATATATATATTTCAAGGATCACTATCAATAAAATGCTCAGATATAATTCACAGAGTAATACACCATTTGGAGTCGAGTGTATTGCTTGTTGAAGTCGTGGGGAAGTCTTGGCCTAGTGGTTAGCGACTTTGACTCCTAACCCTAGGGTTGTGGGTTTGAATCTCGGGCTGGCAATACCACAACTGAGGTGCCCTTGGGTGAGGCTTCAAACCCCCAACTGCTCCCTGGGCACTGCAGCATAAATGGCCGCCCACTGCTCCAGGTGTATGTGTGTGTACACTTTGAATGGGTTAAATGCAGAACATGAATTCTGAGTATGGGTCACTACACTTGGCTGAATGTCACTTCACTTTCACTTGATTTCTTGTGGATTATTGTTTTGTTTATATCAACTGTTTGGATTTCATTCTTATGGCACCTATTTACTGCAGAGTATCTCGAACTCTGTGAGATGCATTAGGTAATAAAGAGCAATAATACTTTTGGAATAAGCAGGTCATATTGAATAACCTGAGACAATTGTCTAAAATCAATACTAAACAGTAAAAATTAAAACCAAATCAGATTGGTGTGCAGTGTGAACAAAGCCAAAGAAGCTCCTTAAGACAATTTCTTAAAATATCTATCTAAATATTCATTTAGTCTTCATTCATTTAATCAGGCTTCACTGCATGATGTATCACCGTTGAGGAGAAGACCACAGTCTCACCAATGATCTACACCAAATAAAAAGAAGAGTTTTGATAAGGAAAGGGTGGTTTGTATATTACATTGAGTTAGATATTGTAATATATTTAATATTACCTTTGATGGCCTTTTCAGATAGAGTCAAGATCTGTGGATTTGTAGCTTTCGTTGCTATCTGGTGTCTTATTTTTCCATAAAAAAAAAGTTTTCTTGTATAAGCCTATTTCTGGTGCACGCAGAGAGTTAAGAACAGCTGGATTTGAGTTTAAAAAAGGCCTCAATGTGAATAAAATAAATATCTGAACACCCTTTAAAAAAAAAAAAAAATGAATACAGAAGCATTGATAATCCATTATAAGCTTTTTGTGAATGTTTGTGCATTGTGCATTAACCCACCTGGGTTGTGTTTAAGAGACAGAAAACCACACTGAGAATATAATGTAATTTTTTTTCTTGGGCGATCAGCAAAATGTAGCCTGTGACCCAAGACAAACCGAGCATCACTGCCAGAGAGAAACTACTCAAAATGTTCTTCTTCAGAGGAGTTTTACGTGATCTAAACAGCAACAGTGTGTTATGGATGAAATATATTCTCATAAATCCATTTTGGTTGATAATTGTTCATGCTTTTTGGTACTTACTTGTTTAATTTAGGGTTGGTCCTGCAGATTGTGTAAGAGAAGTAGAAAAGTATCAGTGTGCTTGAGATCAGCATGAGCAGTAAAGGGAGCAAGAATCCCCAAAGCATGGGTTTCTTTATACTAAACTTTTGCTCGTGGTCCAGTGAAGCCAGCCAGCAACTGCAGAAAAATGACAACTGAACCAACATTTCTGAAATCAATGTAATATTAAATAGAGTTAATTAAAATAAATGAGTAAAGTTGATCTTTAAAGTTAAAAATATTGTGTTACTTACAACTCTTCTTGTCGATAACCTAAAGGATCCTCCACATGGTAAGTGGAACCCAATGAAATACCAACAATAACAGCAGGCAAACCTAAACAGGAAAAGCTTTATAGACACTGATGGCTTTGCATATTGGAGACATGATTTGATGATTAAGATTTAGTCATATGTTTGTTGTGAAATTAATACCCAGAATGTATGGGAGTGGGAGAACAAACTAAGCAATGTTTTGCAATAGTCCTTAAAATGTTTGTTTTCATTATCGGGGGAAAAGAAAAATTATTGCAAGGGTGCCTCCCTGTCATGCATGCACATGAATAATTTTCTGTACAAACACTTTAATATTATTAGCAATGAACCACATTCCTTTTAGGTTACAGTATAGGATCCAGATTAAAAATAAATCTTCATAAGGCTACAGTAGAGACGTAAAGTTATAACATGTAAATTGAAGGCTATTTGACATTTTTAAACGATCTAACGGCTGATGCTGCTCCAATTAGTTGATTTTGATTGTTTTAATAAATCTCTTTTACATTAAATAAAAAAAGATACAAAGCAGGTAAAGTTAAGTGTACAATTAATTATAAGAGGACAGTTTCACATTTTGCATATGCGTTACAAAGTTTAAATATTTTTACATGCAATGATACAAAAATAAAACCCAAAAACATTTGTAATGAAGAAAAAATATGTAGACAAATATGAATAAATGTTGTGCGTCGCACTCAGCATCATGCGCGACACAAATCTTGCACTCTTAATATTTTAAGGAATAGAATAGACTCCTGCATTTAAATATGGGTGCAATTTTTTTTTTTTTTTTTTTTTTTTTTTGGAGTTTTACTTAAATTGTATGAAAGCAAGTAAAGAAGGCTCCCTTTAAAATCACTGAAGTTGTCAATCAATTAATGCTTTTATTTACATTGTGTGTACTTTGTTGATTATAATGGGAGAACTTGAGTTTATTATTTATCCATTTATTTCCAGTTTCAGTGATTTAGCTAAATCTTGTTTTAGTTTGGCCTAAGTAATGGGAGCGAAATTATTTAGTGCCTCATCTTTTACTTAAATAATGGACACAATTTTGTAATTTGAAGACCGATAGCTCTTCAGCTGGTGAGTTTTTTGTTGTTGTTTTTTTTGTTTTTTTTTGCATTATCATTTAAAAGAACCAGCTCATAAGAGTCATTTGATCATGAATCGGACCACACTTGCACTGTATCGGACTACACACAACACTGGCATAACAGCAATACAAATGTGAATATTTATACCATTTAATACATTTAGCCATATGTTATTTTAACCCATACTGTAACCTGTTTGAACACCTTTACTAAGAAGTTTGTCATAAATTAAATAACACATAGGTGTTTTGTGCATGTTCAGTGTATCCTACCCCATCCAACAGCCATGGCGACCCATGGAAACCATGGAGGTGTTCCAGACAGTGAGTTTCTTAAGATCAGGAACAAATTAATGCCGTACAGAGTGTTCCAAGTGAACGTAGCCAGCAGGAAGTACTGAAGCAGAGCTGTAATTGCCGTACAAGGTCCCTGATCTGAGTACTTGTGGTGATCAGACTTAGGAACTATATTCTCGCCAGATATATTTGTAACATTTTGGACAATATGTTTGACAGGGTTGTTTATGCCGAGGATGAAGAGAAGGTAGAAAACCATCATACTCAAGCAGATGTTCACCACTAGCAGAGTAGGGCTGCCTCCTCTTGACTTCCTGTGGCATATGTATGAATATGAAAAAATTACTGCTTCACCACTGCAAAAAAGCTGTATGCCATCAGTTTATACCTATACCTGGTTTTGATTTGGTACAATGCTGTTACAGACAGACCCAGAACAGACAGAACACAGCCGGTGATGCTGATCCCATTCAACTCTTCAGAATATTGATAGTTGATATCAAATGCCTGCAGAAAAATGAAACCCGCATTAGATTCTAGTGAAAATGGTTTTAATTTACAGCATCATAGACTCTACTTATCCATTTAACTCTAATATAAATGGCACTTGCATTATGATATAAATATATCTTACCATCAGAATAGCAAAGTTAGCATTTTTTTGTTTTTTACAGCTGCAAACTGCATCTCCCGAGTGATTCTCAATTTTAGTGCAACCATCAGTGATCCAGTCCTTTTTACTGTAACTCCAAGACACGCAGGCAAAGTCATTGAGGGACATTGTTGAATCGTTCTGAAAGTTCAAAGATGTATTCATTTATCAACATCATACTTTTACAGATCTGTGTCGATGTATTTTTTTGATAATGAGGAACATCACATTTTAGTTTTATACACTCTTAAAGGGGTCATGGAATGCAGATTTTTATATTGTTTCTTGAGGTTAGTTTATAAAGTTAGCTTTGCTTCACATAAAAAAAGATTTGCTCTATTATGGCCCAATCCCAATCCTACCCCTTAGCCCTACCCCTTTCCTCTGTCTCGATTGTCTTTTGGTTGGAGGGGAAGGAGAAAGGGGAAGGGCCAGATAACCCTTCAAACGAAGATTTTTCGGGACCACACTTCAAACGAAGGGGTATGAATTATCTCGGAAACATGGCTTGCTACAGCGAACAAAAAGACACATAAATATAAGCATTTTTAGCATTAATAAAGATTTTAACGAAAAGTAATCATTTGTTTTATGTTACATTCAATTGTGAGTTCATATTAATGGTCATGTTACTCAATGAAACGTTTGAAAAAAAAAAAATCGCTAATATTTGCTAACATCATATCATTACAGACTGCATGATAGTGCCACAGCATATGTCTGATCGGGGAGATAACAGCCGTAGACATTGATGGGGGCTAATCCTCCCAATAATTAGAAATCGCTAAACCATTTTCTAAAATATTGCCCTATTTGAGAGAGAAAGAGAGAGAGAGAGAGAGAGAGAGAGAGAGAGAGAGAGAGAGAGAGAGAAATGGAAGTTGCGTGTAATCGCGTCTGTGCGTTTATCTTTTTAGAGTGAGTTTACTTTAAAACAGTGATTGTATCCTCTCGTCACTGGAAAATATAATGTAGCGATTCAGTATTTAATCTGTATTTAATAAAAGTCATGGGGCAGCTTTGACAAGTTTATTTTCTCCTGGATGTGTGAGCTGCACGATTTCCGATATGTGTGTGTCAGTAAGCAGCTCATTAATATAGAACGATAAAGGCTTTAATGCACACCAGTATATGTGTGTATTGTAAGAGTTAGATGACGAATGATGGCATGTGATGTCGTGGTAGTGGTGTCCCAATCCTTAGGGGAATATTTAGGGGAAAGGGTAGGGGTATAAAATAGAATTGGGATTGGGCCTATGTTGTTTGTGTTTATATTGTTATCTGTCCTGACGTTTTCATGTCGAGAAAATAACATCTACAGTAGACAAAATATGCTGGAAATAGGATCACATAGTGAGCAAGCAATTACGGCCAAGTTTCTCCGCTCTCAAGATATCCTGGCAGATATCGCTAAGTGCCCGGGCTCTCTGTGGATTACCCTCTCCGCAGGGAGAGGAGGCAAATGCGAGGCTACAGAGCCGGCATGTTAGTGAGACTATGGAAGCGGCCACAATTATTTTCCTTATTAATGTGAGATCCCTCGCTAACAAGATGAATGACCTGAAACTACTCGTTGCATCGTTCAACATTGTTAAGGATTGCTGCATTTAATCATTTCAATAGACAAATTCACTTCATCTATTCCAGATACAGTTATTGAGCTAGCAGGCCACACAGTGCATCGCTATGACAGGACCAGAGACTCTGGTAAGAGCAGAGGAGGGCAGTTATGCATTTTTGTGAAAAACAATTGGTGCACTAACACCAAACGTAAACACGAAATGTAAATAGTCAATGTTAATAGTCAATGTCAATCAAATTTAAAGTTTGGGCTCATAAATATTAGATCACTCACACCAAAAGCAGTTTTTGTAAATGAAATGATCACAGATAATAGTTTTGATTTACTCTGCTTGACTGAAACCTGGCTAAAACCAAATGATTATTTTGGTCTAAATGAGTCTACTCCACCAAACTACTGTTATAAGCATGAGCCCCGTCAGACTGGTCGTGGCGGGGGTGTTGCAACAATATATAGTGATATTCTCAATGTTACCCAGAAAACAGGATACAGGTTAAACTCTTTTGAAATACTTCTGCCAAATGTTACTCTGTCAGACATGCAAAAGAAATCTAATGTATCTCTTGCTCTGGCTACTGTGTATAGACCACCAGGGCCGTATACAGAATTCCTAAAAGAATTTGCAGATTTCCTCTCAGACCTTCTAGTTAAAGTTGATAAGACACTAATCATGGGAGATTTTAATATTCACGTTGAAAATGTCACCGGGCCCACTCATCGTTTTAATCATACACTAGATTTAATTATATCGCATGGAATCGATCTTACTGCTATAGATATTGTACCTCAAAGTGATGATATTACAGACCATTTCCTTGTATCGTGCATGCTGCGTATAACTGATATTAACTATATGTCGCAGCGATACCGTCTGGGCAGAACTATTGTTCCAGCCACCAAAGAAAGATTCGCAAATAACCTGCCTGATCTATCTCAACTGCTATTTGTACCCAAAAATACACATGAATTAGACGAAATTACTGACAACATGGGCACTATTTTCTCGAATACATTAGAAGCTGTTGCCCCGATCAAATTGAAAAAAGTATACCATGGTATAACAGTAATACTCACTCTCTCAAGAAAGTAACTCGTAGTCTTGAACGCAAATGGAGAAAAACTAACTTAGAAGTTTTTAGAATTGCATGGAAAAACAGTATGTCCAGCTATAGACAGGGTTTAAAAACTGCTAGGGCAGAGCATATACACAAACTCATTGAAAATAACCAAAACAATCCAAGGTTTTTATTTAGCACAGTGGCTAAGTTAACAAATTACCAGACGCCACCTGATTCAAATATTCCACCAACGTTAAATAGTAATGACTTTATGAATTTCTTCACTGATAAAATAGATAACATTAGAAATACAATAGCGAATGTAGATTCTACATCATCTAACACTTCAGCTTCATCCATCGCACCCAAAGATAAACTGCAATGCTTTACAACCATAGGACAGGAAGAGCTAAATCAACTTATCACTGTATCTAAACCAACAACATGTTTATTAGATCCCGTACCCACTAAATTACTGAAAGAGCTGTTACCTGTAGCCGAAGAACCGCTTCTCAATATCATTAACTCGTCGTTATCTTTAGGTCACGTCCCAAAACCATTCAAGCCTCTTATTAAGAAACCAAAACTAGATCCTAGTGTACTGGCAAATTATAGGCCTATTTCAAATCTTCCATTTATGTCTAAAATTTTAGAAAAAGTTGTGTCTGCTCAATTGAGCACCTTCCTGCATAAAAATGATCTGTATGAAGAATTTCAGTCAGGTTTTAGGCCCCACCATAGCACAGAAACTGCACTTGTTAAAATTAGAAATGACCTGCTCCTTGCGTCAGACCAAGGCTGCATCTCATTTCTAGTCTTACTTGACCTTAGTGCTGCGTTCGACACCATAGATCATGACATACTCATAGATCGATTACAAAACTATACAGGTATTCAAGGGCAGGCTCTAAGATGGTTTAGATCCTACCTGTCCGATCGCTACCATTTTGTTTACTTAAATGGGGAGTCATCTCATTTATCATCAGTAAAATATGGAGTGCCACAAGGATCCGTCCTAGGTCCCCTTCTATTTTCAATATACAAGTTGCCCCTTGGTAATATTATTAGAAAATACGGAATTAGCTTCCACTGTTATGCTGATGATACTCAGCTATATATCTCAACGAGACCAGATGAAACTTCCCAATTATCTAAGCTAACAGAGTGTGTTAAAAATGTAAAATAATTTTCTCCAATTAAATTCAGATAAGACAGAGATACTAATTATTGGACCAAAAAACACTACACAGAATCTTGTAGATTACAATCTGCAACTAGACGGATGTGCTGTTACTTCCTCTACAGTCAGAAATCTGGGTGTTATATTAGACAGCAATTTGTCTTTTGAAAATCATATTTCCAATGTTACAAAAACTGCATTCTTCCATCTTAGAATTATTGCCAAGCTACGAAACATGTTATCTGTTTCTGATGCAGAAAAGCTAGTTCATGCATTCATGACCTCTAGACTGGACTATTGTAATGCACTTCTAGGTGGTTGTCCTGCTTCGTCAATAAACAAGCTACAGGTAGTCCAAAATGCAGCAGCTAGAGTCCTTATGAGGTCAAGAAAATATGATCATATTACCCCAATTTTACAGTCTCTGCACTGGCTACCTATTAAGTTCTGTATCAGTTACAAATTATCATTACTTACCTATAAGGCCCTAAATGGTTTAGGTCCTGCGTACCTAACTAGCCTTCTACCACGTTACAACCCATCACGCACCCTAAGGTCAAAAAACGTTCCTAGGATAGCAAAGTCCACTAAAGGAGGTAGAGCTTTCTCACATTTGGCTCCCAAACTCTGGAATAGCCTTCCTTATAATGTTCGGGGTTCGGACACACTCTCTCTGTTTAAATCTAGATTAAAAACACATCTCTTTCACCAAGCATTCAAATAATGTATCTTTTTAATTGTGAGTGTAGTTGCATCTGATCACAGGTGCATTTTTATTCATTAGCTTGGGTTAAACTAATTTTACTTTGTTGGATCAGCAGCTATGCTAATGATGTCTGTATTTTGTTTCTATGTTTCGCCTAGGATTTACACAAGCTCCAGTCTGGATCCAGAACACCTGAGAAGAGATGATGCTGACCCCTCAGAGGACCCCAGATGATGCTAACCCTGAATCAACAAACAGAACTAACAATTATTGCTAAATGTGTGACTGAATCATATAATAACTTAATTAATAATATTGATAGTTCATTGTCTAGCTGACTACGTCTTGAATTATTATTATTATTTTTATTTTTTTCTAAAATCCTGTCAAATGTGCACAAACTACTAGCTACTACTAAATATTGTAGAAACATAATTTTCTGTAAAGTTGCTTTGTAACGATTTGTTTTGTCAAAAGCGCTATACAAATAAACTTGAATTGAAATTGAATTCAATGCTCCCCAGACTTGGATTTTATGAAAACTAAATACAGGGCCATTTATCTTCATCTTGAATTTACTGTTGTTTTGATAACTGCTATCTATATACCACCGGATGCTAATTTTAGCTTGGCTCTTGGACTTTCACATGATAAAATGTAAGTCAGCAGAATATTCACATTGTTGCAGGGGACTTTAATCATGCAGATTTAAAGCTAGTGCTCCCTAAATTCAATCAGCACATTGAATGTGCTACTAGAGGAGCAAATATACTTGATACGGTCTATTCAAACATTAAGCAGGGCTTCAGGGCTAAGCAATTAGCACATCTGGGCCAGTCAGACCACATGTCCCTGCTTTTATTTCCAGCTTATATCCCCCTAAGAAAGAGTGTTTCTACCACATTCAGAACTGTCAGGCTACACACAGGAGGAAGATGGAGGATTGCTTCTATAGGGAACTATAGGGAGGTGTGGAAAGGGGTAAACAACAGTACGGGAGCATGAGGTGAGATGCACATTGAGGAAAATCAACCTGACAATTGCTGCAGGACCTGATGGCATCCCCGGATGAGTGTTGAGGGAATGCGTGGATCAGCTGGCTGGGGTCTTTACCATTGGTTCTTTAACCAGTCCCTGTCCCAGGCCACTTTACCACTCTGCTTGAAGTCTGCTACAATAGTCCCGCTTCAAAATAAGACTGAGGATCATTACCACTGCCCAGAAGGTAGTTGGCTGTCCCCTCCCCTCTATGGAAGAGTTACACAGTTCCCTTTCTAAAGCTACATTTGTTACTGCACTGCTCAGCGCATTGGGAAATGTCTTAATAGTGACCAGCTGTGAATAATGTGTGTAACACGTCGATAGAATTGACCCGGAGGTAATATACCCTCGGTTGATGACATCATCGGAGCGTGCCTGCAACACGGGGCTATAAATATATAAGCCACAGGTGCATCAACCGGTCTTTTGTCTTCAGATAATTATGTGCATGTGTGCGTCAGGAAAATTCTTTCATCTGCTACAGATCTTCGTTAGGATGATCCCTTTCCATGTCTTAACTGGATACACACATTATTACTGTTTTGTTTGTTGGGGAAGAGCACGTGGTTCTGGCTGTAGAGAAAGGCGAGTGCGAGCATTGTGAACTGTTCACTTTCAAGAAAATGCTTTGCTCTCGTCTGAACTATTCCCAGACCGCACCCACATTGTCATCATGGGGCTCTCGTAGGGATCTGCATTGACCAACGAGCGATGGGTCCGTCCCTTTCGCTTGCTGCATCACCTGATCCACGCATCCCTTCTCATGATCTCGAAGCGCGCTCCAGTGCTTCTTCAGTTCACGAGGGGGATGATATACCTCTTGGACTTACCAAGCTGCAGGTCAGGGCACCAAGCTAGTGGCTCTAGGTGCACAAGGAAGTGTTCGCTGAGCTTCGTCGAGCCACAGATTTGTCTCTTTGTTTTGGGCACAGCTGTCTCCCGCTCGAATCGAGACCATTCGGCAGACCATGAGCGAGGTCAAGCTAGACCAAGATCGCACTGTTCATCAGTACCAAATGATGTTAGGTTTCATGGCTTCAGCATCTATGGTGATTCCTCTGGGGCTGTTGCACATGAGACCGTTTCAGTTGTGGCTAAAAGCCAGAGGATTTCATCCAATAGCCAATCCTCAAAAACAACTAAAAGTGATGCGCCGCATTCTTCGTACACTTTCTCTGTGGCTCAGACCCTGGTTCCTTGCCTTAGGTTCCACTCTAGGGGCACCGTGTCATCGCAGACAGCTAACGACGGATGCCTCCCTGATGGGCTGGGGAGCAGTCTTTGTTGGCCATCCAGCTCAAGGGGAATGGGAGGGTCATCAGCTCTAGGGGCACCATGTCGTTGCAGACTGCTAACGACGGATGTTACTCTGATGGGCTGGGGAGCAGTCTTTGTTGGCCATCCAGCTCAAGTGGAATGGGAGGGTCTTCAGCTCGATTGGCACATCAATTTCTGCGGGATGATGGCCATATTTCTGGCTCTGAAATATTTTCTCCATCAATTAAGGGGCTGTCATGTCCTAGTACGGGTGGACAACACAGCAACAGTCTCTTATAGAAATCACCAGGGAGGTCTGCGCTCACGCAATCTGAACAGAATAGCGAGGCAGATTTTTCTTTGGTTTCAGGACAAGTTCCTGTCAATCAGGGCTTTTGACATTCTATGTGGGAGCAGATTTACTGTCCAGACAGACACTACAGACGGGGGAAAGGAAACTCCCACTGTAAGTAGTTAAACAGATTTGGAAAAATTTTACAAGGTGGACCTCTTAGCCTCCCAACAGACAGTGCAATGTCCCCTCTACTTCTCTCTGGGTCACCCAGCCCCCCCTGGTTCTGGATATGATGGCGCACACATGGCCCAAAATGCTCCTGTATGCATTTCTCCAGTTTCTCTGCTCCCAGGAGTTCTAGCCGGAGTTCGCCAACAAGGGTTTTGCCTCTTGCTGATATCACCACGTTGGCTGAACAGAGTGTGGCTCTCAGAGATAATATCTCTCCTCGATGGCTCGCCATGGGCAATTCCGGAGAGGAGGGACCTTCTTTCTCAGACAGAGAGCACGATATTCCATCCCAGGCCCGAACTGTGGAATCTTCATGTTTGGCCCCTGATGGGTACCAACTGAGAAACACAGGGCTTTCACCGATGTTATTGAGACCATTCTAAGTGCTAGGGCTTCCTCAACTAGATACATTGTACAGAATGTAGATCCAGTAAACAGCCAGATTGCTTCAGTTCTGGACTTCATGAAAGAGAAGTTATCAACAGGCACATGCCCTGCCACTAGTGCTGTAGCAAGGGGTGCCCCCTTCTTGTGGTTTTGTAGCTACCTGCACTGTTATTTTCTATTTTCATTAATGATTTGTCTTTTGTTTTGCGGTGTGCCACTACTGCCATATTCAGATGACTTGACTATTTTTGTTTCTGATTATGACTCTGCCAGACATAATTATGTATTAAACAATGAATTAAAATTGATAGAAAATTGGAACATAGAAAATAAGTTAGTTATTAATGTTGCGAAGAGTAAATGTATGATGTTGGGATCCAATCATCTTTTAAAAGATACCCCTGCTTTGAATTTATTAGTTGGTGGTTTGATCATTGAACAAGTGGCCGAGACCAAATTGCTTGGCGTGATTGTGGACAGCGGGTTTTGGAAGCTTTAGAATAAGTTCTGCCAGGAAGACTCAATTGTTAGCGTCACCTATTACCTTCTCAATTGTCCAATCACGTTCTAATAATAAAAGTATAAAAGAACCTGTGCTTACACTTGTCTGAGTTTGCAGATGCTGAACGCTTCACTCAGTTGCTCACGTTCAGTTGCCGACCAAAAAATGTCTAAAAACTCGCAATATATTTGCGAATACTCCGATTCTGACAATGAAATCGTCCTGCCATCTCCTTTTACCGCTCGCCGAAGTGCGCGTTTGCAGTGCCGCACTTCACCATGGGCTCAGTGTTCTTCGGAAAATATATCCAAAGCTCTCGAAAATGCCGGAATACCAATAAGCCAAGGTCTCTCAAGAGAAGACATACTTTCTCTCGCCTATAACACGCTGGGCTATCCCCCAGTTCCTACCCAAATGACTCCAAAACCTTCAACATCGACAACTCAGAAAAAACAGACCGGAAAGAAAAGAACGGCTAAATCATCTTTACCAGTTCCCACAAAAAGAACATCACAACCTGCCAGAGCACCATCTCCACCTCAATTCATCCAATCCACCGATATGAATTTCCATCTCATCTCTGCTGTTCAAAATCTCTCCAAAACAGTCAAAGAACTACAATCAAAAATGAACATTCTTTTACCAGTTCCCACTCAAGTACAGATCTGGCAATACACTCCTCAGCTATTCCTCAGTCTCTTCCTCCCCCTTCTGGATTTAGTAACTATCAGAGCATGCCATCGACTTCAGCTTCCTCGCCACCTTCTCAGCTCACTATCCAGACACCTTTTCAAAATGTCTCCGCTTCACCGGCTTCCTCAAACTTCAACCTTTCCACAGCAACTCCAGCACAAGCATTCGGTAGACGTTTTGTTCCACCAGCCGCCGCAACAGTGTCTAACCATTTAAGAAGCAATATCATCCAAGGTAAGGACATCAACCTTGCTACCTCACTGCTTCCTTCGCCTGCTGCCGACAGGAAAATGGTTGACTGTGGTGACGTGGCAGTACTTCTTAAAACTTCCGATCCCCGTTTACAACAAAATCTCTCGTTTGGCGAATTCGTCATTGCATTCAGTATTTACAGAGACATTCTGTGTCAAACCTACCCCGAGAGAAGGGAAGAGCTAGATCTTTATCTATCAATGATGGCGGACTTCAGTCAAAGATACGGGGGAACTCTATTTTACGAGTACCACAAGTCCTTCTCAGCGAAATCTGCCTCCTTTATTTCACTTTTTAATTCAAGACTAGACTGGTCAGTTACCAACACCGAACTGCTCGTCCGACATTTCGGAGGCCAAAAAAGCTTAACTTGCGCCATTTGCAGTGCTCACGGTGACAAGGCTTCATTTTGCCCTAAAGCGTTTGCTACTAACGATCCAGCTGCTGTCCAAGGTCCTGAAAATGTAAGCCTCTCTTCAAACTCCAGAGGTCGCTCTACTGCGGCAGAATTCAATAACGTACCTCTTTGTTTTCAATTTAATGAGGCCATTTGTTCTTTCCCTAATTGCAAATTTGATCATATTTGTAGTGTTTGCAAGGATCCACACCCGAAATCTGTTTGTCCACGCGGGTACAAACCTGCACCCCGAGGGAAAGCCCTAATTCGGAAAAATTTTGAATAAACACCCATCTACTCCTATTAATATTTCCAACCTTTCAAGCTACCTCTCTTCTCACCCCGATCTGGTATTTGTTGATTATTTAATCACCGGTTTGTCCCAAGGGTTTCGGGTGGGTATCCTTTCTCCTCTTTCTGCCTCTTTTGTTGCAAAAAATTTGCAATCTGCTAGACACGAACCTGATGTGGTTTCAGTTCTTTTAGATAAAGAGGTTAATAAAGGATATGTTATCGGCCCCT
This sequence comes from Carassius gibelio, assembly GCF_023724105.1. NCBI lineage: Eukaryota > Metazoa > Chordata > Actinopteri > Cypriniformes > Cyprinidae > Carassius > Carassius gibelio. Next base: position 14,522,869 of record NC_068392.1, read on the forward strand.
TCACTTCTCCTCCTTTTTCTCCATTTCGGATTAATGCCATCGGCATCGCAACTCGCAAATATTCCGGTAAAAACGTCTAATCTTTGATGTCTTCCCCACATTCCTCCAACGTAGCTAGCGTTAACGAAAACATTCCCCTAACACCTTTTTCTCTTCTCTTCCTTTTTCTCCCCTAACACCTTTTTCTCTTCATTTCTCTTCATCACCTGTAGCTCAACTGGTAGAGCGTTGCATTAGCAAACAAGCTAGCGCAAGGTTGGGGGTTTGATTCCCCGGGAACACATGATAGGTAAAAACTGATAGCCTGAATGCACTGTAAGTCGCTTTGGATAAAAGCGTCTGCTAAATGAATAAATGTAATTTTAAAATGTACATTTTCATTACGCTACGGTGGATAACGCCATCCAGTTAATTAAATTAGCTGGTCCTGGTGCTTGGTTAGCCAAAGCTGACATTACCAACGCTTTTAAAACTATGCCAATTCACCCATCTGATTGGCCGTATTTTGGAGTGAAATGGAACTCAAAATTCTACTTCGCTGTGAGGCTCACGTTCGGTTGTAGAAGTAACCCGCATATTTTCAACAGTCTCTCAGAAGCTCTGTGTTGGATTCTACTGAACGTCTGTAAGCTTACTTTCATTTGCATTTACTAGACGATTTTTTGCTAGTCGACTTTCCATCTTCACAATCTTCCATCCTTAAACAAATATTTAGCGATGTCGGTGTTCCACTCTCTGCCGAAAAAACATTAGGCCCTTCTACTTCGTTAGAATTCTTAGGCATTTCCCTTGACACAGTCAAAATGCAAGCTTCCATGCCACAAGAGAAACTCCTAAGGATCAGGTCGTTTCTGGAATCTTTTTCCTCTCTACGCTGCGTCACGAAACGAGACATGCTCTCTCTGCTCGATCACCTCAATTTCGCTATGAGCATCATACCACAAGGCAGAACATTTATTTCTCGGCTGTTAACTATGGCCCATTCCATCCAAAAATTAAGCTATCCGATCCAGTTAGATGACGGATGTCTCCCCGATATAAAATTTTGGACTCAGTTGCTTAATGATTAAACGGTATTTCTTTCTTTTACAATGACGCCTTTGAATCCTCCGCAGACCTTCATTTATTTACCGATGCTGCCCCATCTATCGGCTTTGGTGGGTTTTTTCGAGGGCAATGGTTCGCAGAGAAGTGGCCAAATGAATTCCCTAAGAAAGAATCAGGTCCTGTGTCTTCTGCGCTCTACGAGATTTATCCTCTAGTAGTTGCTAGTGTAATCTGGGGTTCAGCGTGGTCAAGGAAACGCATTTTGCTGTTTTGCGATAACGAAGCCACTGTTGACACGCTCTCCCGCTTTCGTTTTCAGACGTTCAGACGGCTTTGCCCTTCAGCCAATACAGAACCAACACCCTGCCCTCCCCTATCAGCAACTATGTTAAATTAGACGATTTGCAAAGATCAGCTAGGCATTATATGTGTCACGGTTCATGAATGCAGCTGTATTCATGTTACGTCATGTTGATTGTTTCATGTGGGTGTTGCCGCTGATCGTCTGATCAGCGGCAGGTGCATCTCATACCAGCTGCCTATTTAACACCCTGTCTTTCGTCTCTTGTTTGTCAGATCGTTGTTTGAGGTCCTCTGTGTTAGATGTCTGTTTCTCGTGTTCCTGCCTTGCTTTGTCTCCTGTTTCGGTTCGCTCTGGATTACTACCTTCACACACGGATTATCGTCACCTCACTCGGATCTACCACCACCGTCATCCCTACCAGCGCACTCAACTCACCAACTCACCAGTCTGTGCTGCCATCGATGTTCCTGTGTCACTCTCCAACCTTCCATCATCACATCTTGTACAATAAACTCTGTTTACTCGCTTTTGCCTCCTGTTTCATTTACCAAGTGTCACAATATGTCTAAAGGAGTTGCTCCTTCAACTTTCAAAGCTTACACTTCAGCTTGGTCTTCTTTTCTATTGTTTTTCTATTCCTTCCAGATTCCTTTATTTCCTATTCTGGTTACCACTGTTTGCCCGTTCCTTGTTTTTAATTTCGAAAATCGCAATTTAAAAATTTCCTCAATTCACAGATTGCTCGCTGGGATTAAATTTTATGCTAAATATTTTAATCCCGATTTTCCAAGTCTCTTCACTGATTCTTCCGTTCGATTACTGCTCAAAGGCTTCGTTAAATCCTCTACGAATTCCCCCGATAAAAGGTTGCCTTTCTCTCTGCCTCTGCTGCAAAGATTAATCCTTTCCCTACGCAATGGGCTTTTTTCCATATACTCTAATATTCTGCTAGAAGCAGTGTTCTTAACTGCTTTCTATGGATTTATGCGCCCAGATGAATACACTTCAGCATCTAAATGTTTTGATCCTGTCCGTGGTCTCTGTATATCTGACTTACACTTCTCTCCTAACTTCTTGTGACGGTTGGGTTTAGGAGAAACACAAGGAGAGGGTAGGATCCAAATGCAAGTATGGTTTATTGTAACAAAAAGGTAAATACAAAATAAACAGTCATGGGAGACAAACAAAACCAAAACAAAAGAGGAAACCGGATGAAACGGGAACTCGGAGGAAGCGAGAAGGTAAGGGGAAGTCTCGGGAGACGAGAACAATTCACACATAAGGTAAGGACTCCATACAGACAACAGAGAAGGACAGCTCTATATAGGGAGACTAATGACAAAGGATTGTCAACACCTGTGCGATTTAATTGGAGTGCAATTACTGTGAAGACATGACCAGACTAGAGGAATTAAAGTGCCTATGGTGAAGTGCCTAAGGAGAAGTGAGCTCACTAGGGAACACCCAGGAAAACAGAGACTGACAGCGTGACATTACCCCCTCCCCTACGGAGCAGCTCCCAGATGCTCCACCTGAAACCCCGGAAAACACAACAGGAAAAAGAGGTAGGAGGGAGGTGAAGCGGTGGCGGACTAGGGGGAGGGACGGAGGGTCAGAATACAGGGACAGGAGAACCAGAAGGATGGACAGACAGAGAGCCAGGTAGAATGGAGAGACAAAGACAGGACAACCAGGTAAAATGGAAAAAACAGAGACGGAACAACCAGAGGGAATAGAAAGGCAGAGGCAGGAAAGTGTAACACAAAACAAGGAGTCCCGGAGGGTGGTGGACCGGCGGAGGATGAAGGGGAGGGATGGAGGGCCAGGTCCAAAGAAGGAGATAAATAGAAAAACAAATGAAAACAAAAACACAAAAACATGGGTACATGGAGGACATCAAGTGATGCCCATCCGGGCAGAACAGAGGGCCATCACACCCATGTGGTCAAGGCAGAAGCCCCCCCAGGGCGGAGCGGAAGACCACCACGTCCTCGTGGTCAAGGCCAGAGTCCCCCAGGGTGGAGCGGAAAACCACCACGTCTTAGTGGTCGGCCCAATGGGAGGATGAAGATCACCAGTGACTTGACTCAGTCCTCGAAGATCACCGGTGACTAGCCTTGTCTCTGGAAAGACCATGGTATCTAGTCCGGACTCTGGAAGGTCATCAGTGACTAGCCCTGACTCTGGAGGGTTCACGGGAACCTGACTCGACCCTGGAAGGTCAACAGGAACTAGCCCTGATTCAGGAGGGTCAACGGTAACTAGCCCTGATTCTGGAGGGTCCACGAACACCTGACTCGACTCTGGAGGGTCAACCGGAACCTGACTAGACTCTGGAAGGTCGATAGAAATCAGACTTGATTCAGGAGGAACAACTGGAACATAACTCGACTCTGGATGGTCAGCAGGAACTAGCCCTGACTCTGGAGGGTCAACGCTAACTAACCCTGATACTGGAAGGTCAACGGTGACTAACCCTGACTCTAGAGGGTCCATGAACACCTGACTCGACTCTAGAGGGTCAACCGAGAACTGACTCAACTCTGGACAGTCAATGGGCACCTGACTAGACTTAGGAGTGCCTGTGGAGACGTGAGACGCCTCTGCTTCGGGCAACGCCTCTGGAACGGCCTCGGGCACTACCTCGGTCACCGCCTCGGCCTCCGGAACGGCAGCGGGCACCGCCTCCGCCTCCGGAACAGCAGCGGGCATCTCTTCGGGAACTGCCTTGGTCACCGCCTCGGCCTCCGGAACAGCAGCGGGCACCGCCTCGGCCTCTGGAACAGCAGTGGGCACCGCCTCGGCCTCAGGAAAAGCAGCGGGCATCTCCTCGGGAACTGCCTAAGACACTGCCTCGGCCTCCGGAAAAGCAGCGGGCACCGCATCGGCCTCCGGAACAGCATCGAGCATCTCCTCGGGAACTGCCTTGGTCACCACCTCGGCCTCCGGAACAGCAGCGGGCACCGCCTCGGCCTCCAGAGCAGCAGCGGGCACCGCCTCGGCCTCCGGAACAGCATCGAGCATCTCCTCGGGAACTGCCTTGGTCACCGCCTCGGCCTCCGGAACAGCAGCGGGCACCGCCTCGGCCTCCGGAACAGCAGTGGGCACTGCCTTGGTCACCACATTGGGAACGGCCTCGGGCACCGCCTCGGCCTCCGGAACAGCATCGAGCATCTCCTCGGGAACAGCCTCGGGCACCGCCTTGGCCTCCGGAACAGCATTGGTCACCGCCTCGGCCTCCGGAACGGCCTCCTGGACGGCAGCAGCCCGCCCGGGAACGTTCTCTGGGTCTTGAGGAACGGTAGACGCCTGTCTCCTCCACCCTCTATGATGGAGAGTCGGTGGCACCTTGACTGGCGACTCAGGCGTTGACACCGTTGACTCAGGGAACACCCGGGAAAACAGAGACTGACAGCGTGACACTTCTTTACACTTTTTCTTAAACAATCTAAAAATGACTCTTCTGGTTCTGGTGTTTCCATAACAATATCCAAAATAAGCAATAATTTCTGTCCCTTCTCATCTATGATTAGATTCCTCAAAATTTGCCCTAGATCCTCAGATCACTCACCCCTATTCTCATTCTCTAATGGAGCTCCTCTTTCTAAAACCTGGTTCAGATCTCATCTAGTTTCCATCCTTAAAAACTGTAGCCTATCCTCTTCCCTGTATACTGGACACTCATTTAGGATAGGAGCAGCTACTACAGCAGCCGAACGCTGCATTCCTACAGCAGCTATTAAGATCCTGGGAAGATGGTCTTCCTCCGCATTCGAGTCTTACATAAAACCTGACCTTAAGACCATCCTCGATGCTCAGCAAGCTCTGCAATAATAATTCACGTAAATTCCTATGCAACTACTGGTGGTGGTGCTCTATCTATCTGTCATAGTACAGTTTTCATAATTCATGCCACTCGTCTGTGTGTGGCTCAAGTGTGGCCTTGTCTATGTGTAGCTCAGCACGGCTTAGTCTATGTGTGGCTCAGCGTGGCCTAGTCTATGTGTGGCTCAGCGTGGCCTTGTCTTTGTGTGGCTTAGCGTGGCCTTGTCTATGTGTGGCTCAGCGTGGCCTTGTCTATGTGTGGCTCAGCGTGGCCTTGTCTATGTGTGGCTCAGCGTGCCCTAGTCTATGTGTGGCTCAGCGTGGCCTTGTCTATGTGTGGCTCAGCGTGGCCTAGTCTATGTGTGGCTCAGCGTGGCCTAGTCTATGTGTGGCTCAGCGTGGCCTAGTCTATGTGTGGCTCAGCGTGGCTCGTTACATGTTAAAAAAATAAAATAAAATAATCAATAAATAAATAATAATAATGTTTATATATATTTAAATTGTATTTTAATTAATAAATGGAACCCTATTATAAACCACGAGTATTGAAGTTTTCATGTCTATCATGCTTGTTCTTTGCTAATTATTTTATTTTTATTTTATTTTAGGTACGTCAAGGTAGACAGCTGGCAAGTATATTAATTTTCCATTTCTGGGGGTAGGCTCCATTCCAATAGAATTATTCTTCCACTAGTTTTGGGGGGTCGGCAGCACCCCTGCCTTCATCTTCAGGCAGGAAATACTGAATCCATACCCTCGGACAGCTATTTACGGATGGGACCTACGCCAAATACAACCATATAGCTTGCTGGGTCATAAATAAATGGATGAATTGTTACAATATCTTCTCTGAGTCTTTCTGGTAGAAATGGAAGCTTTAGCATAAGTTCTGCCAGGAAGACTCAATTGTTAGCGTCACCTATTACCTTCTCAATTGTCCAATCACGTTCTAATAATAGAAGTATAAAAGAACCTGTGCTTACACTTGTCTGAGTTTGCAGATGCTGAAGGCTTCACTCACCACCACCCACCCCTCCACCACCAAGATGGGCTCCTCCCTCACCAATAACAAGCATCTTCTCTCCATCTCCCTTACCACCACAGGATGTTCTTCCCCTCCAACCATCCCACCACCACCAGGATGGTCCCTCCTAAAATGTCACGGGGGTTTGCGGCGCCCCTGCCTTCATCTTCAGGCAGGAAATACCGAATCCGTACCCTCGGACAGCTATTTACAGATGGGGCCTACGCCAAATACAACCATATAGCTTGCTGGGTCATAAATAAATGGATGAATTGTTACAATATCTTCTCCGAGTCTTTCTGGTAGAACTGCTACCTTCGGGTTCTAAAAAGCTGAACAAACAGATTAAGGAATAGTTTTTATGCCAAAGCTATTTCTGTTTTGAATACTGTAAAAATTTAAACTAAACATACTACATTTGTGCAAGTAACTAAACAACACCATGTGTTGAATATTACTGTTGCATGTGAGACGTCTTCTGTGTGTAATGTTGTGTCACAGATCCAGTCATATGTGTACTGTTTATTAGATTACAGATTTTTATGCACCCAAAGTACTGCACTCAATTTCGTTGTGCTTGTACAATGACAATAATGTCATTCATTTATTCATTCATTCAAAAGGTTCAATATTTGTAAAAATAAAAAAGACAAAAATAAGAAGAATAATTTTCCATCCTCACAAAAAAAAACCATGAAAGAAAAGTGAAGATGTGAAAAGGGTGTTATCTCTTGCAGAAACAAAAGAAAAAGCCTTCTGCTGTGATTGGCTAACTCAGGGGTCCTCACTTATCCCATAATGTCACAGGCGGTTGCCCGGAAGTATCATAGGGCACCTATCGAACACATCATAGACTTTTGTCAACTTCAGGAATCATTTGTTTGACAGTGCGTGTAAAGGGCATTATGAAGAAACCAAGGCAAGTGAGCATTTTGGAAAGTGTGTTCCTCTGCACCGAGTTTGCTGACACCCGATGACACATTTAATATATGCATTATTTGTCTTGGTGAGGAGCACGCGTATTCAGTGCTTGAGGGCTCTGAATACACTTGTTGTGCGAATTTCCAACGAGAAAGCTCCATTCACCTTTGTCTCTCTCCTCAAGGGATGAGGGACAAGCCTCTGCATCTCGTGGCTTTTGTGCTACTTCTGCTTAGGCATGGCAAAGGTTCAGATAGTGGGGTTTTCAGGTTGAGCTTGCAGAAAGGTTTGAGAAGGTTACGGACCTGCAAGCTCGAGTACTCAGCAGGATCCTGATGTTTTTTCTCTTGGGTTATCGGATATGTGGATAGTGCTATATTGAGTTCATCTAGTGAGAGTCAGGAAATGGATGTGGTTGATGATGGCGATGATAGTGTGAGCACTGAATCCTCTCAACCTAATTTCAGACACACATGCAGGGAATGCTGGGAGTAATGGTGCTGCCACTAAGAGAATGGATTTAGTCTGTTTACATGAAAGGCAGATGCCTGCCCATGTCAGATTAGGTGAGAGCTTTTTGGCCGGTCATAACCTTTCTTCCCCCAGGAGTCTCCTCTTTCTTCCTGACCTGCACATGGGGTTAGTGAGATCATGGGACAGACAGTATTCAGCTCGGCTGCATCTTTTTCAGCAAGCAGATTATGCTAATGTTGAGGGTGTGGCTGAGCATGGATACGCAAAGACACCCCCTTTGAAGTGGAAGCTGGTGAGTATTCTCTTTCAGAGTCAGTTGTCTTCTTTCTGCCCTGCCATCCAGACCACTTCTGGGCGCATATTGATGGCAGGTCACATTTCAATCTGGGAATCATAGACAGAAGACTAGCATGGTCACACTTGACCCTCCTCTCTCTAGGAGTTGGGTGCAAAAGCAGGTGAGCACAAAGAGATGCTGCTTACATCAGGCTCGAAACACTTTGGACTATTGTAACATAGCCTTCAGATGATATACAGTATGTGTTCTTAGCTTAGCTTAGTTAATGAGGTGTCCCACCTGATTAGCTTGTTTCCCAATTTTTTATAGCTATGTTAGTGGCCCCAGGCATCATTCTCACCATGTGGACAGGCACGTGCTGCGGCATGGCTGAGTGGTAGGGATGGGATAAATGATTATTTTTTAAATGATTAATCTAGCGATTATTTTTTCGATGCATGGATTAATCTAACGATTACGATTCGATTTCGATTATCTCCCCATTAATTGACTACTAACAATTTATACATGTTGATTTACATATCTGAATGAAAAAAAACATGAATTCCTTAACATTGCAATGTAACCAATGTAAACTTGAGGGCTTTAAGCTAATACAGAGAGTGCTTTTCCAAAAAAAATAAAATAAAAATAATAATAATAAAAATAACAGTGGGAGCCAGCAGCCTGTCATGGAGAAAAAAAAAATCTCTGAATGCTCCATGTGAAACTTTGGCGTTCCGCCCTTTTTCTATCGTGTCTAATGATTTTGGTTTACATGCACGAGGGAGAGAGAGAGCAAGAAGCGCTCGTGTTGTTTGAAGAATGTGAGTGCGCGAGCACGCTTGAAACTTTGGTGTTTCTCCCTTTTTCCAGTGGTGTCAAAATTATTGGCATTCATTACTCAAGTAGAAGTATAGATACTAGGGTTTAAAAAGACTTGTAGAAGTTGAAGTATCAACTCAAGC